>NW_006408523.1:40962554-40964218 GCF_000296735.1 Chrysochloris asiatica
AAATGATGATGTTAAGTGCCTTTGAGTTGGTTCTGACTCATGGCAACATTGCATAGGGTTTTTGAAAAGGAGCTAATTGGTTTGAACTACCAACACTGTGGTATGCAGTTCAGGTCTTTGGGATCAAATTACATATCACCTTGTGGGCCATGGTCCCTGGTTTTACTCTATTTTAAATTCAATGGAAAATGTATGTAGACTCTGAGATGGGAATAAGACATTAATTGATTAGTGTTTTTTAAAATGACTCTACCTGCTTTTGGTTTCATGCAATTTCTTAAAAATTTTGTGTGAAAATCAGAGTTCTGATTAATTAAATCATATGCTTACATCATTATAGTAATCTTCAATTTTAGAAAAGAAACAATCCACTCATAAAGGAACATTTCTGATTTATCAGAACAGATTTTTCTCTTAAGATAAAATAATATGAGGGGGCTTCAAAAAGTTTGTGGAAAAAGCCAATGGAATTTTTTTCGAGAACTTTTTGAAATCCCCTCATATGTAAACCAATTATAGCTACTAACTAGCTAGATTTAAAGGAAAAACATTTTAGTAAAAAGAAGAGTTAACTCTCATTTTTGTAAACTTATTGATCTAGATATTTTTATTGCTGATATTCAAACAAGTTGTAAAGCTAACCTCACTAGTTTTTACTTTTATGGAAGTTTTCTTTAAAGTGACTTTCATTCAAACAGGTGGAAAATAGTACATTGGTACATCACCAGAGGCACAGAATTAAAGGCCAAGAAAAAGTGTTATAAGAAAACAAAGCAAGTCATCGTCACAAACTGGATTCATTTAAGGTTATCTCATCAGAACATCATAACCTTCCTGTTTCTAGAATAAGAATAAAAACATGTAGCTGGTTTGTAAATCCCAACCAGACTTTCAATTTGAGTAAAAGAAGTACAAAACATGTCATGATCTTCCTCGGTATCATGGCAATGGGGAGCCATATATATTTTTTTTAGTCTATAATCTCAGTAGTGGTTTGAACAACAATGGCAACATCCCAGGTACATTAATATAGCCTCCCCCTTTTTTTTTTTTTTAAGTTTTTACTGTGAATTATGTGTTAGTTTACATGGGTGAACATTGTCTTTACATTCATCCTATCATATTTTCTTTCATTGCAATGATTGCAATGCCCTGCATGCATCATCAAACAACCAAAGGTAACACCCCACACACCTGCCCCCTGGCCACCAGCACACAGCCCCTCTCCTTCTCTGAGTCCAGAGTCCTCAGCCGCTCCTTCTTTCCATGTCATCATTTCTGCCTCCATCTCTAATGTCACTGCCTCCCCAGACAGGGTCTCACACTTTGCTTTTCTCCCTTGATGGTTCCCCTGGACTGCAAAATCAGCCACTCCCCTCCATTTGTTACCAAACATTTACATTTACCTTTCCAATACACACTGTCAGACTTCATAGCAATCATTCCCTATTGAACCACAGGAGTCCTTTTCCCCTCACCTTTTATCAATGTCATCCAGACAGGTTGGAAAACAATTCAGTGGAGATTTTCCCTTTCCCTGTATCCTCTGGAGCTAGGTTCCCTATTGAAAGCTTGTAAGCCAGTCATTTCTTGCCTTTGTAGTTTCATTGCAATTTTATTTTGTTTAAATTTTATAAATTTGGTTTCAATGTCTAAGTTCCCAT
>NW_006408523.1:40966659-40968547 GCF_000296735.1 Chrysochloris asiatica
GGTTGAATGCTCTGTACACATCTATGAGGTCAAGTTGGTTGATTGTGCTGTTTAGTTTCTCTGTAGCTTTGTCGAATTTCTTTCTGGTTGTTCTATCCCTTTTCAAAAGTGGAGTATTAAAATCTCTCACTATAATTGTAGATTTATCTACTTCTTTCTTCAATTCTAGTAGGGTTTGCTTCATATATCTTGGTACTCTTTCATTTGGAATGTAGATATTAATTATTGTTATGTCATTTTGCTCAATTGACCCTTTAATCATGAGATAGTGTCCTTCTTTATCTTTTATGCTGGTTTTTGCCTTAAAGTTTATTTTATCAGAGATTAGTATTGCCACTCCTGCTCATTTTTTATTGTTGTTAGCTTGGTATAACTTTTTCCATCCTTTGACTTTTAATCTGTTTTGGTCTTTCATTGACATTCAGTGTCATTATGGATAGGTATGGATTACCTGCTATCATTATGTGAATTTTTTGTGGTGCTGTTTGTTCCTTTGTTCTGCAGGCCTTCTTGTGCTTTATTCATGTTTTTTGTGCTATTTCTTGTCAGTTTCTTTTTAGTTTTAATGTTTCCTTGTTCTGCTTGGATCTTCATTTTCATGATAAATTGTGAAGCATTAATTTTCTTTGGGGTTACCCTATAGTCTCTTAAGTTTTCCTGCGTTTAAGGCAGTCTATTGTATCCTGCCATCTATTCGACCTCCTCACCACCTGGATCTCTGTTCATATATTTTTCCCTTCTTTAATATTGTTAATGTTTTTATCTTTGGTTAGCCTCACAGGTCCTCTGAATTCATTGCTGTAATTATGTTCCATTCTGAATTCTGCTAGCCATTGATGGAGTTCCAGGTGGTGTTGCCATGTCTGTCAATCTCTGGTTGTTGTCTGTTCTTGCTGGTTTTCATTCCAAAGAACTCCCTTTAGGATGTTTTGAAGTGCTGGATTGGCTTTAACAAAATCTCTTAGCTTCTGTTTATCCTGGAATGTTGTGATTGCACCATCATATTTGATTGACAGTTTTCTTGGATAGACGATTCTTGTTTTTTGTTTTGTTTTTTTTCTTTTAGAGTTTAATATATGTCACCCCATTGCCTTCTTGCCGGCATGGTTTCTGCTGAGAAGTCAGAGCTTAATCTGATTTACTTGTCTTTGTAGGTGACAATTCTCTTTTCCCAGTCTGCTTTTAGGATTGTCTCCTTGTCTTTGATTGTGGAGAGCTTGATTATGATATGTCTTAGTGACTTTCTTTTGGGATCTAGCCTTTCTGGGGTTCTTTCAGCTTCTTGAATGTTTATTTTCTCATCCTTCAAGATGTTAGGAAAATTTTCTTCAGCTATCTCTTCTGTGGACTTCTGTGATACTTCTTGTTCTGCAATGCCAATAATTCTTAAGTTATTCCTCTTCATGTTATCCAGCATGAATCTTAGATTCTCTTCAGATTGTTTAATCCTTTTTTCTGCTTGCTCTTCTATCTTGGCAATATTGAGAGGTTTGTCTTCCAGCTCGCTGATTTTAGCTTCCATCTCTTCCATTCTGCTCCTTTTCCCTTTCAGTATATTATCCATTTCTGATATTTTATTATTGATCATCTGGACTTCTTTTTCAGGTTTTGGATTGTTTCTAATGCTGTATCTATCTTGTTTGATTGCTTCTGTAGCACTTTCCTGACTTCTTCCATATTTTCCTCCACCCCTTTTTGGATCATTTGAATTTGTTTCCAATTATTCTTCTGAATTCCTTCTCAGACAGATCCAGAGCCTGCTCTTCTACTGGAAAGTATGTGTCTGCTTCCAGTTCATTTGTCTCAGTTACTTTTTTCTGTTTTTGGACATTTGTTGACTTCTTTGTGTTTTTCTTAGACATTTTCAGTAGTTATGTAGATTTTTAAT
>NW_006408523.1:40974177-40981386 GCF_000296735.1 Chrysochloris asiatica
AGAGAAGGACTAAGAGCTGGTGGCCAGGAGCAGACTTGCAGAATGTGCCCTTTGGAGATGTAAATTATTATATATGCCTGAGTGGGGGAAAAAAACAAAACAAAACACTAAATCTAACCTAAAAAAAAAAAAAAAAAAAGAGTGCTCATTTCTCTTGGCCTCGTAAACTTCCAAGCTGCCCATTGATCTCTCGGCTCTTCCTTTTCCTGGCCTTCTCTTTTGGCCAAAGCTATCACCATTAGCTCTGGAAGCCTTTAAAGATGCTTTACATACTACTTAGAAAATCACCAGACCTTCTGATCCCTGTAATTCCATTTCAAGGCCCGCAAATGAACACAATTGAAATCATTGTAGCTGCCTATACTGTTCATGAAGAATTTGGCATTGTAACCTTCCAGGAGGTAGGATGAGTCTGACTTGTGCTTCTAAACACAGATAAGTGCACTCTTATATAGTGTGCCTGGATGCTTTTGATGCTAGTAATCACTTTTGAGTGATTTGGTTAAGCCAGAATAAGAATTCTATCCAATGAAGCATACACATGTCAGGAGACACAGGAATGATCAAAAGATTCTCAAATTAGGAATCTGGCTCAGCAGGAGGGCCTGGAAGATGCTGCAAGTCCAGGCGGGCATGGTTCCAGATGGATGGCCAGTTGATGCATAAGGAAGAAAGGAAGGTTTCAGATCCTTATAAGACACCTGAACTTGAGTCCTGTGAAAACAAGAGGATACAAGGATCTGGGTTAACATATTCTAACAGGGATTTCCAGCTAAAGGGACTGGATTAAACAAATTTTCTGTATGCACTCGCCCACACTTCCAGAAATTCAGAATGAAGGACAAAAAGGATACTAATTAACAAGAATAAAAAGAATTATAGATGAGATAGTTGTTGTTGTTGTTGTTGTTAAGTGCCGTCGAGTCGGTTTCGACCCATAGCGACCCTGAATAGGGTTTCCGAGGCTGTAAATCTTTACGGGAGCAGATGGCCTCATCTTTCTCCCGCGGAGCAGCTGGTAGTTTCAAACTGCTGACCTTCCGGTTCGCAGCCTGATTCGTAACCACTACGCTACCAGAGATGAGATAGTAGGAAATTTTAAATGGCTATAACATTTAAGAAAATAGAAATTCAAAGGCATAGATGGCTTTGGCTTAATGGAGAAGAGAAACATATACTATTATCTGCCTGTAAGTCAATTCCCACCCCAGAAATTCAGACTGAGGTATCAGATGTTGCTGAAAAAAAGAGTTAGTTCAAAATTTTACTATAAGAATGCTTAGACTTCCAAATACACTCCCCAGCCCTTGCACTTGGTGATTAGTCTCTCTCTTGACACACAGACAAAAGACAAGAGGTTTAGCCGAACTATGCTACATGAGCACAGTTGCTGTCTCTTGGGGTGTCTGCACTTCTGGGGAAAAGGTTGAAGTGCCTTACTCTAACCAGGGGAGACAGGTTGTATTTTGCATGTATTAATTCACTGCTGTGTCAGTGAATAAAAGCTCCCATGTCTGGGCTTGCAACCTGTGAGGTAGGAGGAGATTGATTTATAGAGGTCCAAGCCAAACCAACTCCAATGCCATCAAGTCTATTCTTACTCTTGGCAACTCTATGTGTTACAGAGTAGAACTGAACTCTATGAGGTTTTCCTGGCTGCAGTCTTTGCAGTAGTAGACCTCTACTTTTTTCCACATTGTAGCTTGTTGTTGCTGTTAAGTGCTATCAAGTCGTCTCCAACTCATAGTGACCCTGCATAGGGTTTCTGAGGAGTGTATGGTGGGTTTGAAACACCAACCCAGCCATCCAGTGTTGATCTTAATCCTCTTTTTGGTTGATCGCATCAGATAACACCGTAGGGGAGATTCATATAAATGCCAAATCTGAAAATCATGATCCAGTCAAGATGGCATATATTTGAGGGTAACACAATTCAATCCATGACAGTACTGTAGTGTTTCTGGGTTAAATTCTGATATCTGAGATTTACTTCAAAATAATAAGGGAGAGAGAAAAGTGTCAGAAAAGGAAGCAAACATGAAACATGACATGCCGTAAGTTAAAGACTACTGAAATTAGTCTGACATTGAACATAGGCAATGAGTCCTGGTGTAGGATAAAGTGCTGGATGGCAAGGTCAGTTTGAATCACAAAGTCTGCAGTTCAAAGTCACCAGCTGCTCCTAGGAAGCTCTACACAGGGTTGCTATGAGTCAGAAATGACTCAACAGCACTTAACAACAGCAGCAATGATTATATGAGGGGGCTTCAGTAAATTCATGGAAAAGATTCCATTATCTTTCAATCCCATTTTTCCATGAATTTTTGAAGTTCCCTTGTATAAGCAGCCCTGTTTGCACAGTGGTTAGTTAAGTGCTTGACTGTTAACTGAAAGGTCAGTTGTTAGCACTTCCTGCTGCTCCAAAGGAGAAAGATGTGGCCCTCTGTTTATATAAAGATTACTAGCCTTGGAGACTCTATGAGAAAGCCCATAGGAAGACCCCTATAAGATCATTATCAGTCTGAAAGAACGCCAAGGAAAAAAAAAGTTTTTTAAAAATAAGCATTTGAGAACTGTCTTAGGCTGAATTTTCTAGAGAAGCAAAATCAGTAAAACATACATATATATATAGATAGAGAAGTTTATTATCAAGAAAAGGGCTTACAATTGCAGAGTCCCAGGTCTCCATCGGAAGAGAGTGAGAGTTCCTTCTGAGTGTCCATTACATTGGGAGCAGGCCACACCTCCCAAGAAAGCTCCCCTTTAATGGATTGACTGCTCATAGTCATTCATCATACAACTAACTATGTCTATACTAGGTTTCATCACCATGGGAATAAGCACATCCTAACTGCCAAACTTTGGAAATCCTGGCCTAGTCAAGTTGACACAAAAACCTAACCATTACAAGGACTTATTACATTATTTACTCTACTTTTGTATATATTTGAAATTCTCCCAGATAAAGTGCTTAAAAATTGTATGCAGTAAAGCTTTGATTGTTATATCTTGTTTTTTTCTCATTTTATTTTATTGTTGACTAGGACAAATGGGATGTAATTAATTGCTCCATTGTAAGACCCTCAGGAAGACAGGATCCTCTACCCAATTTAGTTAACCCTAAGGAGTCCTGGTGTGGTGCTGTGGGTTAATGCGTCAGACTGCAAAGTGGTTTGAACTGCAAGGTCAGTGGTTCAAGCTCACCAGCTGCTCCTCAGAAACCCTAAACAGGGTCGCTATGGGTCAGAATTGACTCAACGGCACTTAACAACAACAATGGCTTGCACTCAACTACTAACTAAAAGGGGTCCTGGTGTGGTGCTGTGGGATAAAGCACTGGATTGCAAGGTCGATTTGAACCATAAGGTCAGCAGTTCAAACTCACCAGCTGCTCCTTGGAAACTCTATAAAAGGTCACTATGAGTCAGAACCAACTCGATGACACTTAACAACAACAACGGGAGCAACTGAAAGGTTGGTGATTTGAACCCACTTAGCAGTAATGTGGAATCCTGGTATGGCACTATAGGACAAGCTATGCTACCAGTATTTTAAATACCAGCATGGTCATACATGGTATACAGGTTTCAGTGGAGCATCCAAACTGAGACAGACAAGGAAGAATGTGAAGCAGACCACTGTAAGTCACTGAAAACCTTATAAATAGGAGTGAAACACTGTCGGATATACTGCCAGAATATGTGTTCCTAAGGCTGGACGACATTCAAAATACTACTGGGGAAGAGTTGCCTCCTCAAAGTAGAGTTGACTGTGATGGTGTGAATGGAGTAAAGCTTTTGGAACTTTCATTTGCTGATGGAGCACAACCCAAAATGAGTAGAAAGAGTTGCAGCCATTCATTATGATATGGATATAGCAAAATTTCCAGGACTTTCATTTGCTGATGGAGCACAAATGAAAATCAGAAGAAACAGCTGTAAACATCCATAATAATCAGAAGGTGGAATGTAGTCATTATGAATCTAGGGAATTTGAAGCTGTCAAACAAAATAAAATGCCTAAAGATTAATATCCTTGCCATTAGTAAGCTCTAATGGCCATTTTGAATCAGACAACCATATGGCTTACAACGTTAGGAATGGCAAATTGAAATGGAATGGTGTCTCATTCATCATCAAAAATAACATTTCAGGAAGTGTTTTGAAGTACAATACTGTCTGTGATAGGATAATATCCATATGTCTTTAAGAAATACCAGTTTATAGTGTTATTATTCAAAGTTATGAGATGAAATTGAAGATTTCTATTATGGTGCTGTAGGATAAGCACTGGACTGTGAACAAGATCAGCAGTTCAAACCCACCAGCTGCTCTTCGGAAATCCTATAGAGGGTCACTATGATTTGGAACCAACTTGACAGCACTTAACAACAGCAACACTAATACCTTCAATCTGAAATGATGAAACATTCAATCAAGATAAATTGATAGTTACTGGTGATTGGAATGTGAAAGTTGGAAACCAAAAGGAAGGATCAGTAGTTGGAAAATATGGCCTTGGAGTTAGAAATAATTCAGATCACATGATAGAATTTTGTAAGACCAATGATTTATTCATTGCAGGTATCTTTTTCACCAACATAAATAGTGACTATATGCATGAATATCACAGGATGAAATACTCAGGAATCAAACTGACTACATTTATGGGAGGAGATGATGATGAAGCTCAATATAATCAGACAAAACAAGGTCAGGGGCCTACTGTGAAACAGACCATCAATTGTTCATGTGCAAGTTCAGGTTGAAGATGAAGAAAATTAAAACAAGTCCATGAGAACAAAAATGTAACCTTGACTATGCTGTTGTTACTAAGTGCCATGGAGTCTGTTCTGACTCATAGCTACCTTATACACAACAGAACAAAACACTGCTTGGTCTTATACCATCCTCACAATCATTATTAGGATTGAACTCATTACTGCTACCATTGTGCCAGTACATCTCAACAACATAGACTAAATACTAAACAATGCAGCATGCTTCAAAGGAAGATGGAAAGAATATACAGAGTCAATGTACCAAAAATAAGTGGTTGATGCTCAACCATTTCAGGAAGCAGAATATGATCAAGTACCAATTTTACTGAAGGAAGAAGTTCAAGGTGCACTGAAGCATTGCTGAAAAATGGCTCCAGGAACTGTTGGAATAGTGAACCTATTTGAGGTGTTTCAACAAAGGAATGTAACAGTGGAAGTCCTTACTCACATTCCAAGAAATTTGGAAGAAGACAGTTTAGCTGGCCAACAAACTAGAAGAGATCCATGAAGGGTGATTCAACAAAAGGCAGAAATTATTAAACAATTTCATTACTATCACAAGCAAGAAAAGTTGTGCTAAAGACAATTTAAAAATGGTGATACAATATATCATCAGGAAATTTCCAGAAATTCAAGCTTGATTCAGAAGAGGACATGGAAAGGGGGACATCAGCAATGATGTCCCATAGATATTGGCTACAAGCAGACAACACTAGATAGAAATTTGCCTGTATTTTATTAACTTTGCAAAGGCATTAAACTGTATGGATCATAAGAAATCATATATAACATTGTGAAGAATGAAAATTCCAGAACGGTTAAATGTGTTCATGGGGAACCTGTACATAGACCAAGTGGTAGTTGTTCCAATAGAACAAGAAGATAATGCAAGGAGTATTGTATTCTGTCACCATAGTTATTCAATCTGTATGCTGAGCAAACAATTCAAGAAACTGGTCTATGTGAAGAAGAATGTGGCATCAGGATTGGAGGAAGGCTCATTAACAATCTGTGATATACAGATGACACAACCTTGCTTGCTAAAAGTAAAGGAGACTTGAAGTATTTTCTAATGAAGATCAAAGACTACAGCCTTTAGTATGGATCACATTTCAGTATAGAGAAAACAAAAATCCTCACAACTGAACCAAAAAGCAATATCATGATAAAAGAAGAAGAGATTGAAGTTGTCAAGGATCTCATTTTAATTGAATCCACCATCAACATCCATGATAGCAGCAATCAAGAAATGAACACATTGCATTTGCCATGCCTGTTGCAAAAGACCTCTTTAAAATGCTAAAAAGTAAAGATGTCACCTTGAGGACTAAGGTGTACCTGACCCAAGCCATGATATTTTCATTCACTCCATATCCATGTGAAAGCTACACAATGAATAAAGAAGACTTAAGAAGAATTGATGTATTTGAATTACAGTGTTGGCAAAGAGTATTGAATATACAACAAACGGCCAGAAAATGAACAAATCTGTCTTGAAAGAAATACATACAGTCTTTCATTTTATTTTAGTGCTTCCTGTGTTGTTCAATATTTTGCACACTTGCTGTTGTTGTTTAGTGCCATCGAGTCTGTTATGACTCGTAGAGGCCCCGTGTAGGGATTTCCGAGGAGTGGGGGCATAGCTGAACTGCTGACCTTGCAGTTCAAACCAACCTTGCAGTCCAGTGCTTATCCTACAATGCCATTTCAGAACTACATTTTGCCACTAGAACCTTAAATATTGTAGCTCGAGGCTTGAATTCCTTCCTTTGTTCTTGAGAAATGTTGACTAAGTTCTTTCTGATTGAGCCCTACATTCAATCAGGAAACCAACTGCTATCAGGTCTCTGGCCTTCCTCCCACCTGCTGCCATAATAGCTTTTGAAATTTCAATTAAGTAAACCTGGCTCCAGACAATGACGCACCTGGTGGCTCAGTGATTAAAGCATTTAACTGCTAAATGAGCAGTTGGTGGTTGGAACTTACTGGTTGCTGTTAAGGAAAGAGATAAGGCAGTCGGCTTCTATAAAAATTTACAACCTTGAAATCTGATCAGGTACTTCCACTCTGTCCTACAGGTCACTTTGAGTCATAATTGACTCCAAAGCAGTGGCGTTTTTTTAGTTCTTGGTGTTGTGGGTTAATGCACCAGACTGTAAAGCCATTTGAACTGCAAGGTTGGTGGTTCAAGCTCACCAGCTGGTCCTTGGAAACTCTACTTGATGGCACTTAACAACAAGAGTGTTTTAGTTGTTTGTTTTGCTTTAAACAGGAAATAAAAGATTCGATTTAAGTGAAAAATAAACCATTGTTGTTATGTGCCGTGGAGTCATAGCAACCCTGTACAGGGTTTCCGAGGCTATAAATCTTTACGGGAGCAGAACGCCTCATCTTTCTCCCGCGGAACAGCTGGTAGTTTCGAACTGCTG
>NW_006408523.1:40981486-40983714 GCF_000296735.1 Chrysochloris asiatica
CTCCAACTCCTGAGAAAAAAGTGAGGCCAAAAGGACCAAAGACAGAAACAATATAAAAGCAGAGACAGAAACCACCAATCAAAAATGAAAATAAAATTGTGATTAGACTTTTCTGTGCTGGCAGGAATAAAGGGTCCTACCCATGTCAACTTTGGGGCTGGGTCCCAGAGTCAGACGTCACAAGAAACAGCCTGCAGGTGCCCTCTCTGTGCTGTGGGAAAACTGTGGGTGCAATGCTGGACCATTTGTGGTGGTGGGGGGGTGGGTTTCCAACCTGCCTGAAGGTATCTGGGCTGGGCAGTGAGGGCACAATCAGAGTGAAGAGGAAAAATACATGAAAGGTAATTGGTCACACCTCTCCATCCAGACATGTAGTTCCACAGCTTTTAGTGCTAGGTCACTATATAGCCCTTTTCTTATGTAGAACATTTCTATGAAATAAGCAGAGCCATTACTCTAGAACCAATCCCTTGAAATGAAAGACTGATGCAATAACATGCCTGAGTTATCAAGAGAAAATAGCCTGTTAATGAAAAAATAAGGCCTCAAACCCAAAGACTTTGCCTACTCTTGCACAGTTCACATTTCCTTTAAAAGATGTTTACACATAGAAGATGAATTCAATTAAGATAATGGAAATAACCAATTCTAACCCCATGGGTTGTGCACATCGAAATATGAAACAGATGAGAAGTACATTTGCTGTCAGTTGTATTTCTGGGGAAAGGAAGAGCAGTACCCCCATATGGAAAAGATTGGCGGGTTTGAGGCAGACTTCTTAATTAAGGGTTAACAACCTAGACCAAAGATGACACATTCTTCTGAGGAAAGAAAGAGAAGTTGAGCAATTGTGGGTAGCATGTGAGTTACAAAAAAAAACAACAATGAATTTGGAAGGCTCATGTTTGACAATGACAAAGTTCCTGAACACAAAATGAATCAGAGCTGAGAATGCAATTTTAAATAAAGAAGAAAATAAAAACCTGATTATCTTTTAAATATTGCTTTCTCTTCTAAACTGAATAATGATCTTGGTGTTAAAAGTTATTGTATCAACTGTAAACCCCTTGAGAATAGGAGCTTTGTCTATGTTTTATCACTGAAAACATATTTCTAGTACTTTGAATTTCACTCACTGAATATTATAGGATAATAATTGAAGAGGAAAAGGGGAGAAGGAAGAAATGAAAGAAAATGAAGAAAACAGTAAATATTATCAGAGACCTTATCTCTGATCTTGCAATGAGAAGTAAACTTAGACAAAAACAGGACTCCATGGAATTTGGGAGTTTTCTTCATTTAAGTATTTGACATGAATTCCTTAGCTACAACCACTCTCTTTATAGTAAAGACAGCTCTCTAAATCAAATCTGAGATTTTAAAATACACATTTCAAGCACAACTTAATACACTGACACAGGATCACAATGCCTGGCAGATGTCAACATAATCTGGGTTAAGCTCAGAGCTGCAGACCTAAATAAGGGGTAAAAGGTAGGAAAGGAATCTTTCTTAGTTTCCTAGTGCTTCTATAAAACAAGCTCCTTAGGTGGGTGGCGTTCTTGAACAGAAACTTATTTTCTTAATTTCTAGGAGGATTCAAGTGTCAATTCTAGGTATTAGCTATAGGAAAAAGCCCCCTCTCAGTCATCTCTGAGAAAAGACTTTTGTCTCAGTTTCTAGTCCTCAGTTCCTCAGCAATTTTTATGTAACATATATTTTCCTTGTGCTCTCCTCTCTCTTGGTCTATGACATTACTTATACCTCAGAAATGATTAAATTTAGGACACACTATGCATTAATGTGTCCTCATTAACATAACCAAGAAAACCTATTTACAAATAATATTATATCCACACATATGTTGTTAAGGGCTGGCAAGTCAATTTCAACTCATAGAGACCCTGTATAGGGTTTCCAAGTAGAAAGCTTCATCTTTCTCATGAGGGGTGGCTGGTGAGCTCAAACAACCAACTTTGTGGTTAGCAGTCCAGTGCTTATCCTACAGAACCATCAGGCTTTTCCACATTTATGTTGTTATGTTGTTAAGTGCAGTCAAGTTGGTTCTGATTCATAGAGACCATGTATAGGGTTTCCAAGGAGCAGTTGGTAGGTTTGAACTGCCAATCTGTGCTTATCCTACGGGTAACCACAGCACATATTTTGGGAGGACACAATTCATCCATAAGAGTGCCCATTTTTCAGAAAACAAACAAGATGGCAGATCA
>NW_006408523.1:40984635-40985239 GCF_000296735.1 Chrysochloris asiatica
ACCCTGTACAGGGTTTCCGAGGCTATAAATCTTTACGGGAGCAGAACGCCTCATCTTTCTCCCGCGGAACAGCTGGTAGTTTCGAACTGCTGACCTTACGGTTCACAGCCCAATTCGTAACCACTACACTACCAGAGCTCCTTTAATAAACCATTAGCAAGATCAATTTTTGGGTCAGGAATTTCAGAAAGTTTATTATTTGGTTCTGTTGACAAGAAAAGTCTTAAAATGAAAGTAAGATATTTGTTATTAATTTTTCTCTTTCAACATCTTCTATAACTTCTCTGTGGAAAGTGCACCAATTCTTTCAAATCACCCATGCTGTCAAAGTAGGAAGCCGGGAGGAAGTCAGAGATCAACCTGAGTTCTAGTGAGAGGCAGACTCAGGTTCAGTTCATTGTCATGGGATGCAGTCTGTCCTTGATCTCCCTTACTTCATCTCCTTCTTCCTTTCTCCACTTCCTGCCCAGCAGACACAAGGCCCTAAATTAGACTCAGGGGCAACTTATTTTCACAATAACTCAAACAGCTTCCGTTACAGACCCCTTGTATCACTCAATGTGGTCTCATTCTCTGATTAAACTCTCATTCATTATCAATTATA
>NW_006408523.1:40987264-40989179 GCF_000296735.1 Chrysochloris asiatica
GGTAGTGAGGTTGGCCCAGGATCAGACATTGTTTCATTCTGCTGTGCATGGGGTCACTATGAGTCGGTTCCGATTCAATGGCACCTGACAACAACAACAACGCCTTTATTATTTAATAGATTAATAAGAATTTAAATTAGAGTTAGCAGAGGAAGTGCTAGGGGCTTCACATGAATAATTGTGGACAAGTTTAACAGTATGGGAAATAAAGGAATTATTTTGTTAGCACTTTAAAATAGTAAAACTCTTCAGTTAATTTTCCTCTTTTCCACAGAAAAGTGGCAGATCATAGACTTCAAAGTCAAAGTAGGGGTTCTCTGGAGGCCAACTATGACAGGTGCCTCCTGGCTGAGAACAGGAAAGAGGAAGTACATTCTGAGAAAAGAATGGATGATAGAAGCAGTAGTGGAGGAAACTAGTCATTATTTCATTAATCCTCTCAATTACTTGTCCACAACTCTTTCTTAAGAGCATTTGTTGTTGTTGTTAAGTGCCTTCGAGTCGTTTCATACTACTTTACAAAACCACTACTCGTCTGTCAGTTTGTCGTACTGTGGTGGCTTGTGAGTTGCTCTGATTCTGGAAGCTATGCCACAGGTATTTTAAATACCAGCAGGGTCACCCATGGTGGACAGGTTTCAGATGAGCTTCCAGATGAAGACAGACTAGGAAGAAGGAGTGAAGAAGTACTTCCGAATATTTCGTTACTGAAAACCTTATGAATAGCAGAGAAACACCATCAGATATATTACCGGAAAATGAGCCCCTCAGGTTGGAAGGCACTCAAAATGCGACTGGGAAAGAGCTGCCTCCTCTAAAGTAGAGTTGAACGTGATGACGCGAATGGAGTAAAGCCCGTGGGAGAAAAGCCCGCGGGACCTTCATTTGCTGATGGGGCACAACTCAAAATGAAGAGAAACAGCTGTAAACATCCTATGAAAATTGGAACATGTAATGTATGAAGTATGAATCTTGGAAAATTGGAAGTTGTCAAAAAATGTAATGGAACGCATAAACATCAATATCTTAGGCATTAGTGAGCCAAAATGGACTGGTATTGGCCACTTTGAATCTGACAACCACATGGTTTACTATGCCGGGAATGACAAATTGAAGAGCAATGGTACTGCATTCAATGTCAAAAAGAACATGTCCAGATCAGTCATGAAGTGCAACACTGTCTGTGATAGGATAATATCCATGCGCCTACAGGGAAGCACAGTTAATACCACTATTATTCAAATTTACACACCAACCGCTAAAGCCAGTGACGATGAAATAGAAGAATTCTACCCACTTCTTCAATCTGAAATCAAACAAACATGCAATCAGAATGTATTGATCATTACTGGTGATTGGAATACAAAGGTTGGGAGCAAAGAGGAAGGATCAGTAGTTGAAAAATATGGCCTTGGTGATAAAAATGATGCTGGAGGAAGCATGATAGAATTCTGCAAAACCAATGATATGTTCATTTCAAATAGCTTCTGTACCCATTCATAAGAGACGACTGTACACATGGACCTCAACAGATGGAATACATAGAATTCAAATTGACTACATCTGTGGAAAGAGACTATGGAAATGCTCCATATCATCAGTCAAAACAATACCAGGGGCAGACTGTGGAACAGACCATCAATTACTCAGATGCAAATTCACACTGAAGCTGAAGAAAATGAAAACAAGTCCATGAGAGCTAAAATATGACCTTGAATAGATCCCACCTGAATTTAGAGATCATCTGAAGAACAGATTTGATACATTAAACACTAAAGGCAGAAGACCAGAAGAGTTGTGGGATGGCATCAAGAATATCATACATGAAGAAAGCAAAAAGTCATTAAGAAGACAAGAAAGAAGGAAAAGGTCAAAATGGATGTCAGAAGAGACTCTGAAACTTGCTCTCCATCAT
>NW_006408523.1:40990899-41003429 GCF_000296735.1 Chrysochloris asiatica
TGGCAACAGTAGTGAGGTTAGCTCAGGATCGGTCAGTGTTTTGTTCTGCTATGCATAGGGTCACTATGAGTCTGTACCGACTCAATGGCGCCTACCAACAACAACAACAAACTTTACAAAAACAGAACTACCTCTTTCTCCTGAGGAACGGCTTCTGGGTTTGAACTATTCACCTTTTGGTTAGCAGTCAAATGCTTTGACCACTGTGACAACAGGACTCTTAAATAATAAAATACATTTATTAAATACAAACAAAGTAATATAATAATAATATAAACAGCATAAATGTAAAGAGTGATAAACATTATAAGGACAATTAAGCTGTAATGTAATAGAGAGTAAGAGGGCCTTGGGAGTGGCTTATTTGAAGTGGCTGGAGCTCTGGTAGCATAGTGGTTACGAATCAGGCTGCTAACCTCAAGGTCAGCAATTCGAAACTACCAGTCATTCCATGGGAGAAAGATGAGTCTTTCTGCTTCTGTAAAGATTTACAGCCTTGGAAACCCTGTGCAGGGTCACTATGAGTCGGAACTGACTCCAATGTACTTAACAACAACAACTTTTGTACTAAGACACAGCTGATAAGGTTGAACCAGCCACATATAGATCTTGGAGAAGATCTTACAAGCAAAAGGGTTAGCAAAGGCCCTGAGGTGGAAATACACTAGGACGTTCAGTATGGTTAGAATCTCAGGAAAACAAAGTAGTTGGAGAGGCCAGATCTTCAAGGCCTTGTTCTTATTGTTGTTAAGTGCCACGGAGTCAGTTCTGACTCATAGCAACCCTGTATAGGGTTTCAGAAGAGTGGCTGGTGAATTTGAACCATTGATCTTGAGGCCCAAACCCACCTTAAGGTCTAGTGCTTGTCCTCTGGCACCATACCATGACTCTTCAAGGCCTTCGGAGCCCTCATTATTGTTATACGAAGCCATGAGAGATTTTGATCAAGTAAGAAATATAATCTGTAAATATAATCTGAATCATGTCTTGAAGAATCAATCTGGCTTTGACAAATGGACCAATTGTAGAGAAACAACCATGGAATGAGTAAGACCAGATAAAAAACGATCCATCTTCTTAAAGGCATCTCTCATGCTGTAGTGATTCTTTATAAAAGTTAGAAAGGACTAGATTCCAATGGAGTTTGGAAATAGTTTTCTCTCAGGGTTGACAAATCAAAAAGCAAGTTAATAATCTATGGTGATCTTAACCACTAAATAGTGGCTGGTGGGTGGACCCCATAGTCAGATAATGCTGGGTAACAACAAGCTTTCCTGGCCGTGTTCACTGAGCTGATTCAGGATGCAAACAAGCATTCTGATGAATGTGACAGAACCAGGGAGCCTCATGAGGAACTGTGAGGCCTGCTGGGGCACTGCAAAGCCATAGTCTTCAGTGAGTGAAGGCGTCACTGCTGGAGGAAATTATTCATTTATGACCACTGTACATTAGGAAGGTTCATACCACTTACAAATCAAATTCTTCTACCCTAAAAGAAGTTGAGAAAGCTGTTAGGCACTCATAGAAGGAACTGAGTTCAGATTCGATATGCTTAATCATTTGAAAGTTATTTTAGTTGTGAATGATTTATCTGGTAATTGACTTGTTCTGTTAACTTGTTTATTTCAAATATTTGAAGTCCACACTTTATAGCTTAAGATGATTGTGAGTAAAACCCTTATTTTCTCATTTATAAGGCAAGCTGGGGCCTCAAAATTGGGCTGTCAGAGAAAAAATCAACTTGGAAGCAGACAACTATGTTGGAGTAGCTCTCCCGATATGGGGTTGTGTCTTGCTAGGATGGCTCACAGAGTTCTGGTGTGGTGCCATAGGATAAGCACTCAATGGCAAAGATGGTTTGAGCCACAAGGTAGGTGGTTCAAACTCACCAGTCGCTCATTGGAAACCCTATACAGGGTCACTATGGGTCAGAATAGGGTGACTGTTAGCCCAAACATGATGTCAAAGGCAAGTAGCAAAGGCAGTTGTGATTCCAGCTGCTTTCCAGGCTAGAGGTCAGACGCTACTTCAGATCCCCACGTGGTGGAATTATGCTACCTCGAGAGCTTTGTCTAAGGTAGGAAAGAAAGTCCATGCAATTGTAACAGAACAATGATATACAATTTCATGCCAGCAAGAATCTCAGAGTTCAAAACACCAGAAAACAACAAATGTTGGAGAAAATGTGGAGAGGATGGGAACCTCATACACTGCTGGTTGGACTTTAAAATGGTGCAACTGTTGTGGAAAATGGTATGGCACTCTCTCAGAAGTTTGGAAATAGAACTACTATATACAGCAATCTCTCTACTTGGTATATAGCCTCAAGTATAAAAGCTGTACCTTGAAGAGATGTATGTGTCCATGTTCATTGTAGCATCATTCAATAGCAAAAAGATGGAGACAGCCTAAATGCCTACCAGCAGGGGAATGATTGAACAAACTTTCATACATTCATACAATGGAATATTATGCAGCAATGAATATTATTCATTGCAACAATGAATCTGCAAAAACTGTATAGCATGAATAAACATGGAGGACATTATGCTGAGTGAAATTGTTGTTATTAAGATCTGTCAAGTCGGTTATGACTCATAGTAACCCTGCCTCAGAAACCCTATACGGGGTCACTATGAGTCAGAACCGACTCCACAGCACACCACCACAATCTTCGATGCAGAGGATCTTAGTAGTGTATCTCCCTTGTCTGTCATCTTGGTCTGATTTCTCCTCCATCATTTGATTTCTTGACTGCTGCTTTCATGAGTTTTGATTGTGGATCCAAGTAACATGAAGTCTATGACAACTTCAATTTTTTCTTCATTTATTGTGATGTTATTTATTGGTCTAGTTCTGAGGATTTTTGTCTTCTTTACATTAAGGTACAACCTATACTTAAAATACCTTCATCAGTATTTTAAGTCCTCTTCACTTCCAGCAAGCAAGGTTATATCATCTGCATATTACAGACTGTTCATGAGTCTTCCTCCAATCCTGATGCCATATTCTTTTTCATATAATCGAGCTTCTCGGATTATTTGCTCAGCATACAGAAAGAATGCATATGGTGAAAGAATATGACCCCGATACACATCTTTCCTGATTTTAAATAATACAATATCCCATTGTTCTGTTCAAATGAGTGCTTGTTGTTCTATGTCCAGGTTCTGTATGAGCACAATTAAGTGCTCTGGAATTCCTTCACAAAGTTATCGATAGATGTTATTATCCACAGTCGATTCCTTTGCCTAGTCAGTAAAACACAAGTAAACAAAGTAAACATCTTTCTGTTATTCTCTACTTTCAGCCAAAATTCATCTGATGCCAACAATGATATCCTTTGACCCACAACCTCTTCTGGTTGTGGTGGTGGTGGTGTAACATGGAGTCGATTCCGAGCCATTTCTGACTCACAGCGACCCTGCATAGGTTTTCCAAGGCTGTAAATCTTTATGAGAACAGAAAGCCTCATCTTTCTCTTGTGGAACTGCTGGTAGTTTGGAACTGTTGACCTTGAGGTTAGCAGCCCAACTCTTAACCACTATGCTACCAGAGACTGGCAAATTCTAAGCCTATGGGTCAGATGTCAGGCTTGAAGCCTCTGACTCATGTAACTTCAGGGGCTGATGAACCCAAGATCAGCAGGTCAGATAGCTTCTGTGGATGTAAATGAACGCAAAGTGGACAAGTAAGATTGTAGGCTGTTGTCTCACAGGCTGCAGAGGCTAACTACTCCCAGTATCCACAGACAATGTTGCAGGCCACTGGTTCAAAGTCCAAAGAGCCAGAGGTCGGATGAGAATCCAGATCCTGTAAAAGAAAAGCTTTGTCAGAAATTCCATCTATATTAGCATCAGTTCACAACCCCAAGAGAACTAACTCCCTTTCAGTTGATTGGACTGGCTGCTCATAGCAGCTCTTACCATGGAAGTGATTCCACTACATCATCCTGAGGGATGACTACATCATAAATGTCAAACCACTGAGAATCATGGCTTGGCCAACTTGACTCATCACAGGTACTTACAATCAATGGTGGCTCTGCCTTTTGCAGAATCATTTACTTGGTGTAGTAACAGCCTACATCATAAACTACATCCACCTGACCACCACTTTACAACCTGGGGCAGCTAGAAAACTTGCATTCTAACAGCCAGGGTTTTTTCATTATCCTTCAGAAACAATCAAACCATTTGCTGTGAATCCAAAGACTGCTGTTATAAATTGGGATAAAAATGACAGAAAGATCTCTGCCGACTTAGCAAACAAATAGTGTCTTGCTACTTTCTGACTCTAACAGTTAAACTGTAATATATATTATCAGTTCTGACAGAATAGTATTAAATATGATATGCCTGTGCTTGTATGACCTAGACGGAACAAAAATAGGACCAATAAGTGCAGACACAATAGAATGCAATAAAATCCTCTTCTAATTTCCTGAGTCACCGTGACTCAACTTTTACTATCTTTTTCACATAAAGAACCTTCAAATAATATATAGTATATATATGATGCTGTATATATAAAATTTCTGAAGTCTGTCATAAATTGTACGGCAGATACTGAGAGAAATTGTGATAAGTCTCAGTCACCGTCAGAAGTGTTGAATACATATTCCTTGCAATAAAAATCCCACAGAGAAACACACTGTCCTTGTTCTCAACTTTCATCAATCCCATAATGACCCAAATGCAACTCAGACTAACCTGTCTCAGCAGGACTTCCCAGTTTCTCTTTCTTAGAACAAAGCCCTTCTGATTCTATATTGAAAAGGACAAGACTGCTGTGATCAGTTTAGGCACAGTAGAACTGCTAATGTGAACTGAATCACATTCCCAGGACCCCAGTGAGGCAGCATGAGGGGAATCCGTGTGAACCTGCTTTGAGCTATTCAGAAGAACAACCAAAAGTTTTGTTATTGGCATATTTAGCTGCCTTTGTATTCATAGCACTTGGCTGGATATGCTAGATTGGTGTGCTAAGATCAAAGACTATCCTTCCCTTCAAAAAGTCCCCATTTGCGAGGAAAGAATAAACCTTATAGTATCCAAATAATTGTTTTTGTCTGCATTTCCTCTCCCCTTTACAGCTTCTGCTTTTCTCCAGTGATTTCACAGACACGCAGTAGTGGGTTCACATAACGTAATGAATTAAATGGTTTCTGCTGGAGCAGATTAAAAACTGATAAACTGAATCTTATGCCAACCGTTCTTACCTGCTGTTCTCTAGAGCAATGGTTCTGTTATGTCTCTCAGAATTGTCTTGACTACAACAGACCATAATAACATCTCTGATATGTATATCACATGTGTGTGAGCATGTGCACATGCATGTGTGTACATTGCTGTTGTTGTTAAGTACCGACTCATAGCGACCCTGTATAGGGTTTCTGAGCAGCAGCTGGTGAGCTTGAACCACCAACCTTGCAGTTCAAATTGCAGTGAGGGACCACACAGGATAGTATAAATTCAGAGGCAGACCATCAGACTAAACTCAGTCATAAATTAATGCTGGAGGGTGGAGGTAGAATTTCTTGAAAAAGTCTCAGATTTTACTCATAAAGACTTCAACTTATTAGAGGAAATTCTACCTGCTTTATCAAGAATAATCTCCTTATAGTCAACCTCTGTAGATATTAAACACATCCACAAAACCCTTTACACAACACCTAGCTGAGTATTTGATTAAACAACTGAACACTGTAGCGGATATTATGGTTAGCAGTTCAGTGCTTACCCTACAATGCCACTAGGACTCTGTAGCCTATCCTAGTTGACACAAAAACTCATCACAACTACTGAGTTGCTGTAGTTGTTAAGTGCTGTTAAGTTGGTTCCAACTCATAGCAACCCTGTAAAGCATTTCCAAGGAGCGGCTGATGAGTTTGAACCACCGATCTTGAGTTCCAATGTAGTGCCACATAATTGTAAATGCTTACATTCACATGGCTTTTTTATTTTTATACTTCAAAGTCACAAAAAGAGCAAAATATAATAGAACAGATATTTGTACACCTATCACAAATAAATGAATAAATGTTAAAGTTATCCATCTTGTCATCAGAATGTTATTTAATGGAATGACATCATAGTTTCACCTACAATCTCAATTCCCTACCTCCTTCTCCATAACCCTACAAAATCAATATCCTGAACTGTGGCTTTGTATTTTCCCTATAAATATTTTATACTTTTATTATAAATGTTTAAGCCTGTAACAATTTATAATATGAAAATATTTTAGCATTTACATATATCATTTGTCACTTGCTTTATTCATTCAAAACTATGTTTTAGAAATTTTTTCATTGTTGTTTCATGGAATTTAGTTCATTTAGTTTAACTATCAGACAATGTAAGGAGCTCCGGTAGCATAGTTGTTATGAGTCGGACTGCTAACCTTAAGGTCAGCAGTTCGAAACTACGAGGCGGTCCGTGAGAGAAAGATGAGACTTTCTGCTCCCGTAAAGATGTACAGCCTCAGAAACCCTATGCAGGGTTGCTATGAGTCGGAACAGACTCCCTGACAAACCACCACCACCACCATATAATGTGGGACGCTGTAGGATAAGCACTGGACTGCAAGGTCAATTTGAACTGCAAGGTTGGTGGTTCAAACCAACCAGCTGCTCCTCAGAAACTCTATAAAGGGTCGCTAAGAGTCACAATCGATTCAGGGTCACTCAACAACAACAATCTAAATGAACATCGGAAGGAAGGTGGTTAAACAACCATACAGCATACCCCTTTACCCATAGTCCTGATGTTCATTTAAATTTAGCTACCTTCCTTCCGATGTTCATTTATATTGTCGTTATTTTTCTGGTACTCACCACTGACCTTGTGGTTCACAGTCCAATACTGATTCTGCAGCACCACACCAAAAGTCCAGACAGATGTGGTTGTCAGTCTGCTTATGTAAAACCTTACATGTTGGAAATCGTATGAAGCAGTTCTACTCTGTCCTATGTTGTTGCTAAGTGCCGTCGAGTCGATTCCGACCCATAGCGACCCTGTATAGGGTTTCCGAGGAGCAGATGGTAAGCTTGAACCGCCGACTTTGCAGTTCAAATGGCTTTGCAGTGTGACGCATTAACCCACAGCGCCACACCAGGATTCCACTCTGTCCTATTTGTTGTTGTTGTTATGTGCCGTGGAGTCGGTTCCGACTCACAGCAACCCTGTACAGGGTTTCCGAGGCTATAAATCTTTACCGGAGCACAAAGTCTCATCGTTCTCCCGCACAACAGCTGGTAGTTTCGAACTGCTGACCTTGCTGTTCGCAGCCCGTTTCGTAACCACTATGCTACCAGAGGAATCACTAAAATGGAATTAACTGGATGGCAGGGGCGGGGCCGGGAGGTGTGGAATTTATAATGAGATTTTTTTAAATAAAAAGGAACTAAGGCAGACAGGAAGAAAACAAGGAAAGATAGAAAGGAAGGAAGGGATGAGGGGAAGAAGGAAGGAAGGGAAAAAGTGTGCCAGCATTTTGGAGTGAAACTGAAAACCAGGAAAGCACGGCTGTAGCAAACACGGAGCTTTGGGCAGTGTGTTAATCCTCTCAGGATATCAACTTTTCCTCTCCAGATTCCACGCAGGGACCTAGTCAGGTGTCCACGGGGCAGAGTGGGTCCTCTCTGCTCCCCCAGCGCTGCCCTTCAGAGTCCCCACTCCTCCCCCACCCCTGTCCTCCCAGCTCTGCCTTCACTTCCCCCCCCCCCCTCCAAGCAGCCAACTGTCCGACTCAGCCTCCCTGGTGGTCCTGGCAAGAAAGCAATGACGCCAAACTGGAGGGCTGTTCCATTTCAATGCCAGCCTTTCTCGCAGTGTTTCTTCCTCCCCAACCAAAACATACAGCAGTCTTGTGCAACCTATGTCCCCCAAAGTTTTCAAACACTTGCTGTCTTCTATCATTCCTCACAGCTTCCTGACCTCACTGCACCCCTCTGTTGGGCACCTTCTGTGAGACATTCTGAAATACAAAAATAAGGATAAAAAGCCATCTACACCTCTCTGCTACACTGGCCTCTTACTAACTGTAAAATCTTGTCTTATAAATAACCTGTCTACAAACTCAAGTTGCTGTCTAGTAGATTCCAACTCACAGCCATGTCATGTGTGCAGAGTAGAACTGCTCCATGGGAACTTTCAGGTCTGTCTTCTGCAGTGTCTCCTGGATGGGTTTGAACCATCAACCTTTCAGTTAATATTCCAGTGCTTACCCATTTGTGCCATCAAGACCTAAAACAGTGTTAATAGTTATCACTGAGTTCATACACAAAGTTCTATTGTGAGCCTCCTCTGTGCCACGCACCCTGACAGCCTGGATGAGGAAGAGCCCTGGTCCTGAAGGTGTAGACAGTAGGTGGAGGGAGACAGACAAGTCAATAGTCATCTGCAAGGTCATATGGTTGGTACTAGAAGACACACATTCACAGGCAAGGCTTTCAGAAGGTGTCTCAGGTAAATCTTGAAATATGGAATGAAGACTTAAAAAGTTGTAGAACAGTATTTAAGCAGAAACCACCACCACACCAACAAATGCAGAGGTCCAAATGCAAGAGAACACAGGTCGAGTGCACAGACTCTCTGAACGTCACATTGACAAAATAGGAACTCCACATAGGTAGGTGGGTATTGTCAGGAGTCCTGGGATAAACAGTTAGGCATTCGAGTACAAGCTGAGAGGTTGGCCATTCAAATTCACCTAAAAGCGCTTTGGAAGACAGGTCTGGTGATCAGCTTCTGAAACCCCTGTGGAGCAGTTCTACTCTGCAGACATTGTGTCAGAATTGCCCAATAGCAACTTACAGCAGCAACACCAACACTGTATTTGTTCAGTGACCCACAGGCTATTTAAAAAATGTAGATCCAGGATCTAGTCAACCCCAAATGTCTCAAAGTAAAAATCATTGGAAACAAATACACACTCGGGTCAGTGCTATAAACAAACGTGTGGCAGTAGATAGAGCTAAGTACCACAAAGTTCAGTGTCTCTGTTCCATAGCTAACTTGAATCTGTGGGCCAAGAGCCCTAATGCTTATGGATTGGTTGACTAGTGAGTCCTGGTATTTGAATGACAACAACTCAGAGGGGTTCAGAGTAAACATGAGAAGACGGCATTCAAAATACATTGATGTTCATAGTTAGTGGTACACCTGAAAAGGTTTAACACCCCTAAAAACATTTGAACAACCTGAGAAAGTTTAAAGGAGGCCTGGTAATTCAGTGGTTAAGTGCTCAGCTGCTGAAGAAAGATTGGCAGTTTGAATCCACCAGCCCCTCTATGGGAGAAAGATAAGTTCGTCTGCTTCTTTAAAGATTGTTGATTACTGCTAAGTGCCGTTGGGTTGGTTCCAACTCAACCCTGTATAGAGTTTCTGAGGAGCAGCTGGTGAGTTTGAACTGTTAACCTTGTGGTTCAAACTGACCTTGCAGTCCAGCGCATTAACCCACAGCGCCACACCAGGACTCAGAGACAACTGTGAAAATCCTATGGGACAGTTCCACTTTGTCGTATTTCTCTATGAGTCATAGTGACTCGACAGTTCACAAGCTTGATTATACAGCTTGATTTTGTTGAGTTTATGGTACTTGAAGTTTGGAAAGAACCTGCTGAGCTCATTTCCACAGCAGGCCTTTCCTTGCACACTTTCAACACCATTACATCAGTTCATCAAAGTGGTACCATAGGAGCCTTGAATTAGTAAGTGTGGGCAGAGACTGGTGAAGGTCCAGTTCAGTGTTAGTAAGCATAAAATGTCCATGATTCCATGTTCTCAGGTGTCTAAGGCTATTTTATCTTACCTTAACGACTTAGACAAGGGCATGCATAGGTCATTGATAACCAAAAAACTCAGTATTGTTCAGTTGATTCCGGTTCATACCGACCCTATATCGGAGTAGAACTATCCCACAGGGCTTTGCAGGCTGTAGATCTCTCCCAAGGGGAGGCTGCTGGGTTCAGTGATGAACTTAATGCTTAACCCCTGTGTCAGCAGCGTCCCTTACTCCACAGGTGTTGTTCATAGGTGCCATGGAGTCAGTTCCGACTTATAGCAACGTTGTCTAGGATTTCCCATGCTGTAAAATTTCACCAGAGCAGGAAGTCTCATCTTTCTCCCAAGGAGCTGCTGGTGGATTTGAACTGCCGACCTTGTAGTTAGCAATCCAGTGCTTATTCTACAGTGCCACCAGCACTCCTAGATTGCAGGGGGAAAGTTAGAAAAAAGAAAAAGGAGTAAGAGAAAAGGAAAAAAGGACTAAAGAAAGAATTCAACTCATTGTCTTATATCAAGCAAAAGAATAACTCACTGCTCTTTTGATTTTGACGGGATTGTTACCCATTTGCCACACACAAGCCTCATTCTACTAATCTTCACTCACTGGCTGCCATCAAGTCCCCTGTAGAGAGTTTCTGAGGCTGTAAATGTTTCCCTCTCTAGAGAGGCTAGTGGGTTTGAACTGCTGACCTGTGGCTAGCAGTTCAGTGCTTATCCTACTGCGCCACCAGACTTCCTTCTGCTTGTATTTGTGTTGTTGTTGTTGTTGTTGTTATAAGCAGTGAATTCATTACAATTCATAGCGACACTGTATAGGGTGTCTGAGAGTGGTTGGTGAGGTGTGAACTGTTGACCTTGAGGTTAGCAGCCCAGTGCTTATCCTACTTGCACTAATACTACAAATAATAATTCACTTACAAAATTTCTACTAGCTAGGAAACTTTCAAGAGTATTTCAATTAAGTTTAGAGTATTGGTAAAGTATACCTAGAGCAGATGCTGCCCTCCTGAGGACTACACTGGTATTGCTAATTATCTTGTAATAATGTTCTTAATAAATTTTGATTCCCATAGAATTTTACCCATCTATATATATCATTTTGTCCATATTACTTTATTAAGAACAGAATTTTTAATAAATGTAGTTGAAAATATATTTTTATAAGGGTAAAACTTCCCAAATTACTAATTTAGATTAAATATCTATACTAAGACAATGCTGTTCAAATCAGGGGTCATGAAATCTGTTCTTGGTTTTTATCTCCCAGTTCATAGAGTGTAAAAAACTTAGTTTATGTCAAGCCAGTGTGGCAAAATGGTTTTGTGGTGAATTTGTTGTGTCAGTTAAGTTATTCACTCAGTGGATTTCAATATATGAACAGAGTTGGTAGAGAGTTATTTTTGACCAAGTTAATTAAACTGAGAAATTATAAAGGGATCACTACCGGTACAGCACTAAGTACAGTCAGAAATCATAATAGGATTATGAAAAATTGTTAAAAATTATTCATCAGAGTTCAGAAGTTACAAACTGCTGGTTTACACACTGCTACTTCTAAACATCAAAAGAATTCTACTGATTGGCGTGGTATGTTGAAAACCCATGAAACCAGCTGATTTTGTTATAGCAGACTCATTAAAATAACCCCTCTGCCCACACAGTTTTATTCAGAGTCTGGAACTAACATAACCACATGCTGGATCATATCAAAGTTTTCTTGGTAATCTTAAAGGAAAGAACAATGTGATGCCCATTTTTTCATTAGGAAGCAAAATATTTGAGTAACAAAGTGTACATATTTCACAATGTTTTCAACATTCATAATGAATAAAATGTGGAGTTATAAGAGAAAAATATTTACATGTTCAATTGTTCCCAAAGACATTATTGTTATGTCAGGCAAGACTTAAAATAAAGGTCCTAGTTGCTGTACTCCCTGACATTATTGCAACATACTCATATGAACATCATTAATGAAGACATTTTGAAGAAAATGAGAATGTCGTCTACCTCACTTCTCATTCTCAAATATTTAATTATTATTTTCCAAGAGAGAGATCAAAAAATTCAAATTTTATTTTACTTTTCAAAATCTTAAATCTATTCTTGAATTAAACCATCTCATGGTGATCCCATGTGTGGCCGAGCAGAACAGCTCCAGAGGTTTCTTGGCTATGATCTTCATAGAAACAATTTCCCAGGTCTGCTCTTCTGTAGAGCTGCAGGGATGGCGGGCTCCAACCACCAACCATTTGATTAGCAGCAAAACGTAAGCCATTTGCCCCTCCCAGGTTTGTGCAGTTGATCGTCATTTTAGGTAAGAAAAAGGTGAATTTCTATTCCCAAATTAGAAAATATTCTATCTACTATTACTCTTTGTTTCAAAAAGAAATAAACAAGCTCAGTATGTGTGTCTATCATTCAGATCCACCCCTTGTTGTTGTTAGGTGCCAACAAGTGGGTACCGACCCATAGCGACCTTATGCACAGCAGAACGAAATACTGCCCAATCCTGGGCCAACCTCAATCCTGTTGCCACATTTGAGTCCATCGATGAGGCCACTTGGTCAATCCATCTCATTGGGGTGTCTTCCTCTTTTTCTCTGACCCTCCACCTTACCAAACATGATATCCTTCTCAAGCAACAGGACTGTCCTGACAATGTGTCCAAAGTATGAGAGACAAAGTTTGGCCATCTGGGCCTCTAAGGAGCACTCTGGCTGCACTTCTTCCAAAATG
>NW_006408523.1:41005679-41034669 GCF_000296735.1 Chrysochloris asiatica
GGGATTCCTGGTGTGGCACTATAGGATAAGAACTGGGCTGCTAACTACAAGGTCAGCAGCTCAAACCCACCAACTGCTCCTTGGAAACCCTATATAGGGTCACTATGAGTGGGAACTTATTCTACTATACACAACAAGCTTATTTTTAATAAGATCAACATTGGCCACCCAACAAAAAGGTCAACAGTTCAAGCCCAGCAGCCCCACCTTGGAAACCCAATACAAGGTCGCTATGAGTGGGAACCAACTCCACGGCACATAACAACAACAATTGTGTTTTAAAATCCCTGGTGGTGGTGGTGGGCTGTGGAATCGGTTCTGACTCGCAGTGATCCTGTACAGGGTTTCCAAGGCTGTAAATCTTTATGGGAGCAGAAAGCCTCATCTTTCTCCTGTGGAATGGCTGGTAGTTTCAAATTGCTGACCTTGAGGTTAGCAGCCCGACTTGTAACCACAACGCTACCAGAGCCACTCTTTCAGAGTCCCCGGGTAAGCACAAATGACTAACATGTCCATCTATTAACCAAAAGCTTGGATGTTTGAGTTCCCACAGCATGGCCCTGAAGGCTTGGCTACCTACTTCTGAAATATCAGCCACTGAAAACCCTGTGGAGCAGAATTCTACTCTGACATACATGTGCTTACTAGGAGTCAGAGTCAATTAGATGGCAGCTGGGTTTTTTATTGTGTTTTTACTTAACTGAATATACAGGCATACCTCATTTTATTGTGCATCATAGATATTGCATTTTCTACAAATTTGTAGCAACAGTGCATGAAATTTTCCAACATGTCCTCACTTTGTGTCTCTGTGTCACAGGTTTGTAATTTACACATTATTTCACATTTTTTCATAATGCTATTGCACACCTAATAGACTATAAAATAGTGTAAATACAACTTTTATATGCATTGGGATACCAAAAAATTCATGTAACTCACTTTATTGCAATATTTGCTTTATTGGAGTGGTTTGAAACCAAACTGACAATATCTCCAAGGTATCCTTGTACTAACTGTAAATTTTATATCATTTATATACAATGCTACTAGTGGTGATGTAAGCTATCTTTGTTATCCCAGGTCAAAAAAATTTTATATCAGAAATCTAAGTATTTGTTGTATAAATGTAGGTTATTAGTATTGCAGGTTTTAAAAGTTACTATTCAGAATAAATTATTAAAATTTAATAAGATTTCTGTTAATCACATGGAATGAAGAAAAACATTTCCACCCCTTTCTTCTCTCAAAAATTCGCCTAAACCAACAGAGAAAACAGAAATAGAACAAACTTGTTCTGTGATATTAGGCCACATACCTGAGGGAAACCTGATGAGCAGATGGTAGAGACTGAACTGATTGGCAGAAGATTAGAAGCAGTTGCCTGCAAGAAACAAGACAGAGATCTGCAGGACCCCAGAAAACTTCATCTCCAAGGTGTCAGAGATGGGTGAAGTGGGAAGAGAGTCTGGAAACAGGAAGCCTATTTAAAAGTTGATACAAGAAACAATTGAACTTCCAGATCCTTACCAAAAAGGTAGGAACTTTACCTTTGGAGAAATGAATAAGAAAATATCCAGCTTCGGGGCTACCAAGTATGGAATGGGGCAGTGGTACGAGGCTATATGAAAACTAGAGTTACGTAAGATTCAGCACCATTCTCTCACTCAATGGAAAATTTTATATTTCCAAAGCAAGAAGTCTGAAGATCTCTCTCTCTGGAAATATCAAATCACCCCAGGGAGATTTTCTATAGTTCTGACACTTGGGAATCACCAACCAAAAAGTTTCCAGCCAACCTGTTGCCTTTTTGCAAAACCTTCCAATCAGCAAGCCCTACCCATACATGCAAATCTTCTGTAATCCACTTAAGTTCCTCATTCCTAAATATTAAGGGTCAATCTCTAACATGTCAGAGAAAATCAAAACAAAAAAAATCTCTGGGGAAAAAAAAAAAAAGAGAAAGAAAAGGAAATGAAAGAAATTTCAAAAAACTTTATTAATTTCCTCAGAGAGAGAAAAGAACATATTTCTTCCGTGTATTGCAGGATACTCAAAAGAAGGAACAAATAGAAGTTCTTAGGAATCAAAAATATGATAGTCAAAATGAAAAAAATCAAAATATTTAGAATACAGGGAATGTCAGAGAAAGAAGAAATATAAGATAAATAATGAAAACGGAAAGTAGTACTACAGCTAATAGCAATTTCAGAAAAGGATAGAAAAAAATGCGGGAGGGGGAAGTTACAAAGAAACAAAGCCAAACAATTTTCCTAAAATAAAGGACCTGCATCTTTAGACAAGAGTTTTCAAGTTTTCAGGCCCCTCCAAGTGCCAAACACAATGAATTTGGAACACTAAAGAGCCTAAAACAAAAGAGAAAATGATGTTGTTAAGTGCTGCTGAATTGGTTCCAACTCATAAGGACCCTGTATAGGGTTTCTGAGGAGCGACTGGTGAGTTTAAACCACTGACCTTGTAGTCCAGTGCATTATCCTGCAGCACCACAATGTTGTTGTTGTTATTGTTAGGTGCCATCGAGTTGGTTCTGACCCATTGTTGTTGTTGTTAAGTGCCGTCGAGTCGGTTCCGACCCATAGTGACCCTGTACAGGGTTTCCGAGGCTGTAAATCTTTACAGGAACAGAACGCCTCATCTTTCTCCCGCAGAGCGGCTGATAATTTCAAACTGCTGGCCTTAAGGTTCGCAGCCCGATTAGCGACTCTGTATAGGGTTTCCAAGGAGCGGCTGGTGAGCTTGAATCACAAACTTTGCAGTTCAAACCGACTTTGGAAAGTTGGAATTCTTTATCTCCAATCACAGAAATTTAGAAAACTGATGAAGAATTGATGCATTTGAATTATGCTTGGTGAAGAACATGAAACACAACACATCTGCCTGATTGAACAAGTTTGCCTTGGAAATAGTATAGCCAGAAGTGAGAAGGATGAGACTTGGTCTCTTGTACTTTGGATATGTTATCAGGAGAGACCAATACCTGGAGAAAGACGTCATGCTTGGTAGCTGTTAAGCGCTATTGAGTTGGTTCTCACTCATAATGACCCTATATAGGGTTTCTGAGAAGTTGCTGGTAGGTTTGAACTGCCAATCTTATAGTTAACAGTCCAGCACCAGGACTCCACTCTTGGTAGAGGGTCAGTGAAAAAAGGAAGCCCCTCAATAAGATGGATTGACACAATATCTGCAACAATCTGTTAAAATATAGCAATGTTAGTGAGGATGATGTAGGCCTGAGCAACATTTCCTTCTGTCATACATATGATTGTTATGAGTTGGAACCAACTACATGGCACCTAACAACAGTTGTGTAAAACTAAAACAAAAGCACTTATTAATATAAGTTGTCAAAAACTTAAGTTCTGTGAACAGTTTCAGGAAGCTACTAGTAAATATACTCCACTCAAATATGAAAGTAAACTAAGAAAAGAGAATGTTCTAGAATCCATAAAAAAAAAGAGCTAGTCAATACAGGAAAGAGGCAAAAGGGAATTATTTCAACTGTTATGAAGAAACTCCAGATAATAGGTGGGGGAGAAAAAATAGCTGGGACTGATATGTTTGACTATGTCAAAGAGCAATATTTTACAGAGCTATGGGTTTGAAGAAATCTAAGGAAAAACTAGTTTAATGAAGCAGCTATTAACTTCAGAAAATTGTAGTATAAAGTCTGTTAATGTGATCTCAGTCAATGTGGGAGGATTTGAATGAGTGCTGATAGGCATGAGTTAATGTTGTTGTTAAGTGCTGTCTAGTCGATTCCGACCCATAGCGACCCTGTATAGGGTTTCCGAGGAGCAGCTGGTGAGCTTGAACCGCCGACCTTGCAATTCAAACAACTTTGTAGCCTGGCACATTAACCCACAGCGCCACACCAGGATTCCATGAGTAGTGTTCACTTATTATTTCCATTTCTCCTCCCCATCCTGGACACATGATATTCTGGTTCCCTGCTTCCTTTGCAGTCAGGAGAGCCCATGTGACTAGCTTTGGTAGTGAACTGCAATAGGAGATGTCATTCCCCTCCCACTCTGAAGAACTGGGTTGGAGCATTTTATTGTTCTCGCTCCCTGCTCTGGTGAACTCTGAAGACTTCTGTTGAGATAGCAATGTTGTAAGAAAGTACAGAGAGCCATGTTCGTTGCCATAGAGGTGGCCGACTCATGGTGACCTTCTATAAAACAGAACAAAATGTTGTCTGGTCCTGTGATATCTTCATGATAGCTTGGAGCTGAATCCATTGTTGTGGCTATTACATGGAGCAACACCCTTCTCTGACCTCAATCCTGGCATAAGACCTCCTGGGCCCATCTGAATGAAAGAACCAAATAGAGGGCATTCCAAGTTTATCTGTTTTGCTACAAATATAGATAATACTTGGCATCGTTATTACGTTAATTCACTTTTTTTTTTTTTTTTTTTTTAATCAAACCAGGTAGGGAGCACAGTTAAGAGAAAACAATTTCCCTGACAAAATTCCGCTCAGGAAAAAGTGACTCATCAACTCATACCAGTAAATCCCTTACGTTATTAAGTGGAGACCAGCCCTCAGAAGTCAGTTTGTTGTACTATGGTGACTTGCATGTTGCTATGATGCTGGAAGCTATGCCACTGATGTTTTATATGCCACCAGAGTCACCCACTGTGGACAGGTTTCACGGGAGCTTCCAGACGAAGAAGAAGGAGAGGCAGACCACTTCTAAATGCTTAGACACTATAAACCTTATAAACAGCAGTAGAACATTGTCAGATACAGTGCCAGAAGATGAACCACTCAAGTTGGAAAGCACTCAAAATATGACCAAGGAAGAGCTGCCTCCTCAAAATAGAGTTGTCCTTACTGACGTAAACGGAGCAAAGCTTTCAGCACATTCATTTGCTAATGGAGCACAACTCAAAAGGAGAAGAAACAGCTAAAAACACCCATTAATAATGAAAACATGGAATGTACACAGTACAAAAACAGGAAATGTGGAACTTGTCAAAAATGAAATGGAACACATAAAGATTGATATCCTAGACATAATGAGCTGAAATGGACTGCTATTGGTCATTCTGAATAAAGAAATCATATGGCTTACTCTGCCAGAAATGGCAAGTTGAAGAGGAATGACATCACTCTCATCATCAAAAAGAGCATTTCAAGCTCTATTTTGAAGTACGATACTGTCTGTGATGGGATAATATCCATATGCCTACAAAGCAGACCAGTATTCGCCACTATTAGTCAAATTTACACACAAACCACTAAAGCTAGTGATTATGAAACTGAAGAATTTTACCAACTTCTTCTGTCTGAAATTGATCAAATCCAGATTGATAATTACTGGTGACTGGAATGTGAAAGTTGGAAACAAAGAGGAAGGACCAGTAGTTAGAAAATATGGTGTTGATAGAAATCATGCTGGAAATCATATTATAGAATTTTTCAAGACCAATAACTTATTCATTGCAAATACTTTTTTAAAACAATATGAAAGGTGCATGGACCTCACCAGATGGAATACACAGGAATCAAACTGATTACATTGTGGGAAGAGACAGTGGAGAAGTTCAATACCATCAATTGCTTATATGCAAGTTCAGACCGAAGCTGAAGAAAATTAAAATAACTCCACAAGAGCCCAACAAAATGCCCTTGAGTATATCCTACTTGAATTTAGAGACTAGTTCAAGAACATATGCACTAGACACTAATGATCAAAGACCAGAAGAACTGTGGGATGACACCACCAGTATCATACAGGAAGAGAGCAAAAGGTCAGGGAAGAAAAAAGACAGGGAAGAAAGAAAAGACAAAAACGGATGTCAGAAGAGATTCTAAAACTGGCTCGTTAGCACAAGGAAGCTGAAGCACCCAGAAGAAATGAGAAAGTACAGGAGGAATTGAACAGAAAATATCAATTGGCACCTCGAAAAGACAGAATGTGCAAAGTACTGGAGTTAGAAAACCAAAAGGAAAGAACATGCTCTGCAAAGAACTAAAGAAAAAAAAATCAATCCTTGACTTGCAATATTGAAAGATTCTATAGGCAAAATACTGAATGATGCAGAAAGCATCAAAAGAAGATGGAAGGAACACACAAGAGTCACTGTACAACAACAACAACATAAAATGTAGCTGTTCCAACATTTCAAGAAGTAGCATATAATCAATAACAGATGGTATTAAAGAAAGAAATCCAAAATGTACTGAAGGCTTTGACAAAAACAAGGTTTTAGGAATTGATGAAATACAAATTGAAATCTTTCAACAAACTGATAGGGTGATGGAGGTACTCACCTGTCTATGCCAAGGAATTTGGATGGAAGACGGTTATCTGGCTAACCAATTGAAAGAGATCCATATTTGTTCCCATTCCAAAATGAAGTGACCCAACAGAATGCGGAAATCATCAGACAACACCATGGATATCGCAAGCAAGCAAAATTTTGCTGAAGATAATTGCAACAATACATTGACAGGAACTGCCAGACACAGGCCTACTCAGAAGAGGACCTGGAATTAAGGATATCATTACTGATGTCAGATGGATCTTGGTTGAAAGCAGAAAATACCAGAAAGATGTTTACTTGTGCTTTATTGACTATGCAAAGGACTGAAACTGCATGGATCATTACAAGCTATGGAGAAAATTGTGAAAAATGAGTATTCCTAAACACTTCAGTGTGCTCCTGAGGAACCTGTATGTAGACCAAAAGGTAGTCATTCTAACAAAATAAAGGAATACTTTAAATGGTTTAAATACTTTGAATGGTTTAAAATCAGGAAAGTTGTGTACCATGGGTGTATATTTTCACCGTACTAATTTAATCTGTATGCTGAGCAAGCAAACCAACAAGCTGGATTATATGAAGAAGAGCATGGTATCAAGATTGGAGGCAGACTGATTAACAACCTGTAATATGCAGATTATATGATATTCATTGCTGAAAGTAAAGAGGGTTTAAAATACTTACTGATGTAGATAAAACACTACAACCTTCAGTATGGGTTGCACCTCAATATAAAGAAAACAAAAATCCTCACAATAAGTAACACCATGATAAATGGAGCAGATTAAATGAAACTATTAAAGACTTCATTTTGCTTGGATCCACAATCAACATTCATGGAAGCAACAGTCAAGAAATCAAAAAAGATGTATTGCACTAGGCAAATCCGTTTCACAAGAACTCTTTAAATTGTTCAAGAGCGAAGATATCAGTTCGAGGACTAAAGTGCACCTAATCCAAGACATAGTGTTTTCAATCTCTTCATAGGCATGGGAAAGTTGGATAATGAATAAGAAGACTGTAGAAGAATTAATGCATGTGTTAATGTTAAGATGCTTGACTGTCTTATGAATCTTGGTTTCCCTTGCCTACTACTGTAAAATAGACATGAGGTGGATAGAAAGGAATAGCTGTTAACATGATTACAGAAAGATTGTAAGCCCATCTTCAGCCTGTAACTGCTGGAATACCTAAAAGGGGTGCTAGAACGTGCCCATTGAAAGGCTTCTTGAGTATCCTTTGTAGTGTATAAGACCTTAGGTGGAATCCTGATTCCCATCTAGAATCTTCTGAGGTGGGAAAGTTCCACTTGAAAAGACAAGCAGACCATCCTGGAGCAGCTAGAGGAACAGAAGATACTTCTTGAAAGGAAGACCAACAGGAAAAATAAAAAACAATAACGGCAGTCTGATTGGCTACCACAAGAACAAGCAAGTTATCTGCCGGGGAGCCATCAAGACAGGTAATCAATTCCCTTCAGTGCAAACCCCCTTCCAAGACTGAAACTCAAAGGAATACATGAGCAGCCATGTAATCTTGCTGGTGACCACATTGGTCTACTGATGAGTGGAAGTGGGGGGAAAGTAGCAATGAAGAAGTGGGCTGAGTCCGACCACATTACATAGACTCCCATCGACCTGGAGCATGGTGAGACTTGGTTGGCCAGAACTATGGTGAGACCTGGGGACTCCTGAGCCTGTGGTCAAGGACATAGCCAGAGGGCTAGAGCTGAGATTGAAGTGTCCTGTTGATACAAAGTGAGGGGAGATGCACAAGAACGCCCATACTTGCAGACAGTACCCATTTGACCTAGCTTCAATGGTTGGATGATAAGAACTCTACTAGAGAAACATAATATATATATATTTGATAAAGAAAACAAGTGTAAATCGCTACAATCTGATTAACTTGACTTCTACTTATGGATGTAGTAGCTTAAAATATCAACCAAAAGGGTTAGGAATCTTCACAGCAAGGATGATTCCCATCCCTTCTATATGCAGGGTTGAGAGAGATGTGCAACTTAGACACTGACTACCTAAAATGCAGGGCCTATAAAGGCTCGAAGTGACTGGCTTATAAGTGTTCAAGGGGAAATTTCATTTCAGAGTGTGCTGGGGAACGTAGAATTCCCGCTTAGTGGTTTTCATCCTGTCTAGATGGGTCTGGTGAAAAGAGATGGCGATAAGACTCTTATGATTCAATAGTGAGTAATTGTTATCATGACTGATTATGATTGTTGCAACTGTTAAGGTAGAGGTTTTGCAGCAAAAAGGGGAGAGTGGTTGATCTTACAGTCCAGGAGCAGAGGACCCTGGGACTATCAAGGGAGAAGAGCAGGAGCAGAGTGTGGGACCCTACTCAGAGAAGCGGTGACACCAGAGATGGAGGCAGAGATGATGATGTGGAGAGATGAAGCAGCTGGGGACTCTAGACTCATGGAGGGAGGGGCTGTGTGCTGCCGGCCAGAGGGCAGGCTTGCAGAGTATGCCCTTTGGTTGTTTGCATGATTGTATATTCCTGAGTGTTTAGGTGTACATCATAAAAAAATAAAAAAATAAAGAGGGGATCAAAGCAAATACTGTTGAATGGTGATTGTAATCATTGCAATGAAATGAAATACGATAGGACGAGTAGAAAACATGTTCTCCTACATAAACTATCACTCAATTCACAATAAAAACTTTTTAAAAAAATTAATAATGCATTTGAATTATGGTGTTGTTTAAGAATATTAAACATATCATGGACTGCCAGAAAAATAAATTAGTCTTGGAAGAAGTGCAGTCAGAATTCTCCTTAGAAGCCAGATGGTGAGACTTTGTCTCTCACACTTCAGACATATTATCAGGAAAGATCAATCCCTGGAGAAGGATATCATACTTGGTAAAACGGAGGGTTACTGAAAAAAAGGAAGACGCCCAACGAGACAGATTGACACAGTGGCAGCAGCAATGAGCTCAAACATGACAATTGTGAGGATGGTGAGAGACCGGACACTGTTCCATTCCATTGGGTATAAGGTCACTATGAGTCAGAACCAGCTTGTGAAGTGGTGAAGCTTGAAGACAGCCCAAGCTTTGACTCCAAATGCTGGATGGCTTTTGCTTGCCAATCAACTCTGCAACATTTCATTCTATTACATTGTATGTAAGTTTATTATGAGTCACAACCAACTCAACAGCATCTAACAACAATTGTTGTTGTTGTTAGGTGCCATTGAGTCGGTACCAACCCATACTGACCTTATGCACAACAGAACGAAACACTGCCCGATCCTGGGCCAACCTCACTACTGTTGCCATGCTTGAGTCCATCAATGAGGCCACTTGGCCAATCCATCTCGTTGGGGGTCTTCCTCTTTTTCTCTGACCCTCTAACTTACCAAACATGGTATCCTTCTCCAGTGACTGGTCCCTCCTGACAATATGTCCGAAGTATGAGACAAAGTTTGGCTATCCTGGCCTCCAAGGAGCCTATGTCTGCTCTGTCCTTGTCTCTCTTTAATCCATTCTCTGTAGAGCGAGTTTTTAAAAAACACTTTTGATCAAGTTACCCTTTTTAGTTTCAAAGCAGGGATCCAAATCCAAGCTCTGTCACTTAATAACACCATGATGTTGGGGAATTTATTTAATCTCTTTCTACCTCAGTTTCCTGATTTAAAAAATGGAGACAATGAGTCCTTATCTCATTATATTTCAAAAGTCTTAAAAAGTTGAAAGAGCACTTTATAGATTGCAAGAGAAGTGTGTTTACATTATTGTTAACAAATGGCTCCCCACTTAGCTTGGAATAAATTTCGGATCCCTTACTCTTGCTGTGAAGTTCTACAAAATCTTGGCCTGACCTTGTCTTTCAATACTCTCATTACTTCGCCTCTAGCCTCTAGAGAGCCTGAGGGCCTCATACTTGGTTGACCACTCTGCCTTGAAATTCTTATATTTTGAATAAAGGATTCTGCATTTTTATTTTCACTGCAACACCCCACTCCCAGCCTCCAGCAATTATGCATCCAGTCATGCTGCTAACACACAGGTCCAAGCCCCATCATCCTTTTTTTAGGCATTCAAACACCCCTTGTTCCCATCTCTGCATGGAATCACATTTCTCCTTGTCTTCACTTGATTAACTCCTGTCCTGGTGTGGTGCTGTAGGATAAGGCACTGGACCGCAAAGTCGGTGGTTCAAGCTCAAAAGCTGCTCCTAGGAAACACTATACAGGGCCACTGTGAGTCATAAGCGACTTGACGGCACTCAACAACTACCACCACCTCACTTTAATATCACCTTCTCAGAGAAGCCTTCCAGGGCATGCATCCTGTGCCCTTCTCCTCACATCCAACCATTGCTTGTTCTTTTATAGAAAGAAAATATTTTGTTTTTATTCACTAGAATCAAGAATGTAACTCCCATGAGGGTAGAGACCTGTCAGATTAGTCACTGTTGTATATTTGGCATATAGTACAAAGTCCGACAAGTAGTAGTCTTTTGATAAAAATTTTCCAAATGAATGGACTGGTTTAAGATAAAACAAACCATCTAGAAAATCTAATGATGTCACCAAAGGTGATTATCCATTTGTCCCCTCAGTACTTAGTGTTTCTGTAAATCTGACTATATGCTGTTGTCGTTTACATGATTATGTGTTTTCTCGAAATTTCAGAGACTCCACAGAGCTGTGCATAACCTCCCTCCAACATGTGGTTGAAACTTGAATGATACATGCACAGATGATACGTAAGCAGCATTTATATTGCATTTGTTGTTGTTATTGTTAAGTGCCATAAGGATATTCCAACTCATAGCAACCCTGTAAAGGATTTCTGAGGTTGTAAATCTTTGCGGCAGAAAGCCTTATCTTTCTCCTGTGTAGTGGCTGGTAGGTTCTAATCACTGACTTTGTAGTTTGCAGTTCTGTGCTTATCATACAGAGCTACCATAATCTTCTGAGTTGCCTTGAAAGATGGTAAAAGAGTAATATTCTTTTATAGGTTCAGGATGAAAAATACAATTTCATGTGTGTTTAAAAACAAAACAACAACAACAACAACAAACAGCAAAAGAGAATTTGTTTATAGCTTTCAAACTAACAGGAAGAAAATATTATGATTTGAAAAACTAAAAAATATACACAAAAGAAACAGAGACAACAAACAGAAAGGTCTAAAGTGTACCTTTAAATTGAAATACAGGCCATCCTTGGATTATGACTGTCTGATATATAGCCACCTTCTCGTTAGGCATCATTGAGTCAGTTCTGACTCATAGTGACCCTATGTACCACAGAACACCACACTGCCTGGTCCTGTGCCATCCTCACAATTGTGGTTATGTGTGAGCCCATTGTTGCTGCCACTGTGCCAATCCATCTCATAGTAGTCTCCAAACTTTTTTGTTTATCCTTGACTTATCAAACATGATGTCCTTCTCCAGAGACTGTACCCTCCTGACAGCATGTCCAAAGAATGAGAGACGAAGCTCTAAGGAGCATTCTGACTGTACTCATCCAACACAGACTGGTTTGTTCTTCTTCCAGCCCATGGTACTTTACTTTCAATATTCTTTACCAACACCATAATTCAAATCATAATTTAAATTTATTCTTCTGTCTTCCTTATTTATTCACCAGCCAACTTTCACACCCTTATGAAGTAATTGAAAAGACCATGAGTTGGACCTGCTTTCATGATCATTGATTGTGGATGCAAGCAAACACTCTACTTGCCCTTTAATGCAGTCCTGTCATGACCAGCGAATTGAAACAAGAACAAACCTAAAGTTTTAGAATTTGGCAGCTTCAGCACGTTACCCAGAATGGGAAAAATTTAAGTCAGAGCCTTGGAGACTAAGGAGAGATGTAGTGAGCCCCTTTAGGAGCCTAATGGGTGTGACTGGATTATTGGAAAGACTGTAAAATGACATTCAAAGTACAGTGGTCAGCCGCCATCTTTGAGTGGGGCAGCCTTGCTTTGGCTTGTCCTCAAAATCCTAAAACATGACTCACGATTGCTATACAGCCGGTACACTGCTTTTCATCCATTTGTTGTTGTTGTTAAGTGTCGTCAAATTGGTTCCGACTCATAGCGACCCTGTCTGTATAGGGTTTCTGAGGAGCAACTGGGGAGCATGAACCACCGACCTCACAGTTCAAACCGACTTTGTAGTCCAGCGCATTAACCTACAGCACCACACCAGGGCTCCTTTCTTCCATAAGGAGATTAAATTTCTAGCAAAGCTTCAACCTGTAATTTTTCCATTCCTGCTATCTTTCCAGTTCACCATAACTTAAAAATCCAGGTCTGTTTTGGTGACACTTCCTCTGCCATGACTGAACTGGGAAAAACCAGTTTGAAGCCCTAACAAATTTTTTAAAGACATGGTTAGGAAGGATATCATTCATAGCCGGGAGCTGTACTCAATTTATATATTAGTGGCTAAAATATGCAAATTGAAAGGCAAAGAATGTCATACTAGATTTTAAAAACTGAACTATACACTGTTTAACAGAAACTTAAATGCTTGAAAGTAATATATTTTAAACTATATCTATTAAACACTAAAAGAAATCTGATACAGCTATTTAATATCAGAAAAATCTACTTCAAGGAATTGGAGTGGGAGGGAATAAAATTCGAGCAATAAGAGATTAAGTCCGACAGGAAGATAAAATATACCTAAAGATGAGGCTTTTCTGTTTACATACAGATTTACAGCCTTGGAAACCCTATACAGGGTTGTTATGAGTCGGAACTGACTCTACAGCACCACCACCAGCATCAAATATGTATATATTAATCACATGGCCTCAAAAGCCATAAGACAAAATCTGACAGAATGATCAGGAGAAATGGACATATTCACCATCATGGTCTGAGGTATTATCACAACTCTCTTAGTAATAGAATGACTAGACATAGCAGCCACACAAAAATATGACTTACCCTGGTGTCCAGGCCCAGATGGCTTTATCATAGACAGCTATCAAATATATAAGAAGGAAATAACTCTACTACACCAATTCTTTCAAATCAAGACGAAATACCATCTAATTCATTTTATAAAATTAATATTATCTTCATTCTAAAACCTAATAGTAATAATTTAAAAGAGGAATATTACTGATCAATTTCATTCATAAAAATTGGTTAAGAATCCTAAAGAAAATATTAGTAATTCAAGTCTAACACATGTTTTAAAAGAATAGCAATTGTAATGCAACCTCACACTATACAAAAATCACATATAAATGAATTATAAGCCTATATGTTGTTTTTGTTGTTAAGTGCCATCAAGTCTGTTCCAATTCATAGCATCCCTGTATAGGGTTTCCAAGAAGCAGCTGGTGGGTTTGAACCACTAATTTGTGGTTAGCAGTCCAGCACTTATTGTACAGCACCACACCAGGACTCCATAAACCTCTATATGGAAAGCAAAATAATCAAATTTCTAGACTAGAGAGAAGATATTCATTAGCTCAAGTTAAAGAACTATTCCTGAAACAAAACACAGAAGCTCTTGATTAAGAAGATATTGACATATTACATTAAAATAAATCATTCTATTCATCATTAAAACACACACGCATTAAGGGAATATAAAGGCAAATTACATAGTAAGAAGATACACAGGTGAATCAAAAGGTTTGCTACTAGGGTTCCAGTCAGACATGCACAAGTTTATTCCAAACAAAATGTGTTTAAACATGTCTTTCTGAGCAATGGATGGCTACAGATCAGTTCTCACAGTCATACAGTTCTAGTAATGGCGCTGGAGGATCAGCACAAGGTCAGCAGTTCAAACCCATCAGCTGCTCCTTGGAAACCCTGGGCAGGGTTGTTATGAGTCGGAATTGACTCCATGGCACATAACAACAACAGTCTAGGTAACTACAACGTTTTATAGGCAACTTCTAAAATGGGGATCCAACTTTGAGACCCATTGTCCTAAGGCATCCATTGTATGTTAACCTATTAGATTCTCTCCTAGACATTTAAAATGACAATTATTATGTATTACCCTTGGGAGAATTATACAAATTGTCAAACCATTTTATGTTCTGTGAAACTGATTGAAAAACATTAAAATATCTTTAGGACTGGCTCAGTCTTCTACAAGTCTTTGCTCAAGTTTCAACTCTTCAATAAAATCTCACCAGATGCCATCCCCCCCTCCATTTAATAGTGTGATCTCTGCCCCATGCTAATTTTTTTACCTCCCTTTACAATGATCACAAAATTTTTAACTTCCTAGCAAACAGTGATTTTCTTGTTAAATTTATGGTTTAGTCTCTCCCTCTAACTAGAATGGAAAACCCAATATGTAAGGATCTTTGTTTTTCTGCTTTTGCATTTTCTTTTCACTTATGTATTACAAAGGCTGAGTAGATTTTTAAAATATAAATGAGCTTATTTAAATTGAAAACGAATCACACCCATTCATTTCCTCAGTAGAATATAATTGTTGTTGTTGTCAATGCTAAGTGCCTTCAGTCGGTTCTGGCTTATAGTGACCTTGACTAGGGTTTACAAGGAGCAGCTGGAGAGACTGAACCACCAACCTTGTGATTAGCAGTCCAGTGCTTACTCTACAGAGCTACACAAAAATACTACTTTGAGTTCATATAAAACCAGATTCAAAAGTCAGTTTGATCATAATATACTAGGTAAATGTTTAGTCCTCTGAGACTCAGTCTCCAATTTTAAAATGTTGACAACAGCATTAGGTGGCTGTAAGAATAAAATGAAACAAAGGTATACAAAATCTTTAGCACCATTCTTATCACTAAAGGACTGCTTACTAAATATTATTTTTTGTTTTAGCATCGCCTCCTCTAGCCCACATTTCATTTAAAGTGCAAGTTATTTGAAAACCAGTGGTACAATTATATTCAAAGGCACACTTTTAAATAAAAATCTCTAGTAATTTCAGGTAACATTCCATTTTAGACAAAGCCAACATGATACCCTTTACCTAACTTCCCACAGCACCTTTGGGTGAAACGTTTCTAACCATGTACCAGATGTGATTGATGGTGCTTTTCTGTTTTACTGCTGGTGGGAAAAAATTTCAAATGGGACTCCAGAAAGTCACTGCTTAGTGTGCACTGAGCTTCTGATAATCGTGGTGGCAACATTTTGTAAAGAATAGTGGGAAGGACCACATAGCATGCTGAACTTACAGTGAGTGCCACTGAATTACATGGTATAATTGTTGAATGGGCAAATATTTTGTTATACATATATACATAACTAAAAGAAAACACTTTACCCCATAAAATAGGAAAAGCTCAGTTGACAGTGTTCATCCCTAAATGAGTTCTAGGATACTTTTAATGGCCTTTCTAAACGGGATTTGTTAAACCTCATTATAAAATTAAGACCTCAAATTTCTCATTAGAACTGTCTTAGAGAAATCAGAAGTAGGTTTTACAAATATGCTTATAACCACTATGTTACCAGAGTTCCTTAGTGAAATTTTATACGGTACATTCATTCAGGACCGGATATTGCTGAAATAGAATCTTTATTTCTGAACATTCCAAAACAGCAGTATACACAGTAACAAATATTAAGTCATATACCATAAGAAAGCATTCATTAGTGCAAATGGATTTTGTAAAAGGTCTATCAAAAGATTTATTTGCTTTAAAATGCATCCATTTCCAGAAGCCATATTAATAAAACATTACAGTTTCATCCTTTGTAATAAAGTATTGAAAAAAAACCAATCGTGGAATAGTAGCAAACATTGCAGGTTTTAAGTGCAATGAGCTTATGATGCCGGTATAAATATGAAACTCACGTATGACAATAAATTAATAAAAAGACAAGACCATTTAACTCTGCTGTCTGGCAATCCCTTCCAATGCTTCAGGAGACTTTGTGCTCATTGAATGTGAAGTTATATCTCTCAAACTGTATGGTGTATTTTTGCTGATATATCCCCGAGAGCTAAAAAAATAGTACCTTACCACAAAAATATTTTTATGGCACAAAATTTTAAGTTGTTCCATAGTGGTTCACATAGGTGTAAAAAGAAATAGGTGCAAAAAATAAAATCCTGTAAACTATAAAAAGAAAATTAAAATTTAAAAACATAAGTTATAGAGCCTAGTTGTAAATATGCAATGTATTAAAATACAGAACATGTAATGGAAAGATGTCTAGAACACACATAAGTAAATTGAACAGGCTACTTTGAAAAAACTCATATGGCAAAGCATTACTGATACATCTTAATTCTCTCAAAAAGTATTCAGGTACATAGCAGTCTGCAAAAACTTTCTAGATCTAAGTGTCACAATACCGCAACCAGGGATTTGAGAGTGTTGCAGTATCTCAGGCAAATACTGAAGTGCAACAATTAGTCTCTGGTGATTGGTCCATTGAAAAACAATGCAGTAAATATGTTAAAATGCAAAAGGGAAAGAATATCCCAACATCCAATGTTACCCAGCCAGCTGGGTAACACAACCCTCATTTTTTCCTTCCTCCTCATTCTTCACGGGTACATCAAAACTGCATCAATAGCAACCGTCTCTCCAGTTTCCATCTCTCAGAGTGCTGAGTGAAGACAGTGGCTTTGGAGGCTGAAGGAAACTATAACGAGGATGAGAAAAGGGATTATTATTATCATTAATAATCTCATAAAGCCTATAACTTTGATCTACCCTCCCACAATGAGAAACTAGTGGAACTTCACCAGGAGAACCTTGGATTTCACATGTCTAGGTAAGAACAGGAGGTCCTGATGTAGTGCTATAGGAAAGACTACAAGGTCAGCAGTTCAAACCCAATAGCTGTTCTTCCGAAACCCTATACAGGGTCGCTATGAGTCAGAACCAACTCGATGGCACTTAACAACAACATAAGGTATGAACACCATGCTCAAAAGTCCTGTCCCAAGTTCATAGCATAGTGCCTTGTATGTTGTTATGTGCCAACATGAATTTGCAACATAAATAACAAATGATGAGTATCTTTAATGCATGAAAAACATTTAAAAGTTAGAAAGAAAAAAATAAACTCACCAATAGTAAAAATATAAATGGCTGCTTCTCTGAAGCAATGCCAAATAGCTAATCAATGTAGCAAATTAACATGAATAAATTCTCAACATTATTACAGAGAAAGATTTGCCAGACACATTGGAAAAGAACTTTAAAAGAATGATCATATCCAGTATTTGCTTAAGTTTGGAAAACAAACATTCTCATGTGGTCTAAAAGTGACAACCTTTCCACATAGGTAGTTTGGAAATGTATTTTCAAGGATAAATGGGCATTTAAGCTAGAAATTATTCTTCTGGATTTCATCTTAAATAAACAATGGCACATATATACCCATGTGTTTGAGTCTGTCCCATTATAACCTATGTACATCAAACAAGGTGCTTCTCTTTAATTCCAAACATGACAGCATTGCTTGACACTTAATCAGCGAGAACAAGCCAGAATTTACTGAACAAATATGTGTAAAATGACTGCTATCTGGGTAGTGAGATTATGGGTACTTATTACTTTTGTGTGTTTTGCAATAGATTATTATTTTAAAACCTGAGCACCTCATCAAAAGATAAAAAGCAAAACTCTAACAGGGGGCCTACAAAAAGTATGTGAAAAAATGGAATTGAAATACAATGGATTTTTCCACGAACTTTTTGAAGCTCCCTCATACATACCCCACATAAGGAGAAAAAGAATGAGTATCCATATCCCTTTACAGCTTTTACCACAGTTCCACCCCTTTTCTGCATCAAATCCTACTCTTTTAAGAGTGATCTCTAGTTATGATGTCTTTCTTCTCATCTTCCAATCTCTCCCCAATCCACTTGTCTGTATTATTACTATTATTTACTGTAAGATCTTCAAGGATGTCCAGTTCAAGAAGGGCGTGTTGTTATTGTAAACTGGTCTAAAATGCCCCCTGTAAATAATCTGGAATTCTGAAGGGAAAAAAAAAAGTTTTCTCTGGGTCAAACTTAACTTAGCAACAAAAGCTGATCAAGTTCTAGATCAGTATCACCCAGGTGCTATTTACATCGTGAGTGTGGGAGGAAGTTGTACGTGTGCACACACAAGTGCGTCTAACAAATCTTCCCACACTGATCAAAACGGACAAATTCAACAAGTATTTGAGACCCAGTGAGCGGGGTGGCACAATAATTAAGAGCTCAGCTGCTAACCAAAAGGTTGGTGGTTCAAGCCCACTTAGTAGTCACTCATTAGTACAAAGAAGTAGCAATCTGTTCCTGTAAAGATCCTACCCTAGGAAACTCCAGGGGGCAGTTGTACATGGTCATATGAAGTTGCTAAGAGTAGAAATCAACTAGACAGCACCTAAGAACACCACCCTGTGCTGGACACTATTGTTAGCACTAGGCTTCTACCAACGAGCAAAAGAATTTGCAAGTCCACCCTTGTGGCGCTTTCATTCCAGCCAGGAGAGTCAAACAACAAATGGCAAACAATATGAAAGATATTAATAAGATAAGAAGTAGGCCATGTCATTTGTAATAATACTGTGATAATGCTGAGTGAGGAGGGATGGGGCTGGTGAAGCAAGAAAAGGGAAATGAGGAGGTGTGGCAAATCTCATAGCAATTGTCATTTTGGATAGTGGTGACATCTGAGCAAAGATCTAGAATGGAGAGGAAGGAACAAGCCATGCCAACAACTTGGGGGCAGAATAGTACAAAAGCCCTGCCTGGGGACCGAGTTGAGCTGTTCAACTGAAGCAAAAGCAAACAGCACAGCAGGAGGGAAGTGAAGTGGGAGCGAGGAAGCAGAGGAGACTCAATAGGAGGGGATTTACCCACAGAAGGACCCCACCCCATTGCTTGCCAAAGGTAGGAGGACGCAAGGCAGACATAAAAGAGTAGAGTCATGAACTAAGGTTAAACCGAGCCAACGAAAAGTCCAGTTTCCACTTTAAACTAGAAATAAAGTTATGTAAGCAATCAAGCAACCACAGACTCTTACCTTCTAACAGGCTGTGCAATTTTGCTTCTAGGCAGGTTACTCCCGTTTATTGCCAGTGAAGGTCTTGGAAGTGCGCTGCGGCTCATTATTCCAGAAGCTGCGGCTTTGTTTGGTGTGGGGATCCCTGTGTTGGAATACAGCTGTAACCCGTTGGATAAAGGCGTGCTGCTGCTGCTGCCTTGAACAGTTGGGCTCACGTAAGCTGTGGCTTTAAGAGGTTGTCGGGCAGACACTGGGAAATGTCCCACACTGTGGACTCTGTGTTGTAGCTGTCCTGGTGATGGAACTAGAGGAGGAAATAACACGCATATGAGGGAACACTTCAACTACACAAATTAGTCAATGTATATTTGGAAAAACCTATATTATCCAAGAGTATACCATATACATAGGAGCTCTGGTAGCGTAGTGGTTACGACTCGGGCTGTGAACCGCAAGGTCAGCAGTTCGAAACTACCAGCTGCTCCGCGGGAGAAAGATGAGGCTTTCTACTCCCGTAAAGATTTACACCCTCGGAAACCCTGTACAGGGTCGCTATGAGTTGGTTCCAACTCCACGGCACATAACAACAACAACAACAACAACATACTATATACATGCTGTTTTTGCTAACTGCCTTCATGTCAGCGGCCGACTCATGGTGCCCCATGCATGATGAGATCAGACAGTTGGGACCCATAGGGTTTTCACTGATTGATTTTCAGAAGCAGATTGTCCATCTTAGTCTGGAGCATGACTAAACCTGCTCAGCTTGATAGCAGAACGCCTCTACTGACAGAGGGCCACAGATGAGGTGCTCTGACTGGGAATCAAACCAGGGTCTCCTACATGGGAGACGAGGATTTTACCACTGAACCACTACTGCCCTCCATAATGTACGTACAACCCAAACACTTGGAAACCTTATGAGGCAGTTCTACTCTGTCCTACAGGGTCACTGTGAGTCAGAACAGATTTGACAGCAATGAGCAACTATATTTAGAAGCTTGTTATGAGCATAGCCTCCTTTTCTTTAACAATTTGATAATCTCCGAGCTCTCACAGGATAAATGCTTGCTTGCTTGCTTGGAAGAAATTAAGAATTTTCCATTAGTGTTTTGGGAATGTTTTCATAAAAACAAAATGAGGAAAAAATTCAATAGTTATAATTATAGAAAGGATGACAATCCTCACTCGACTCCAACTCACTGCAGACTCACTGCAACCCTGTTAAATGTTGTCACGTGAATTTCAACCCATGGGGACTCCATTTGTGTGGTGCAGAACTTCTCCCCAAGACTTTCAAGGCTGTGGCCTCTTAGAAGCAGCTGCCTGTCTTCTGAGGGGCCTCTGGGTGAGTCTGAACTGTTAACCATTCAGTTAGTACTCCAGCACTTAACAATTTGTGCTACAGACGAACTCTGTTTTTCTTAAATAATATTCACGATGACATCGATCACCCTACCTGGGTTTGCTGGGGAAGATTCAATGGGTTAATCCCAGCAAAGCACTCAAGACACAGTACCTGGTGCCTAGTAAGCACTCAATCAGCCTTAACTATCCTCATCTCGACTGCTGTTGTTAAATGCTTTTGAGTTGGTTCTGACCCACAGTGAATCAGTACAGGGTTTCCATCTCAGTCTGGAGCATGACTAAACCTGTTCATGCGGCTGGTGCATTTGAACCACCGACCTTGTGGTTTAAACCAATCTTGTGGTCCAGCACATTAACCCACAGTGCCACACCAGGACTCCCCTCATATCTGTAACAGCAGCAAAATCCATAAAATGAAGAAAGCTCTCCAGTTATGAACTCCTAAAACCTTCAGGACTATACTAGTTCACTACTTTGTACTGTCTAACATTAAAATTAACACAATGGACTACTGTGCAGATTATAAAAGTTTAAGAGCCATCCCCCAAGGAAAAATATTAATTACAAATTTAATCAAAATTACTGCTGTTTACCAATAATGCAAGTCTTTGCTGCCTATTATTTGAAATTCAGTTAAAAGCAAATATATCCTACTTCCTAAATCAATTGAACTGATTTTGAAGTTAACCAAATGTTGTGGTTGTTTAGTGCCATCTAGTCAGTTCTGACTCACAGTGACCCTGTATAGGGTTTCTGAGCAGAGGCTGATGAGTTTGAAACGCCGAACATGAGGTTCAAACTCACCTTGCGGTTCAACACATGACCCTGTAGCACCACACCAGGACTCCAATCAAATGCAGAATAAGCATATTTGAAAGTGAGGAGAAGAAAAACACACACTCCTGTGTGCATCTATGTTTTTATTAGTTTAGCATCACTTGAAAATATTTCCTCAGAAAATTAGCTTTGGTCAAGTCCATATAGGTGAGCTCTCTATATAGGAATGTTGATATATGTGTTATTGTTGTTAAGTGATGTCAAGTCAGATCCGACCCATAGTGACCCTGTATAGGATTTCCAAGGAACGGTTCATGAATTTGAACTGCCTACACTGTGGTTTAAATGAACCTTGCCTTGCATTCGAGTACTTCTCTACGTTGCCATACCAGGACTCTGAAATAAGTGTTGTTGTTGTTGTTGTTTTTAGGTGCCAACAAGTCAGTACCGACTCATAGTGACTCTATGCACAACAGAACGAAACACTACCCGGACCTGAGCCAACCTCACTATTGTTGCCATGTTTGAGCCCCCTGATGCTGCCACTTTGCCAGTCCATCTCGCTGGGGGGTCTTTCTCTCTGACCCTCTCCACCTTACCAAACATGATATCCTTCTCCAGTGACTGGTCCCTCCTGACAATATGTCCAAAGTATGAGAGACGAAGTTTGGCCATCTGGCCTCCAAGGAGCACTCTGGCTGTTCTTCTTCCAACACAGATCTGTTGGTTCTTTTGGCAGCCCATGGCACTTTCTATATTCTTCTCCAACACCATAACACAGAACATCATTTCTTCTACAGTCTTCTTTATTCACTGTCTAGCTTTCACATTCATATGAGGTGATTGAAAATGCAATGGCTTGGGTCAGGTGCACCTTAGTCCTCAAGCTGATATCTTTGCTCTTCAACACTTTCAAAAAGTCTTGTGCAGCAAATTTGCATAATGCAATACAACGTTTGATTTCTTGACTACTGCTTCCATGAGTGTTGATAGTTGATCCAAGAAGAATGAAGTCCTTGACAATTTCAATCTTTTCTCGGTTGATAAGAATGTTGTTTATTGGACCAGTGGTGAGGATTTTTGTTTTCTTGACATTGAGATGCAATCCACATCGAAGGCTGTGTTCTTTGATTTTCATCAGTAAGTATTTTAAGTTCTCTTCACTTTCAGCAAACAAGGTTGTATCAATCCTGCTGCCATATTTTTCTTCATATAATCCAGCTTCTCAGATGATTTGCTCAGCATACAGGTTGAATGAGTATGGTGAAAGAATACAACCTTGTCACACACCTTTCTTAATTTTAAATGATTCAGTGTTCCATGTTCTGTTCGCACAACTGCCTCTGGGTCCAGGTGGAGATTCCTCATGAGCACAATTAAGTGTTCCGGAATACTCATGCTTTGCAATGTTGTCCAGAGCTTGTCATGATCCACACAATCTAAAGCCTTTGATAGTCAATAAAGCACAGGTGAACATCTTTCTGATTCTCCTTTCAGCCAAGATCCACCGGACATCAGCAATGATATCCCTCATTCCACAGCTTCTTCTGAATCTGGCTTGAGCCTCTGGAAGGTCGCTGTCAATGTATGCTTGTGAATACATGTATGCCATGTATGCAATGAAGATTCTATATGTGTAGAGTATTCAAAAATTTCAATGAAAAATGAAGTCTCTAAGATTCTGCTATAGTGTGTACCCATTTCACTTTGTGATAAAGCAAAATTCTATTGGCTGACATACCATTACTAACATCCATTCCAACCATGAAAACTGTAAAATTAAGTCTTGGTCCAAGACTTAATCCCCAAAACTTATATAGATAGCATGAGCAGATATGTGGGAAAATATCTGTAAGGACCCCAGCCCCAGCCCCAAATTAAAACACACAAACATAACGTTTAACACATTGGAGCACTACACATTGCTGGGAAGTACATATGGAAAATGAATGATGGATTGTATGGTAAACTGAATGGAATAGATAAAAACTACTTTCAGGACACACTAAAATTCAGCTTCATTTAACGGGGAAAATGCTATCAAAGTAACAGCTCATTAAAATAAGTGTGCTTTCTTCAGATTAAGTGTCGAGAAGCCAGTTGGAAAAAGAAGCCTCTATAGGTAAAAAACAAATTAATTTTGTAAGATGAGTGGATAAGTACACCACCATTTAGGGCCTCTAATGCGATCCTTGAACAAAAAGTATAACATATAATTTATTATTATTATTTATTGTTAGCATTGTTGTTGTTGACATGGGTAAAATAAATACAAAAAGTAAAGTCATAGACCAGGAGAAAAATTTCCTTTAGTGTTCTTCCAATTGAAAGAAGGAACTGAACCGTAAGTAGTTTTCATGTTGTTACAACTCACTACAAATTACAAAACCATTAACAGTTGTACTTACTACACGATTGTATTCTTGAAATTCCATTTCCAGCTCCATGCAAGTTTGAGTCAAAACTCTGACTGTTACGCACGGTGACTGGAGAACTAGCGTTGCTATTAACTGTGGTTGTACTTGGCATCCGGGCAAGATTAGGCATACTTCTTCGGAGCTTATCTAAAAAAGCATTTCACAAAGTTAAAACACATACACACAATTTTTGTGATCCAAATCATTAGTCTTTAAAAGTAAATAAGTAATAAAAGTTATACTTTGCTAAATAGCGAACAAAAACCATAATATGCTTTCTGGCCTATAACAAGCTAACAAAAATTAAGCTTAACCACCTGCGTTGAAAAACACACTCAATTAACTCCAGAAGAGTTCCACACCAAAGTGGACTGGTATGCCACTGTAGGATCAAAGTGGACTGTGAACCAAAAGGTCGGCAGTTCAAACCCACCAGTTGCTCCTTGGAAACCCTATACAGGGTCACTATGAGTCGGAACCCACTTGATAGCACTTAACAACAATAATTGTGAAAAGAAAGCAAGCATTTTATAAAAGAGGTAAGGATTAGCTAACCAGTTAGCTACTTATTTGAACTTGATATGTAGAGAAAACTATATTAAAATGAGGTAAGAAAATATTATATCCATTAAATTATGAAAACATAAAAACTAAGTCCTGTTGCGACATCGTAGGATAAGTACTGGATCCCAAGTTAGGTTTGAATTACAAGGTTGTTGTTGCAAACTAACCAGCGCTTCTCAGAGACCCTATACAACAGGGTCATTGTGAGTCAGAACCGACTCGATGGCTCTTAACAGTAACAACATACTACTTAAAACAAAACAAAAAAAACTAGCAGTAGAATCAAAATCAGCACGTTTCTTTACTCACTATGCTAATCTATAAAAACGAAACAAATTATTAAGTTGAGATTCCAACTCAAGATGCTATAAAATGTTCTGACATACCCATTCATCCCATCAATACGGCCATATGAACTTTTGGAAAGTCTTAGCTGTCATGAGTATACCACTAAGATGTTTGGAAAAATTTCTTTAAATGCTACCATTTCTTTCTCCTTGTTGTTAGGACATCTTCTGCCACCAGAGGGAGGCAAAGAGTTGTATGCAGATCTCAAAATTACTGAGATTTGAAATGAGCCTCAAGACTAGGAATTTTTATCAAATTATCACATAGAAACTAAACACTCACATCTAAAGTACATATATCAGGTCACTGAAGTTCATAGTCATTTTCTTTGAAGCCAAATCTGAAAACAAAGGTTATAACTGAATGCTAAGCCAAAAGTTCAGCAAATTACCTAATCCTGAAAATTGGGGTGGGGTCTCCCTTCTCTACTTTAGACTCCAAGTCCTTCCTGTCAATTCTACCTCTTAAACATTAATTTAATGAATCTTCCACTACTGGCTCATTCAGATGCCTATTCTTTGTTGTCCACATTTTCACAAAATCCTTTGAATTGGTCTCCATGCACCCAATCTAGTCCTTCCAATTCATCCTCCCTACAGCCAGTTCCACCCTTCCAGTGCATGACCACTCACCTAGCTAGTCACCCTTTCGCTTAAATCCCTTCAACTCTTAATTATTCCCCTTCATCTGAATATGGCTCTTCAAGACTCTACACACTCTCTACTCTCGTCCCATGCTACCTTCCTGCCAGAGACATGGCCCACTCTCCAACCCTGGTGAACAAATGAAGCTCCCAAATGTACTGCACCTTCTTGTACATGTAGGCATGACGCTGCCTCCACTTGGATAATCTTCCCCAATTTTTTCAAATAATGAATGAACAAGGAAGAAATGATCTAATGTAAACTAAATATCAGACACTAGATAAAGTGGTGGCATAAATGGTGAAGCACTCAACTTCAAGCTGTTCCTACCCACCCAGACCTGGGAAGACGGATCTGGCAAATTGTTTCTGAAAGGTCCCACACAGACTGTGCACACAACGGGTCTCCATGAATCAGAATCGGCTGGACAGCGATGAGCACCACCAGCGACAGAAGATGCAGGGGATGCGGGGGCTGGCTGCTGTGGTGGATGGATACAGTCCCCGATGCTCACTGAGTTCGGTGACTAGAATTGTGTTTTTCAAGCTATTTTTCTTCTCTCATCTTTCCCCAGAAGAAAAATTAAAAGAAGTGTAAATGAAATTAAAATAAAATGTAGCTTCTCCTTAATAAGAATAATTAAATACTCAAGATTAAGATGCTCCGAGGTAGGGTTAAGTTTGGGAGGACCACCACAATGACCCCACGGGATAGAGTAGAACTGCTCCATAGGGTTTCTGACAGTCTAATCTTTATGGGAACAGTCAGTCTCACCTTTCTCCCAGCAGAGCAGCTGGTGGGTACAAACTGGAAATTGTTCGGTTAGCAGTCCAGCACTTAAGCCGCTGCACCACCAGTTTCCTTAGAATATAAAAACCACTGTAATATCTAGGATGTTATTTACCATCTCATCTCTACAGGGGTCCTGGTGTGACACTCTGTAGGATAAGCCCTCAACCACAAGGTCAGCTTGAATCAAAAGATGGGCAGTTCAAACTCACCGGCAGCCCCTCAGAAGCCCTATACAGGGTCACTGTGGATTGGAAACAATTTGATGGTACTTAACAAAAACAACAATTTAGATGCAGCGATAGACTTCAATTTTAAAAACTTTCCAAACCATTATCAAAAGTAGATGCCCTGATGACAAAGTGGGTTACATGTTGGGCTACTAATTGCAAGGTCAGCAGTTCAAATCTACTAGCCACTGTGTCATAGAAATGCAGCTTTCTGCTTCTGCTACGATTTTCAGCCTCAGAAGCCCTACACAAGGTCACTAATAGTTGGAACTGACTCAGTGGCAGTGGGGTAATATAAAAACTGACATACTTAACAAATGTTATAGTATTTTAAACACCTAGACATTTCCACCTAAATATATTGCTATTAAGTGCCATCTCGTTGATTTCAACTCATAGCAACCCTGTGTAGGCTCCTGGACAGACATATATTTCCTGCAGCAAAAAGCTGTGATTTCTGGCCCAGTGCTTATCTTACAGTTAATTTACCTTACAGAAGAATTTGTCTTCAAATAATTCAGCATCTCAGACTATTTGCTCAGCCTACAGATGGAGTAAGTATGGTAAAATAATACAATCCTGGCTCACACCTCTCCTGATTTTAAACCACTCAGTATCTCCTTGGTCTAGAGTCAAACAACTGTCTATTGGTCTATGTACAGGTTCCTCATGAACAGTCAAGTCTTCTGGAATACCCATTCTTTACAAAGTTATAGCTTGTCATGATCCACACAATCAGACGCCTTTGCAGAGTAAACAAAGCACAAGTAAGTGTAGTTCTTGATATTCTCTGCTTTCAGCCAAGATCTAGCTGACATCAGCAATGATAGTCCTAGTTCCACATCCTCTTCTGAATCCAACTCAAGTTTCTGGTTGATCCTTGTTGATGTACTGTTGCAGCCATTTTTTAATTACCTTCAGCAAAATTTTACTTGCCTGTGATATTAACAATAACGTTCGATGCTTTCCACATTCCATTGAGTCACTTGTCTTTGAAATGGCTACAAATATGTATCTCTTCCAGGGGCTGTCTTCCAAATTTCCTGGCATAGATGAGTAAGTGTCTTCAGTCCTATGTCAGTTTCTTGAGATTTCAGTTTATATTCTTTCAATTCCTAGAGCCATATATTTTTTTTCTTAAATGTTTTATTGTGAATTATGTGATAGTTTACTTGGGAGAACATTAGTTTTACATTCATTCTATCGTATATCGTCTCATTGCCATGGTTACAATCCCCTCCATGCAATCCTTCCCCGATACCCCCCAGGGCTTCAGCACACAGTCGCTCTCCCTCTCTGGATCTAGAGCCATATTTTTTGCCAATTCCCTTCAGGGCAGCTTGAACTTCTTCCTTTAGTTCCATCAGTTCTTGATCATATGCTGCCTCTTGAAACGGTTGAACATGGACCATTTCTCTCTGATACAGCGACTCTATATAGCTTCAATCTTCTTTTGATACTTTCTGCATCATTCAATATTTTGCCCAAAGAATCCTTCAATATTACAAGTCAAGACTTAAATTTTTTCTTCAGTTCTTTCACTTTGAGCATGTTCTAACCTTTCCGTTTTCTAGCTCCAGTTCTTTTGCACATTTCATTATAATATTTGACTTTGCCTTTTCAGACTGCCCTTTGAAATTATCTGTTCAGCTCTTCGAGTTTCACATTTCTTGCATTTAATTTAGCATCTCCTGGAAAGCAAGTTTCAAAGTCCCTTCTGACATCCATTTTGGTATGCTTACTATTAAGTAATAAAATTGAGACTAGTACCTTGAAAATACTTAAAAGCATTCTAAGCAACAATATCCTTGGCTGTAAATAACTGATATTTTCTTAATCTTATATACAATGTCAGTAGAAACATCTTTCAAAAATCATACTTATTGGTTTCTAACCTGCCTTTCTGTAGGATCAGCACTGGACTGTGAACCACAAGGTTGGTAGTTCAAACCCATCAGTTGCTCCTCTAAAACCCTATACAGGGTTGATGAGAGTAGGAATTGACTCTATGGCACTTAACAACAACAAACCTGCCTTCTAGCCATGGAAACAGGGTCATTATGAGTATGAACCAACTTGAAGGCACTTAACAACAACAAACAACAACCTGTGACCTGAGAAAAAATAATATACTTAGGAGCTCTGGTAGCGTAGTGGTTACGAATCAGGCTGTGAGCCGCAAGGTCAGCAGTTCGAAACTACCAGCTGTTCCATGGGAGAAAGATGAGGCTTTCTGCTCCCGCAAAGATTTACAACCTTGGAAACCCTGTGCAGTGTAGCTATGAGTCAGAACCGACTCCACGGCACATAACAACAACAACAATGTAAGTAGAACAGCAAGACAAAGGGTCCCTATGATAAAACCCTAAAGTTACTACAGACTTAAATCCAAAATTCTCTGACTACAAAGCAAACATATGCATAGGATACAATTTGGGCAATAGTAAAATGCTTCAAACCATACATTCGAGTTGAGTCTAGAAAGATAAAAATAAAAAATTGGATGAACCTTGAGGACATTATGTTGAGTGAAATTAGTCAGTCACAAAAGGAGAAATACTGCATAGGACCACTACTGTAAAAGACTAAGAAAAA
>NW_006408523.1:41036319-41095042 GCF_000296735.1 Chrysochloris asiatica
TATATACCCTTTTGGATGGCTGATGATGCATGGAGGGGACTGTAACCATGGCAATGAAACGATATACGAAAGAATGAATGTAAAACTAATGTTCTCCCATGTAAATTATCACATAATTTACAATAAAACATTTTTAAAAAAGAACTTTGGGTCAAACCATGAAAATAAATAAATAAATAAATAAATAAAAGATTGTCCAGAAAAGTAGAGTCACTCACACAAAACACTTCTCTCCACAGCTGATTTCATGATTACACTACACAGCCACCTTCCTAAAGCCTACGGATCAGTAACACTGAAACAACTTGAAATTAATTGCTCTAAAGCAAATGACAATCATCACATCTATCAGCAAGCCCTCTACTTCATTGATGGGGAAACTGAAACTCAGAAAGGAGAACTTGGTTGAGTCACAAATTGGCTATGTGGCAAAGCTACAAAATCATGAAATTCGTCATGGAACCAGCTAGTATTGCATCAGACTTTAAAGCCAACCCTTAAGCATCAAGGCAATTTCACAAAGCTTTAAATGTGAAATGCTATTAAAAATAAAGCCTTCTGATGTAAATATGTAGGACACTCTACTGCTGGGAGGTAAGCTGTGACCCCCAGGCTGTGTCAGAAACCATCTGGAAATGAAGCACACTTTCATGTCAAACAAAGTGGACACACTCATAGCTATATATATATATATGTGTGTATATTAAAGTTCCAGGAACCAAAGGAATGCTGTCTCTGTGCATTCACAGAAATCAGCACTGTGTCTTCAAGAACCAAGTAGCAGCAGGAAACTGAACAAACAGGCTAAGGAAAGAAGGCAAATAAATTTTCTCATTATCTAAAAAGCATCTAATTGAGAAATCTTTAGGAATACAGAAGGAAATAATTCATTTACCTCCCTGATAGCTGGCTAGCTCTTTCTTTCCTGTCTAAACAGGGTCCTTGATGGGCTTCAGGTTCCTAACACTAACTACATTCTACCACCGATAACCTGGGAATTTTACATATCGACTCTAAAAGTTGCAGGATCCATTAGTAACAATTCTGCAAGATTTGGTCATTTTTTATATCTGATGAATTCTCCAATATGTTCCTTTTGACTGTATGACCCCAGGAAGTATTTAAAGAACTGTTAAGAGTGTAAGAACTACGTAAACAGTAAACATAAATATTTCTAACTTATTTAAAAACTGAAAGATGACTTAGCAATTATCTTCTATTGATATTATTTTGGTTACTTATGGAAATATTTGATACATCATCACTGTCATCAAGAAGAAAGAACAGTAGTGGAGTGCAACTTTTGGACCCCCAAATCCCTGCACATTGAACCTCCTTGACCCAGTGACAGAAAACACCAGGGTAGCAGCAGCAGCAGCAGAGCCAAGAGCCAGAGCAGGACACAGAGCAGTGAGCTGTCCAGCCCATGGAGCAAGGAAAGCTGAGGGGCTTTGGGCAAGAGGCTTGCTTGCAGAGCGGGTGCCTCCAGGCATTAAGTCCAGGAGTTAAGTTTGTTGGCCCAGTGAGCTGCAGCTGCATACCTTCAGGCTGAAGTTCATGGTGGAGTGGTGTGCCCTGTGAGCATTTATCAGCATCCATAAAGAGCTCTGTACCATTGCCCAGGCAAAGAGAGGCCTGCCAGTGGGCACTGCTGAGGCGAAGCTGTCCTCACTGAAAGAACTGTGCCCTGAGCATCTTTCTCATCCTGCACTGTTACCTGTTAACTTCCCTACTGAACCCTGTAACTGTGAGCATGGTGTCTGAGTTCGGTGTGGCCACTGTAATGGACCATCAAACCCAGATGCAAAGTAGAAAGGCTGTGGGAGGGATGATAGAGAGGGTTTTTTAATAGGATATAAATCTAGAATTATAAATTATAGTTGTAAATTTAGACCAAGCTAATAATGATGAAGAATTTAACAACTTTATAGCATTTGCCAATTATCTATATTTACCTTAAAGTCATTTCTTGACACATATAAAAGATCAAATAGCAAAAAGGGATAGAACCTACCTCCATTTGTCCTATTTGGTTGCTGATCTGGAGTTTGGGCTTGAGGGGAATAATACTGATGCTGCTGGTAATTACTGGAAGGATAATACTGGGAACTAGGGCTTCTCCGACAATCCCGAATGCTAGAGAAAGTCTGTGAGTGGGGGATTCCTCTTTGGAAAGGTGAGCATCTTGGAAGACGGGGTTGAGGTGGTGGTAAATGATCAAATTCTTCTTCATCCTCCACACTGTATCGATCATATTCTTGATCACTACATGTCCCCTTTTTTCCAGAATTCAATGACACACTGGAACTATTCCTTGACACAGATGCTGAAGTAGAAGCATAATCTTGCCTGAGACCTATAAAACAATTAGAAACAGCATCCTCTGGTAAGATATTTCTGTCTAGCTAAGATGAAATTTTTTATTAATCAACAGCAAACAAACAATTTAAACAGAGACTCATCATCTCAGTTCTTACTTTATTACACCCTAAGCTAGAAAATCAACATCTTGTCAACAACCAAATTCAAATTTCTAATATTTAATAACTCTGTTCTGCAAACTGTACCAATTTGATTTATTAAAAGTAGGTATGCCTGTTCATATATGTATCAAATTTCCCTCTGAAATCTGAAGAACTACTTAAGAACACTCTATTTATTTATTATCTCTCATTTGCTGTGAGTGAGTTATGAGTACAGAAAGAAACCTCAATGAAATGGACTAACCCAGTAGCTGCAGCTCTGAGCTCAAACTTAGGAACAATTTGAGGATGGTGCAAGATCCCAGGCAGCATTTCAGTCTTGATAAAAGTTGAAACCGACTCACTGGCACCTAATGAGTTGCTGTTGTTAAGGTCCCTCTAGTAGGTTCCGACTCATAGTGACTCTGCATGGGGTTTCCGAGGCTGTAACTCTTTGCAGGAGCAGAAATGCTCATTTTTCTCCCATGACACTGCTGGTGGGTTTGAACTGTTGATCTCGTGGTTATCAGTCCAGTACTTATCCTACAATGCCACCAGGATTCTCTAACAGCATGAGTCGCTGTTAAGTGCTGTCAAGTCAGTTCCGACTCATAATGACCCTGTATAGGATTTTCAAGGAGCAGCTGGTGGGTTTGAACCGCTTACTTTGTGGTTAGCAGCCCAGTGCTTATCCAACAGCACCACATCACAACTCCTAACAACATGAGTTAGAAAAATTAAAATAATTAAATCTCCGCTTCCCATTCCCACCCCAACATTCAAAGTCAAAGGAAAATTCTAACAAGGTCATTTATTTTTTGTTCATTTGTTTTCCCAACATTATATCTTTCAAAGCATGCTGATATTCTAATCTACAATGATTTGGGTCATCTTAAATGGCAACTTTAAACACAGTCAAAACTGGAGATTTCTAGTTATTCAATTCATTGTCAATATTACATTTTTTTTTTAAAGTAGTCTACCGCTGACTTTTTTTAATCCCTGACTTCTTGATGTCTCAGACTGATAACCTAATTTTTTAGCCCCATATTTTCAGAAAGATGATTTAAATTTACTGTTAGTAATGATAATCAGGTTTTCACTTTTCCCTCAAAATGTATCATACAATCCTCCATGTTTCTTACAATGTTTCTCATAGTGGCCTTGACTAATCCTGAGAGTAGGAAAGTGTTACACTGGACTGTTCCTTCTTATCTGAGTCTGAAAAGAGAACTCAAAAACAAGTGCAGCCTGCTTCTGTGATCCACATCTTAGTGTGCCTCTGCATACAGCTGATGCCTTTGGAGCAGCTCACTCCCAGACTGTTAGCTGTAACTCCGCTGAAGAACCGGTCATTAACTGTGATATTTCTGATGATCTACTCTTCCACAACTATTTTCCTTGACATTCTTATTAACTGCTGACTCAGTTATGATAGAGAAATAATACAGAGAAATTCCTGGTGTACACTTTATCTAGTTACCCTAATGGCAACATTGTATAAATACAATCAATGTCACAACCAGGATTCTGATACCAATGCAACCCACCCCCTTACTCAGATGTCCCCCATTTTACTCACGTGTCTGTGTGTGTTAAGTGCTATACATTTTATCATGTGTGGGTTCATGTATCTCCCACTACTGAACACTTGTAACACACACACACACACACACACAAATCTCTCCTGCTGCCTTTCTGTAACCCATCTACCTCCTCCCACCCCCCACTTATTTCTCTTCCTTTTCTAAAATTGTGTTCTTTCAGAAATTTTCTTGAAATTGAATTATACAGCACTTGACCTCTTGGGATTGTCTATTTTTGTGCAGTTTGATTTTGTGGCATCCTGGATAAACACTAGACTGCTAAGCCCAAGGTCAACTACTTCGTGGAAACCCTATACAAGGCAGCTATGAGTTGACATAGCACATAACAACAACAACATAATTTTGTGTGGATTCACCCAAGATGCTTCCATTAACAATATTCTGTTCCTTTGGATTGTTGAGTGTATTCCATGGTATGGAGCACAAGTTTGTTTAACCATTCAACTATTAAGGGCCTCTATGCTGATTCCAGTTGTTGGCTAGTACAAATCATTAGCTGCTATAATCATTCATTACAAGACCTCTGTGTGAGTATAAATCTGTCTTGCTTCAGGATAAATGCCCGAAAGAACAATTTATACTACATAGCATAAAAGTGGCATTATTAAGTTGTTGTTTTCGTTCCCCCAGAAATGAACAAACTTTTCCAGAATGACTATGCCAGCAATGTCTACAAGCCAGTCAAGTCTGATCAGAGTTCACATTAATACTTTACGACGTTCTGAAGAGTGGGAGACAGAAATGACTGCCCCAGCTACAACACAGGACAGTATAAGACAAAGAACCTAACTGTTTGCCCTTAACCTGGGGAGCAAAGCATGAACCACCTCTTTTATTTTAAGTGATGCTTCACTTTTCTAGTTTAAAAAGAACATACTTTCTTCTTGCAGACGAGCCATGATCTGAACATCAGTGAGGTCTTGTAACTTGTATCCCATGGTGATGGAATCATCCTCCAGCTCTGAGGTACTCAGCTCACTGTCTATAGACGACTGGGGACTGAGAGGAGACCCCCTGGAAGTGTAACCTAAAAAAAGAAGATATTATTTAGTCTAAAGAACTGTAGAGGCAAGAGCGGTATATACAGAGCTGATGTAAGTATATGCAGATCTCATAGAAACACCCAGTACTCTTTGCCTGGTTTTCATAATGTCAGAAAAATGATCATCACATATCACCATTTAAAGGCCAAACAATAAGAGCATCATCACATGTTTATAATTCATATACACAAAATCATTTACTTTTTCACTTTCTTCAAATTCAATTTTCATAATCTAATAACTTCTGAATGGTAAAATATACATCCTATCAGATAAAGATCAATCTAAAAGGAGGACATAAGAATATATATGCATGAGAACTTTCAGTTAATAGTCAAACATTCTTGTCTCTGGCCATATTTTAAAATGAAATTTTAAGCTAGTTCATTTATTAATAGGAGTAGATAGTGTCCTATATGGTTATGAATACCACACATAAAAGGTACACATTCACATATAAACACTTGATCATTTAGAGCAGTGAATAGCCATGGGAGACTAGTGGCCATTCGTTAACATGAAAAAGCAATGGCTTAAGATAAGAGAACCAAGAAAGACTGGACTCAACTGGCAGAGAGTTATGGGAATGGAATCATACCAAAGCTGGGACAAGTTAATGGTGAGACTCACATCTCATAAAAAATCACTATGAAGACTTTTCTCTACATAGTCTTGGCCTTACAAAAAGCTACTAGAAAAATTATTTTTAAAATAGAGATATATAGGCAATCTTGAATCCTAACAAAAATGAATTGCATCTTGACATTTAATGTTTACAGCACATTGGGTATTTAGGAACATATTGTTGTTGTTGTTAAAAGTAAATATATATTCTTTTGCTAAAGAGAGCAAATTACTTACTAATCACACTTGTGGGCAGTAGATCAATGGTGTCTGAAAACAAATTAAGGTTCGTCCCTTTAGTGTTCAAAGTGTACAGCACCGACTCTCCACTACAATAAGACATTTGTAGACTATGCTCAGGCCTTTTGTGAAAGATGAATGTTTAGGCTATGTTTAGTGACAAGAATTCCAAAGCAAGCAGCTAGTTTAGAAGGTGAAATATTACCTGTTCTTTCAGGTGTTAGTATTGCTTTATTTGAGGTTTTAGAGAAGCTAGGAGTATTAATGCCATTGCTGTAAGGGCTGAGTCTTGCAACAGGACTATAAGGAAAAGCCAGTGAGACAGTTGAAGAGAAGAGATTCCGCCATCGGCTAGCTGTCACAGAAGCAGAAAATAGCAGCAGTTAGCTATATAGACGCAGATGTTGATTTGTTAGAGGGATAAAGGGATGATTAAAACAAGAAAGAAAAGACAAAAGCAGCTTTTCATAAGACTCTGTTAACCCAATGGAGTCCTTCTGTGGTACTGTAGGATAAGCACTGGACTGCTAACCACAAATACCATGGTTCAAATCAACCAATCCCTCCTCTGAAAAGTTATACAGGGTCACCATGAATTGGAACCGACTTGACGGTGCTAACAACAACAACTTTACAAATATACATTTGTCTATGAAAAAAGATATGTAAAAACAGACAATCTGTGAACTAGTCCTATTTATAAGGCCATTAAGAATAAATAAGATCGTACTGATTTAATCAATATGCCTATAAGAAAATATGCACTGACTTTGAATTTCTACTTTAGAAATATTTACTTTCTATTTCAGAAAAAGATTTAATATAAAAGGTTAGTTTCAAAAGAAATTTGTAATCTTTAGAAATATTCTTAATCACAGTCCTCTAGTTTATTCTAAAGTTCATTTCAGAAAATGTCCATCAAAAAAGACCAACACAGTCTTAGACTAGAGAAAAAAACTTAAAATGACTATTATATTCTGAATGGCCTTTAGTCCAAAACAAGATTTATGAGAAAATAGACTACAAACTTACAGGATATATACAGGCTTATTCATTTTAAGAAAAATTGTTGTTATTGTTAAGTGTCATCAAGTCAGTTCTGACCCACAGTGATGTTTTATAGGATTTACAATAAGTGGCTGGTGACTTTGAACCACTGACCTTACAGTTCAAACCACCTTTACAGTCCAGTGCATTAACTCACAGAGCTACAACATAGACTGGGAGCACAGTGACTCCATATGATAAGCACTAGACTGCGAACCAAAAGGTTAAGCCCACTTGCTCTGTGAGTGTAAGTTAGGCCTTCTTTTCCCATGAAGATTTAAAAAGCTTCAGAAACCTTTTTAAGAGTCACTGAGTCGGTGGCATCAACTCAACTCGAGGGCACTTAACAACCACAATACACAGCAAAACTCAACAATAGCTATTTTACATGGCAGGGTGCTGAGATCACCGGGATCTGCTGGAGTTCTGGGTTTTTGTTGTTGTTGTTTTCTTTACGAAGTTTCTCCATTGAGCATGTATTACTTATGAACGTTTTAAAGGCAGAACATTTTTAAAGGCAGAACATACGTGTTACCACTTCAGTACTGTTTTGATACTGAAAAAATAAAAGTAATTTTGCCTGTAATGAGGTAGATGCTCTAATTATTAAATCATGTCACCTGTCCTAATTAAGTCATCACACCTTAAAATTTGTAAGTTTGTAGGATCATGAAAAAGACCCTACACAGTAAAAAATTGAATAAACCACACCAAATATCGGTTTGTCGGTGTGCCATCTTCCCTTGGCTCTAGATAAATAAACTAAAACCCAAAAAGCCCTGAAAATTAGGGGTTAATAAGCAGCACGCACTAAGTAGCTGTTCTCACATCTTAAATCTCTGCTGTTCAAATCTTTTCATTAAAAATTCTATATTAAAAAAATAAATAAAGATCAACAGTTCTTTGTGACCAATAACTTGCCTAACAGATGATGTTATTTTAAATCAGTTTGATCACTCGCCAGGCAAATTACAGTGACCGCGTGTTCTCACCCACAGATGCAAACAACGATGAGTCTCGGGTAAACAGCCTTCATTATTCTGCACAATAACTACTGTGAATGGACCACTCAGGCACAATGACACCGTTATTGTGACTATGACAGCAAGATCCAACCAAGAACACAATTAGCATCTATTGCAAGAAAGAATGCTCTACATTGTCCTTTAGTACTGAGAGTTAAAAAGAAGGAGAATTATTGTAGAGACAAGCTAACAAAGCAGAGATGCTATATTAAAGCCCAAATTTATGGTAGACGAGAGGAGCAGAAGCTGTTCTTGACTAGGTAGCTAAAGAATTTCAAGAATTTTTATATTTAACAGGAAATATTTGTACCAAAAATTAAAAAACAGAAAATAACTTCCTTGAAGGGCAATTTAATCATTTGTAGTCAGTCATATTGATTATTATTTTATCTATTATAATTTCTGTTGTTTTGGTTGAGAATATACCCAAAACATATTCACAATTTCTACAAGTACTACTCAGTGATACTAATTCCATTCCTCAAGTTGCATAACCATTTTCATCCACTTTTTCTGAGTTGTTCCTCCCCCATTATCATAAATACACTGCCCCTAAGTTTCCTCTCTGATCTTTTGAATTTCTGTTATGAATTTGAACCCATATTGTTGTTGTTGTTGGCTAATGGATTTGAACCACTGACCTTTCAGTTAGCAGACCAGTGCTTACCCTAAGGTGCCACAGTTGATCCCGTATAGTGAGATCTTAAAAGAGCAAAACGTTCATGGCATACATTTTATACTAGTTAAGCTAAACTAATGTTTGCTTTTAAGACTTCAGAGGATAATTTTGGTTTAATGTTTAAATAGTTATTGTCAGCAATAGTTTCAGGGGTTAATCTACCCTCTTTGGTTCCAAAATGTCTGGGTTCCATGAGTACTTGAAAGTCTGTTCTGCAAGTGCCCCGTTGATCAGGATTCTTCGACAGAGTTTTAATCAAAGTGTTCAGTAATGGTAGTCAGGCACCATCCAGTTCTGGTCTCACAACAAAGAAGACATCTGTTCATGGAGACCATTTCCTCTTATTCCTGATTCGCCTTCTTCCTGTTACTTTAAGCAAATGAAAGCCCACATCTGTATCTTGAATGGCCACTTGGAAGCTTTTAAAACCCCTAAGCACTATGTAAGGAGACCTGGTATCATAGCAAGTCACATGTTGGACTGCTAACCACAAAGTCAGCAGTACAAATCCACCAGCTGCTCCAAAGGAGAAAGGTGAAGCTTTCTGCTCCCATAAAGATTTACAGCCTCAGAAACCCTATATAGAGTCACTAGGAGTCAGGATTGATGGTCCGGCATGCATCAGCAGCAGCAGGCACTATGTACGGTAAGGAACTAGGAGTAGAAAAAAAACATGAAACATGCTATTAGACCAATTAACTGGGATGGCCCATGAAACCAAAACTCTACACCTCCATCAAGGAGCCACATTCAATGAGCTGTCTTATCTTACATAAGCAATCTCAACAGCTACTTCTCTCTTTCCCTTTGTTATTTCCTTCCTATTAGGATGTTATTTAATAAGGCTTGATGATCAGCATAATCCTGGGCAAGGGGATTGGATCAATTTACCCAAGGAGAAAATGTCTGACAGAGAAACTTGTAAATAACAGTAGTTCAAATTTCCTATATTTTTGCTCCAAAGTTCTAACTATAAAAAGAAAAGAAAAGAAAAGAAAAGAAAAACCCAAACTTGTTGCATTGGGTCAATTCTAAGTCACGGTAGCACTGGGCTCAGCAGGGTTTTCAATGCTGATTTTTTAGATGTAGATTGTCAAACTTGGAAGTGGTGTGGACTATGTATTTTTTCATTTAATTCCAATCTCCAAAATAGCATGGGGATGGACCCAAATTTACTGATACACAGATTAAATGAACTATACTTGGAAGGGTACTCTTTCAGAAACACCTTAACCTTTACTGCCTGACAGACCATTTCTTTCCTCATGCTCTGATTGTCCTGCTTGTGATTGTTAGGTGCTATCAAGTCCATTTTCAACTCACAGTCACCCCGTAACAGAATAAAACTGCCCTACGGGGTTTCCTAGACTGCTGTGGTGTGGCACTGTAAGATCAGCACTAGACTTTGAAACACAGGTCCACAGTTCAAACCCACCAGCTGCTCCTCAGAAACCCTATTCAGGGAGGCTATGAGTCGGAACCAACTTGACTACTAGGTCTAATGTCCCATAGAGTCCCTTGAGTGCACTCAAACCAACTGTATTAGAGCTTAAATTCTGAGCACTAGGTTTGTGGAAGGCTCCGGATTCCTGGTATGGCACAGGAAGATAAGCACTGGACTGCAAGCCAAAAGTTGGAAGTTCAAACTCACCAGTTGCTCTTTGGAAACCCTGTACAGGGTCAATAGCACTTAACAAGAATGGTTTACAGTGGGAGTTCTCAATCCAGTTTGAATCTTAACATAAATTCTACCTTCACTGAGTTTTTTGTGACTGTGTGTGTTTATGTGCTGTGGAGTCGGTTCTGACTCACAGGGTTTCTGAGGCTGCAAATCTTTATGGGAGCAGAAAGCCTCATCTTTCTCTCACGGAATGGCTGGTAGTTTTAAACTGATGACCATGAGGTTAAGAGCCCAACTCATAACCACTATGTTAGCAGAGCTCCTTTTTGTGACCGCTGTTGTTAAGTGCCTTTGAGTCGGTTCCGACCCATAGCAACCCTGAACAGGGTTTCCGAGACTGTAAATCTTTGTTGTTGTTGTCATGTGCTGAGGAGTCCCTTCTGACTGACTCCCAGACACATAACAACAACAGCAAGTGCCTAGGCACAACAACAACCAGCAATGTAAAAAGCTTTGCCCTCAAGCGGAGTGCATTTGAAAGCAGATTACTGCAGATTCCTCCGCCAGCCCAGGGAGGGGCCATCTCCCTTCAGGATTCACCTGGACACGCCCTTAATGGAAATTTGGATACCAAGGCTCTCTGGTCATGAGTCATCCCGGGATCAAGGTGGTCAGAAACTCCGAGAGCCAGTCTTGTATGTGTCACAATCATGGTCCTTTCCCATGTCCAGTTTCACCTGAGACTCTGTTGGACTGATGTGCAATAATCATGATTTTGTGATGAATTTCTTTTGTTTTCCATCTTCTATAATTGGCCATGTGGCCATGACTCCTTTAGACACCATTACGGCCTCATGTTAATGGTCTCCCTCATCCAGTTGATTTGTCTTTTCTTTGTCCTGTATAAGACTTAATAAAGGGGTCTCTATAAAATATGCTTGAATTTGGAGCCTTTCAATTAGAAGGCACACACATAAGCATTGTAGCACCAGGATTTGTTTATACAGGCCGACACTCTCCACCTCTCACCCAGATTGTCACAGCCTGTACTTCAACAAATGTCCACCCATCAAGTCAGTCTTGCACATCACCACAGTTGTACTAGTTGTGTGCTGTTTTAATTGTGTTACTCTCTTCCATTAAAGTGCTACAGTAGCTTTTCATCAAATACAAGATCTTAAAGTCATTCCATGTCATCTCACTGCACCCTCTGCACATTGCCATGTACACTCACACCAACTGCTGGTATTTCTGAAACTGTCTTAAGAATACACTATTATTTGTAAATAGTGTCCTGGTGTGGTGCTATGGTTAATGGGCTGGACTACAAAGTTGGTTTGAACTTCAAGGTCATGGTTCAAGTTCATACAGAGTCACAATGAGTCAGAACCGACTCAATGGCACTAACAACAACAACAACAACTATTTGCTAAATAGTCACCATTCACCAGAGCTGACTTAATAACATTTTTGGCTAAAACTTCTACTCTGCCTATTTTGTCTGTTGTTGTTGAGTAGCATGGAGTTAGTTCTGACTCACAGGAACCCTATAAATGGTTTCCCAGGCTGTTACTCTTTGCAGGCACAGAAAGTCTCATCCTTCTCCAGAGGAGTGGCTGGTGGGATCGAACTGCCAACCTGTGGTCCACAGTCCAGTGTGCATGATGAAAGCTGAAGATGTTTGGAATTAACTAGACCATGGAACAGGTAAACATTAGTCACCATGACTATGAGACTAGAATAATTAAATGGTGACCAATTACCTCTAGTAACTGCTCTGCAACAGAGCACCTTAAAAGGCCCCAGATAGTGGAAGAAAATGTAGAAGAAAATTCAAAATTATAAAAAAAAGACTAGGCTTACTGGTCGAAGAGAGACTAAGTAACCAAGACTATGCCCATTGACCACCCTTCTGGTTGGAACAGAACCTACACCCTTATGGCCCAATTTTCAGCCAAGCAGTAATTAAGTACATGTGGAGGACAGCACTAGCCAGGTCTGCTCACCATGGAATGAGCAATCATTCAAGATCAAAAGGGCAACATTCACCTAAGGGCAAAGGTGAGAAGGGGTGAGAAGGAGGGTGGAATGAAAACAGGAATCACAGGGAGGAAATGGGATAACTCTTGTTACAGGGAGGGGACTGTAATCATTGAGATGAAACAAGGTGTATGATTCGTTGAATGTAAAACTGATGATTTCTGTAAACCTTCACTCAATTCACAATAACAAGTTTAAAAGAAAAAAAAAAAAAAAAAAAATTAAGTGGTTGTTTTTTTTTTACATTAAACAAAATATGATCCCAAAAAATGTTCCAGTGATGATTATACCAAGCAGCAGATCTTTACAAAGGTAAGGAATAGGGTGTAGTTAAAAAAAAGAGCTTAAATTTACTTAATTCCCCATATTAAAAAGGATACCTATCCACCTCTCAAAATTATTCATTTACAACAGCAATATCTCTAGAAACAATGGCATTCCTACAATGCCTCGATCATCTTTGCCTAAGTAGCTAAACCCACAGTAAATATTCTATTTTTGTAGAGTATATGTCCCTGAATATAATTAAATCAAATATTAGAAAGTGGCAGGAGAGCAATTCACATAAAAGAAAAAGACAATGTTTGATCTAGTTAAAATATTAATTGAGCTGATGGAACTCTTAATGATAATCCCCAGAATGTAATACTGCAGCACACTAGAAGAACTTGCATCATAACATATTCTGGAAATGTATTTCTTTCCCCCACTTTGGTCTTGCTATAGATGGTGCTCTCCATACCTCACACAACATGTGGTGCACAGTGTGTACTCAATAAATCTTGAATGTGGTCAAATTTTAGCAGGTTGGCTAATATTTCCTTATTTTATCCTACTACTCCTAACTTTACATCTAAAGTATTATACTTGTCCCCATTTCTTAAACTTAAAACAACTGCAATTCACTATATCTCTGAAAAGAAATGGTAGTCTAACTAGACATTTCATTCTAGCTGGAGGCTCAGTGAAGAAATACAGTCAGAGGAATAGTTCATGAATACTTCCGAGTAACTTCTAAGTTACTGAATTCATCTGTGTCAACCTTTTGATTTCCAGTGAAATAAATTTAGACTAGTAATAAGTCCAATAAACACTAAACTGCAAGGTCAGTTTGAATCACAAAGACAGCAGTTTCAACTCTCTAGCCACTCCTCGGAAACCCTATACAACAGGATCACTAAGAGTTGGAACGAATAGCTAAGATTTGTGACAGGGATAGTTAACACATCAAAACTAGTTAAAAGGATACAAAATAGAAGGCGCCATCTAGTATGGCATCTAGTTCCTATAATCCTGCAGTGCTCAGGTAAAATAGACTGTGCCTCAATCATACCAATTGGCAGTAAACCATGCAAGAAGGCAGCATAGTATCCGCAGATTCTCAAATGCTATCATCTCTTAGAATCAAAGAAAACATCCACAAAACCACTATTATGTTGAGTGGAATTTCTATAAGTCCTGCTGACAATAACAGTATCTGACTGTGAGCAAATATAAATTGTTACAATTTGATGAACTGGACCTTTGCTTATGGATGCAGTTGCTCAAAATTCCAACTGAAATGGAAGGATTCTTCATATTAAGAATCAAGCTTCATGGCAATGAGATGATATACGATGGAATGAATGTAAAACTAAAGTTCTCTCATGTAAACTATCATATAATTCACAATAAAACATTAAAAAAAAAAAAATCAAGTTTGTTTCCTCAGTGCACTGGGTTGACAGTTGGTTGGTTGGTTGGTTGGTTGGTTGGTTGGTTGGTTGGTTATGTGCCATGGAGTTGGTTCTGACTCATAGAGGGGATGGGGATGATGGTGATAGGATTTTATGGTTCAACTGTAATTGTAAGCAGGATTAATTGCAATTGTCACAACTGTGATTGTAAAGATGTGTAGTTAAAAAGGGAGAGGAGTTCATCTTTCATTGCAGGTACACAGGATCCCAGGACCCTCAAGAAGGAGGAGTATTAGTGGAATGTGAGATCCTCCCTAGAAAAATGGTGACAACCGAGACGATGGTGTGGAGAGATGGAGCAGCTGCAGGCTCTAGGTCCATGGACTGAGTAAGGCTGTGGGCCTGCAGGTAGGAGGCTGGCTTGCAGAATGTGCCCTTTGGACTTTTACATGAATACATATTTTTTGTTTTGTATGTGTACATCAAAATAATAATAATAATATCGTATCTGAGTTGGCTTGAACTGGGTAAGGGAGCTCTGAACGATAGTACCTCCCCCCCTCCACCCCCACACACATACACAAGTGGTGTTAACAGTAAGGCCACATTTCTAATACGAGGGACTGACTCAAGAAGTAAGCCCTGATCTTTTCTCTACTTTTGAACAAAACTTAAAAATAAAAAAATTAATGAAAACTGCAGATTGCAGAGGCTCTGGCTCATTCTACTTTCCCATGTTATTACCTGTGTCTCCAGCAAAGCAAGCGATCTAGGTCACCATCACTCCTGAAGGCTGGAATGACCCATGTGGTGTGGAAAAAAAAAAAAAACACAGCTTAAAGCAGCCCTAGAAATTTTTGTTTCCTCACTGTTTAGTAATTCTGGTGAAGACTAATTTTAAAAAATATTGTAGATCTGCTTAATTAAAATCACATAGAACTGATTCCTAAGTAAGTCATGGGTTTCTACCTCCTAGCGCTTGGCTTTCTTCTTAGCTACCCAAATTTATATTCTCTCACATCTCCTCCTGACTCAGATATTGCCTTTTTGTTGTTGTTAAGTGTTGTCAAGTCGGTTCCAACCCACAGCGACCCTGTATAGGGGTTCCGAGGAGCAGCTGATAAGCATGAAGCACTGACTTTTGTGATTCAAACTGACTTTGCAGTCCAGCGCATTAATCCACAGTGCCACACCAGGACTCCAGATATTGCCTTTAGGAATTGAAAAACTATCTCTTAAATCTTTATAGGCAAAACTCTATGTATCCCTAAATGATAAAAATGTGACATGCTCATAATATTGAGACATTAAAAGTAGAAATCCCCACTTTAATATATGGCTTATTTAACGTGTTTTTACCAAACATTAAAGTGGGGCTATCTAGCAATTCAATAAATACCAGGGGTGGGGAATGGGGAGGAACCAAAGTTAAGGCCACAGTTTCTAAAGACATCCATGACATCATCTACCCAGAAAGGGAACATGGGATAAGCAATTTCAAAGAAAGAAGAAAATCAGCTGAATCGGAGGGTAGTTATAAGACATGCTTGTTCTGGGTCCTGGAAGGAGCTGGAGTTCAGGAAAGGGGCTTCAGAAAAAGGGGCTTCAGAGCAAATAGGTGTTAGATGGAGCCACAGGCATGAATGAAACCATCCAAAGAGAATGCACAGAAGGAAAAAAATGGAAGAGGGAAGGACATTTAAGGGTGAGTGGAGGAAGAATCCGTAGAGGAGACTTAAAAAGGTCTTCAGGGAAAAGGGTTTAGGTAGCTAATGGATCAATGGAGTTAAAATAATTTAAAAAAAAAAGACTAATGTGTCATTGTAGGATAAGCACTGGACTGTTAACCACAAGGTCGATGGTTCAAGCCCACCAGTTTGTTTGTTCTTTAATATACAGGGTTGCTATGAGTTGGAACCAACTCGACAGAAATTCATAACAACAATAAAGAATTTCAACCTGAGAGCTATCGTTAACAGTGGCAGAGTTCATGTAAGAAGACAAAATAAGCTATTTGCTATGACAATCAAGTCAATGAGGAAATCCAATTTGATGGAGGAGCTAAAACAGTATGAACAATGGCAGTAAGCTTAGCAAATATATTTAGAGAAAGACATTACTTTCAAGAATAGACATAGATACGGCAACAAAGATTTGTTCCACTACCCCGCAAATAAAAACAAGGAGCTCTGGTAGCACAGTGGTTATGAGTCGGGCTATGAATCTCAAGGTCAGCAGTTCAAAACTACCAGGGGTTCACTGGAAGAAAGATGAGACTTTCTGCTCCCATAAAGATTCACAGTGCCTCAGAAACCCAACACAGTGTCACTGTGAGTCAGAACAGACTCCACAGCACAAAGCCACCACCAGCCACCAGTGAAATAAGGAGAAACAAGAGTTGAAGCTAGAATAGTGTAGATAGAGAAGAGAGAATTTAGGTTCATGGAAAGCTGTATGTTTAAAGAATGAAAGCAAAACCAGTACAGAAAAGACAGCTTATCTGATGGTGCCACACCAGGAGTCTTAAATGGCAGTGTTCATTACCACTGAGTACTGGAAAGTAGGATCCTGGGGTGGCGCTGTGGGTTAATGCGCCAGACTGCAAAGCCATTTGAACTGCAAGGTTGGCAGTTCAAGCTCACCAGCTGCTCCTTGGAAACCTTATACAGGGCTGCTATGGGTCAGAACCAACTCAACAGTACTTCACAGCAACAACAACTGGAAAGTAAGGGAAAAGAAAACATGGCAGGACAAACTCTCTATTCTGTTACTATTCTGTTACAATGGGCAGGCCTAGATCTGAGCTACCTGGAACAACTGCATGGTCCTTCATAATACCAGTGAGAACATGGTCTAAGGATCAGGGAAGTTACAAGAAGGCATCAACCCTTCTCATGTATTTTTATTCTTTGTTACAGGATCTAGACATTTCATCCAGACTACAAAACATCCTAAACCGACAAGCCACTAAGAAAGGAAGACTGTCATTTCTCAAACCACCCTCAGAAGCATAAACTTCCTAGATGTTCATATTATCTCTTTGTAGCTCTAGAGCCAACTAAGTAATCGTTGACACATCAAAAACCAAATATTAGTCACAATCAAGTCTTATGGTGATCCCATGTGTGTCAGTGTAGAACTGCACTGCTCGGTGTTTTTAGTGGCTGAATTTTCAGAAGTAGATTTCCAGACTTTTCTTCTGAGGCATCTCTGAGCGGAATCAAAACGTCAACCCTCTGGATCGTAGTCAAACATGTTACTCATTTCTACCACCCAGATACTCCTGCTTGGGACGCAGAGAGACTCAAATGTCTGGACTAAATTTTAACAAACAATTAAAGAACCTTGCCGTTGTTGTTGGTTGCCATCAAGTTGATTTTGACTCATGGTGACCCATGTGTGCAGACTAGAACTGCTCTGCACAGTTTTCAAGGCTGTGACATTTCAGGAGCAGACCTCCAACCCTATCTTCCAAGTCACCTACACCTTTAGGTAGTAGTTGATCACTTAACCATTGATCTACAGAACCTAGTTAAAGGTATTATTTTACTGGCTCACTCTACAAACTCTGAGATAAAAGTTTTCTGGAGAGGCCATAAGCTCATACTAGTAAACACTACTGCCTTTGCTTCAACTTGAGCACTATCCCCACCCTCCAGTGTAGTTAGTAACATATGGTTTGCAGCTTATCTGATCCACTATTTTTTATTGGGTAAATTGAGTGCCATTAATTTCTCCACAGCTCTCCATGACCTGATAAATAAGCATATGGTATCTAGGAAGTCCTACTACTAGATTTGAAACAGCTGTTCCTAAGTCCTCTTTCTCTGACATACACAAAACAAAGAGGATTCAACAAATGTGAAGCTGCCAGTGTGTTCCTATAAGGAGAAGGGCTAACAAAATAGCAAATGTCTCTAATTTGGTATTTTTAAGAGGAACTGTTTAATCAGGATAAATTAGTTATAACCCCCAAATCTCTTATCTTCAAATTATACCTAGTAAAACCTACTAATAGGTTAATTGGTATCTTTCCCCACCATTCTAGTTCATTCCAATTTCTTATTCTTCAGTCTTTTAAGAAGAGTTTAAATAATAAAAGTCAGTTAACTGGTATAAATGGTCAAGTGCTCAACTGCTAACTAGAAGGGTTAAGATTTGTACCTACCCAATGGCTCTGAGGGAGAAAACATGTGGCAATCTGCTCTCATAAAGATTTGTTAAGTACCCTTGAGTCAGTTATGATTCTTAGTGACCCTATACAGGGATTCTGAGGATCACGGGTTTGAACAAACCTCCAATCTTGTACTTAGTTGTTGTTGTTAAGTGCCATTGAGTCAATTCCGACCCATAGTGACCCTGTATAGGGTTTCCAAGGAGAAGCTGGTGAGCTTGAACCACCGACCTTGCAGTTCAAATGACTTTGCAGTCTGACGCATTAGCCCACAGCACCACACCAGCACTCCTTGTACTACTTAGTAGCCCAGTAACCCAGTTATCCTACAGCACAAAACCAGGATTCCCCCACAATTATAGCCTGGAAAATCTTCTAGGACAGTTCTACTCCGTCACAGTGGATCACTATGAGTGGAAGAGAATCTGATGGCGCCTGAGAACAAATCAATTCACAGTCCTTTGTAGAAACCAGCACAAATACTGAGGGTCAACTGAATTTCTTATTTTCCTCTTCCCTAAACCACTATTTTTCGATTTCATGCAATCTTTTTCCTCCTTAGGGGCACATACAGTAGCAAAGCCTTCTAAATCTTTGCATAACAAAAATCTTTTGGTATGATTCCCACACTTAATGATTTACCTGTGTATAGAATTATTATTTGAAAAGAATTTTCCCTCAAAAGTTTAAAGACAACATTCATTTAAGCTTCTAGCACCCAATATTAGTTATAAAGTGTCTGAGGTCTATTTTTGTTGTAAATAATTTATTGCTTCCTTTGAACATTTTTCAGAATTTGCTCTTATCTCTGAAAATTTTAACTAGATGTCTAGGTGTCCATCTTTTTTCCATCTGTACTTCTATACCAGTTCATGATGAACACTTGCCTTTCTTGAGCTCACATAGCTTATTCTATTATTTACTGATTATTTGCTTTTCTCAATTGTCTGTTCCTACTTTTAGAACTCTCATTAGAGGACCGGGCAATGTTTTGCTCTGTTGTACATAGGATCTCTATGAGCCGAAACTGACTTGACAGCACGCAACAGTAACAGTAGTATTCAATGGTAGAAGTTATCATTCTTGGGTCTAGTCTCTTCAGCCACTAAACACTCTCATATTTTCCATCTCTAGGATTTGGGGAGATTCCTCTGCCTAATTTTCACATAAGCAATTTGGTTCTGAACCCTGTCTACTCTTAGTTTAGTACATCTAAGAAATTAAAAATGACTTAAAATATCAGGATTTTATTTCTTCTTTTCCCAGCAGTTTGTTAAATCTGAGCACATTACATTCTGTTTCCTTAATTACCCATTTCCTAGACAGTCCAATGATACATTGATTTGTTTATGATACATGTTTTCCCAAGAAATCAAGGGAGATCTGGCTGTTCCTTATATTTATGAATCTGTATAGGTTAACTCCATGAGTTCCTTCTGCATCCTGATAGGTTGTTGTTGTTCGAACACACAGAGACCTTTCTGAGGAGCGGCTGGTGGGTTTGAACCACCAACATTGTAGTTAGCAATCCAGTGCTTTATTTTACAGGATCCCACCTATATCAGTATGATCCCAATTAGCTATAATTTAAACAAGAAAACTGACAACAGACATTTGGCAAATGATGGTTATTCCAGGAAGAGGCTTCTGCACTGAGGACCCTGAACAAACAAAACAAAGCAAGTGGGGGTCTCCACTGCAGAGGTGTAATGATGTAGAATTCCATCCAACACTCTTTCTACCTTCTGCTCAGGCTAACGTGGACATCTGAGCTGCCTGAATCTCTGCCTCTTCATCAGGGCAGGGCAGGGACCTCACATGTGCAGCTCTCTATCCCTCTACCCTCTGTAAGAACAGGTCACCTTGAAGACTAAACATCCTCACCAACTGCACTCATTATTTTTAGCCATATTCACATCTTAGCATCTACCACCAGGATACAGTTTCTACTAATGCAACTCTGCTTATCTAAAAATGCTATTAAAAAAGGTGATATGTCATACTGGGCATGTACATATCATGTGTACATAAACACACATATGTACACACACATGAGATGCCTGCAAACCTGAATTTCAAAAGAATGACACTTTTATATAAAGGGGTTCCAAACATTTTGTGGAAAAATTACATTATCTTTTCATTCAATTTGTCTACAAACTTTTTGAAGAGCCCTTGTGCACATAATGCACATACTTTTCCTTAAAATACAGCTTCATGTCTGTGTGGAAAAATTCAACTCATAATTTAAATTTGGCAAAGGCTCCAAAGTTTGAATAGATAAAACTTTCTAAAGTGTCAAAGCTATGTAAAGTGTCAAAGCTCTTAGTATAAATAATTGAGAATACAAACAACTAAAAATCTTATGTTTCTATTGTACATCAAGTGTCATGAAGTGTTTGGCCACATTTTAAATTGCATGCAGGATATTAATGAGAAAAGCAATACAAAGCATTTCCAAGTTTAAGTTAAAACAATCTGCCTCAAAATGCAACTAGTATCTACCTTTACCCACATTCCAAAAATTTTCTAAAGTCACTCTATCACGTTCAACATAGTGCCAGATTAAAAAAAACAAACAAACCTCAGTCTTATAAAAAAATTCACACAATACCCTGTAACTTTTTTGTTTAGCCTTATACCACTCTCTCTGTATAAAACCAGTCAAATGTTTCCCAATCACCATAAGATAAAGTTCAGAAGCCTTAATGGCCCTGAAAACTCTGCAAATCTCTTTACTTTCATCTATAGTTACTCAGTTCCCATTTTCTCCCTCTTTATTTCCCACCTAGTATGGTGCTGTGGGTTAATGTGCCTGACTGCAAACCCATTTGAACTGCAAGGTTGGTGGTTCAAGCTCACCAGTCGCTCCTGGGAAACCTTATACAAGGTCGCTATGGATCACTCCTGGGAAACCCTATACAGGGTCGCTATGGGTCACTCCTGGGTAACCCTACACAAGGTCACTATGGGTCAGCACTTAACAAGAACAATTTCCCTCCATTACACTCCCACCCCAATGGCCTGCCCACCCTCCCATGTCACATGTTGTGTCCCACTGCATGGCCTTTCCACATGCTGTTCCTGTGACATGAACCACTCTTCCACCTCCCCTCTTCTATTAATTCCTCAGGTCTCAGTCACTTCCCCTAAGCATTCCCTGACCATATCCCTCCCTCACACTAGTTCCTTCAGGTTCCCATTTAAAGCCCCATCTTTGTTGTCAGAAAGGAAGATGCACTCAAGTGCAGGCTCCTAAAGGGCTGGCCAGAAGCTTGTTTTGTTCACCACTCTCCCCGCATATATAATAAGTACTCAATAAACTTATTTTATGAGTTAGCAAACTATGTCTGATCAAGGCCCAGTGTTTTAGAAAAAGAGATTCTAGAAATTCTTACATAAACTTCATTCTTAGATTTCGTATCAGTCTCAGAAAGTGAGCATAAACATCTTGTTGTTGTTAGGGTCTCCCATGTAGCAACCCTATCTGTATACAGAAAATTAAACACTGCAAAATCCTGTACCATCCTCACAACTGTTTCTATGTTTGAGTGCATTGTTGCTGCATCTGTGTCAATCCATCATATTAGGGTCTTCCTCTTTTTATCTTTATTATAGATACCAAGTATAATATCCTTCTGCCATCATTCATCTGTAGGTTTGTCACACTGTAATGGCTTGCATGCTGCTGTAGTATTCAAAGCTATACCACTGGGTCTTTAAATACCAGCAGGGTCACCCATGGTGGACAGGTTTCAGGAGATCTTCTAGACCAAGATAGACTAGGAAGAGAGAGAAATAGACTATTTCTGAAGGTTTAGTTACTTAAAACCTTATGAACAGCAACAGAACACTGTCAGATACAGTGCTGGATGATGAAAACATTATGAACAGCAATAGAACACTGTCAGATACAGTGCTGGATGATGAAAATATTGTGAATAGCAATAGAACACTGTCAGATAACATGCCCTTCAGGATGATGAGCCCTTCATGTTGGAAGGCACTCAAAATGTGACAGGAAAAGAGCTGCCTCCTCAAAGTACAGTTGACCATAATGATGGGAATACAGTAATGTTTTGGGGACCTTCATGAGGCAAAAATCAAAATGAGGACTAACAGGTGCAAACATCCACTAATAATCAAAACATGGAATGTAAAATGCATGAATCTAGGAGAATTGGAAGTTCTCAAAAATGAAATGAAACACATAAAGATCGATATCCTAGGTATTAGTGAGCTGAAATGGATTGGTATTGGCCATTTTGAATTAAAAAATCATATGGTTTATTATGTTGGAAACAACAAATTGAAAAGGAATGGCGTTTTGTTCATCATATAAAAAAAAATTTTTTTCAAGATCTATCTTGAGGTACAATGCTGACTGTAATAGGATACTATCCATATGCCTACAAGTAAAACTAGTTAATACCACTATTATTCAGATTTACAAACCAACTACCTAACAGCGATGGTGAGGATGGAGCAGGACAGAGTAGTGTTTCATTCTGTTGTGTATAAGGTTGTTATGAGTCGGAATCAACTTGAGAGCACCTGACAACAACAATAATTTCTGTAGTCTGTAATTGATCATATATGCAATCAAGCTACACTGACAACTACTGGTGATTCAAATGCAAAGGCTGGAAACAAAGAGGAAGGATCAGTAGTTGGAAAATGGGATCTTGGTGACAGAAATGATGCTAGAGATTGCATGATAGGATTTTGCAAAACCAATGACTTACTCATTGAAAATACTTTTTTAAACAACATAAAAGGCAATTACAAATATGGACTTCACCAGATGGAATACACAGAAATAAAACTGAATACATCTGTGGGAAAATACAATGGAAAAGCTCAATATCATCAGTCAAACAAAGCCAGGGGCAGACTATGGAACAGACCATCAATTGCAAGTTCAGGCTAAAGCTGAAGAAAATTAAACCAAGTACACAAGAGCCAAATTATGACCTAGAATATAGCCCACCTGAATTTAGGGACCATCTTAAGAACATACACATTAGACACTAATGATCAAAGCCCAGAAGATCTGTGGGATCAAGAACATGTCCAGGAAGAAATCAACATGTCATTAAAAAGGAGGAAACAAAGAAAGACCAAAATGGATGTCAGAAGAGTCTCTGAAATTTGCTCTCCATTGTAGACATGCTACACTGACTGAGAGAAATGAGGAGGTAAATGAGCTGAACAAAAAATTTCAGAGGTCAGATCAAGAGGACAAAATCAACTACTATAATAAAATATGCAAAAGCCTGGAGTTAGAAAACCTTAAGGGAAGAACATGCTCGGTATTTCTCAAGCTGAAAGAAATGAAGTAAAAACCAAGCCTCAACTTGGTGATATTAAGCTCTGGTAGCATAGTGGTTACGAATTGGGCTGTGAACCGCGAGGTCAGCAGTTCGAAACTACCAGCTGCTCCACGGGAGAAAGATGAGGCTTTCTGCTCCAGTAAGGATTTACAGCCTTGGAGACCCTGTGCAGGGTCGCTATGGGTCGGAACTGACTCGATGGCCCTTAACAACAACAATGAGCAAAATGGTGTGGTGCTGTAGGATAAGCACTGGACTGCAAAGTTAGTTTGAACTGCTTGGTCGGTGGTTCAAATTCACCAGCTGCTCCTTGGAAACCCTGTACAGGGTCGCTATGAGTCGGAACCAATTTGAAGGCACTTAACAACAATGAGCAAAATATGATATTATACAGAAACCATCAAAAAAAGACAGAAGGTATACATAGAATCACTGTACTAAAAAGAAATGATCAATGTTCAAACATTTCAAGAGGCGGCATATGATCAAGAACCAAAGGTATTGAAGGAAGAAGTCCAAGTTGCACTGAAAATATTGACCTAAAAGAGGCTCCAGGAATTTCTAGAATATAACTTGAAATCTTTCAACAAACTAATGCAGCACTGGAGAAACTCACACATCTCTGCCAAGAAATGTGAACCAATTAGAAGAGATTTGTATTTGTGCCCATTCCAAAGAAGGAATACAGAACTGGAGCAATATCATTACTATCACATGGCTACAATCGTACATCAACAGAGAACTTCCAGAAAGTCAAGCCAAATTCAGAAGAGAAGTTAGAACTAAGGATAACATTGCTGGCATCAGATGGATATTGGCTGAAAGCAGAGAATACTAGAAAGATGTTTACTTGTGCTTTATTGACTACACAAAGTCTTTCAACTGTGTGGATCATGAAAAGCCATGGATAACATTGCGATGAATGGGTATTCCAGAACACTTATGTTCATGAGGAACCTGTACATAGACCAAGAGGCAGTGCCTGGAGAAGGGCATCATGCTTGTTAAGTATGTTGTTGTTGTTAAGTGCCGTTGAGTCGATTCCGACCCATAGTGACCCTGTATAGGGTTTCCAAGGAGCAGCTGGTGAGCTTGAACCGCTGATCTTGCAGTTCAAATGGCTTTGCAGTTTGGCACATTAACCCACAGCACCACACCAGGACTCCAATGTTAAGTATAGGGTCAGCAAAAAAAAAGGAAGACCCAGAATGAGATGAATTGGCACAGTGGCAGCAGCAATGGGCTGACACATAACAAGAATTGTGAGAATGGTGAAGGACGGGCAGTACTTCATTCTGCTGTGCACAGAATCTCTATGAGTTGGAACTGACTCAACAACACTTAACAACAACAACAGTGTCCTTCTCCAGGGACTGAACCCTCCTGATTTTTGTTTTCTTTATATCAAAGTGCAATCCATTTTGAAGGCTGTTTTCTTTGATCTTCATTAATTAGTACAGACTTCAAGTCCGCTTTGCTTCCAGCAAGCAAGATAGTGTTATATGCCTATCGAAGTTTGTTAAATGCGCTGTCCTCCAACCCTGATGTCATGTTCTTCTTCATATGATCCAGCTTCTCAGATCACTCAGCATACAGACTGAATAAGTATGATGAAAGAATACAACCGTAGCACACAACTTTAGTGATTTTAAACCACTCAGCATTCATTTTTTCTGCTCCACATGAGTACAATGAAGTGTTCTGGAATACCCATTCTTCACAGTTTTATCCATAGTTGGTTATGAGCCACACAGTGGAATGCCTTTACATAGACAATCTAGCACAAGAAAATATCTTTCTGGTATTCTCTGCTTTCAGTCAAGATCCATTTGAAATCAGCAATGTCGTTCAATCTGTGTCCTCTTCTGAATTTGACTTGAATTTTTGGCAGTTCCCTCCCTGTCAATGTACAGCTGCAACTATTTTTAAGTTATCTTCAGCAAAATTTTACTTGCATGTAATATTATTGATACTATTCAATGATTTCCACATTCCATTGGGTCACTTTTCTTTGTAATGGTCTTTCAATCAGTTGGCCAGGTAGCTGTCTTCCAAATTTCTTGGCAGAGATGAGAGAGCGTCTCCAGCGCTGAATCAGATTGTTGAAACATTTTAATTTGTATTCCATTGATATCTGGAGTCTTATTGTTGGCCAATGTCTTCAGTATAGTCTAGGCTTCGTCCTTCAGTACCGCAAGTTCTCGATCATATGCCACTACTTGAAATGGATGAGCATCAACAAATTCTTTTGGGTACAGTAACTCTGTGTATATCTTCCATATTGTTGAAAAAGGTATTTGTAATGAATACATCATTGCAAAATTCTATCATATGATTTCCAGCACTGTTTCTACCGCCAAGGCCATATTTTCCAATCCTGCCTTTTTGTTTCCATCTTTTGCATTCCCATCAATCACCAGTAATTTTCAATGCATCTTGAATGCATATTTAATCAATTTCAGACTGGAGAAGTTGGCCAAATTCTTTAATTTCATCATCACTAGCTTTATTGTTCAGTGTGTAAATTTGAATAATAGTGGTATTAACTGATCTGTCTTGTGATGGTGGTAGTGGTTGTATGCCACAGTTGATTCCAACTCATAGCAACCCTGTATAGGGTTCTGGGGCTATAAATCTTTATGGGAGCAGAAAGCCTCATCTTTCTTCCACAAACCAGCTGGTAAATTCAAACTGCTGACCTTGCAGTTATCCAGGCTATTATCCTATCACAGACAGCACTATACTTCAAGATAGAGCTTGATTTGCTCTTATTAATGATGAGAACACCACCACTCCTCTTTAATTTGTCATTCCAAGCATTCAAAATGGCTAATACCAATGCATTTCAGGTCACTAATGCCTAGGATACGGATCTTTATGAATTCTATTTTGACAACTTCCAATTTTCCTAGATTCATACTTCATACATTCCATATTCTGGTTATTAATGAATTTTCATAGCTGTTTTTCCTCATTCTGAGTTGTGCCCCATCAGCAAATGAAAGTCCCAAAAGTTCTGTACCATTCATGTCATTATGGTTAACTCTACACTGAGGTGGCAGCCCTTCCCCAGTTGTATTTTTACTGCTTTCCAACTGAGGGGCTCATCTTCCAGCACATATCTTCTACTACTCATAAGGTTTTCAGTGGCTAACCATTCAGAATTGGCACGCCCTCCCTTCTTCCTAGCCTGTCTTAGTCTGGAAAGTCCACTGAAACCTGTCCACTATGGTTGACTCTGCTGTCCTTTTAAATATCAGTGGCACAGCTTCCAGGATCACAACAACACACATGCCACAACAGTATGACAAACTGCCAGGCAAGTGGTGGATGAACATTTACCAACCAAAAAAAAACAACAACAACAACTAATTTTGCTGCCAAAGAACCACATTAATTCAACCATCAGAGTAGTAGGAAAGCAAAACACAACTGATTTTGAAGAGTATCTATTTGGGGGAGGCATAATACCATTTCAGTTTTAAATTCATCACAATAACCACTATACACCACGCAGTGTGGTAAATTATTGAATATGGCTCTTTCAGCCATAGTCTTCATAACTTCCACCAAATTCTCTGCTGAGTCCATACAGATTAGGCATATGTCTTCTTCTACTGATTGGTCTGAGTAAGAGACAATGGGAGAAGATGCTGATAGGATTATAAAATTCAATTGTGATTGTTAGCAAGGCAAATTGTTACTGTAAAATCTTGGGGATTGCTCAGTTTTGCATCTGACTTTGTATAAAATGAGCCAACTCAGTAGCAGAAGGCAGGGATCTCAGTACCATCAGGAAAGAAGAGGCAGGAGTGGAGTGCATGCTTTGGATCCTGAGTCCCATGCACATTGAACATTCTCTATCCATACAATGAAAACGGTGGCACCAGAGAAGCAGTAGAGGAATGGCAGAGAAGCTACAGCAACAGAACCAAAAGGCAAAGGAAAAAAAGCCAGTAAGGCTGTGTCCTCAGGCAGGAGGTGCAATTGTGCAGTAATGTGCCTCCAAGGCACTTAATCTGGTAAAGAGGTCTGTCATATCACAGCGCTAGATAGACCTCAGCACCTTCAAGGCTGAAGTTTGCTGTGCTGTGGAGTACCCTTTAGGTATTTACTTGTTGTTGTTGTTAAGTGCCATCAGGTATTTACTGGGAGCCCTAAAAGAGCTTTGTAACTTGCTAGAGCAGGGCAGAGGCCAAGGAGAGGCATGCCTATAGGCATGGCTGAGAAGAGGCTGTCCGACTGGAAGAACTGGGCCCTGATTCTTTCTGATCCTCAATTGTAAACTGTTAACTTCCTAGTGTTAACTTCCTTTGTTCAAATAAGGTCTGACTGAACCACAAGGTTGGTGGTTCAAACTCACCAGTTGCTCCTTGGAAACCGTATACAGGGCCACTATGAGCTAGAACGGACTCAAAGGCACTTAACAATCAGAGTACAAATTAAAAAAAAAAGAAAAGAAAAGAAAAGTCACAGAAATATATGGACAACCAGCCAAAGAAAGGAAAGAAGAATCATTTACACATATCTAGCTAACACATTTCCATGTTAGTAGATGTGATAGATGAAAAGTGCACATATTGTAAGAGCACATTGCCTAATTAATTAACAATTGCCAGTACAGAAGCAAATACATTGGAGCTATTCTGAACATAATAGCAGAGCAAAGATGTGATAGATTTCCAGAGCCACAATAATGTGTGGCTTCAGATCATTGTGATTTCCAGAACACAGGAGTCCTGCCTCTACACAAAAATTTCAGTATGATTCCAATTACTTTTCCAGTGAGAAAGGGAACACCCTTTATGAAGCTTACCTAAAATGAACCACACAGACTAAAATTTAATTTTGTGATTCAAATTTGACAGATGACCTCAAGACAGGAAACATGAGCTGATGAAGATAACATTTTGGGCTATGCAAGGATAGACTAGACTGGTTCCAAGGGACACTTGATCAGATTCTTAACATCTCAGTTTAATCTGTGTGGCTTTTACAAATGAAAAGGCCGCCTTCAAAACATTGGATTAGTCTACAACTTTCTTTTTCATTGGTTACATTTAAAAATAAACACTTCATCATAACAAACAAGAATAGGACTAGTTATCATATGAATACAAAATAAAAACTCAGTGAAGGGGTACTATCTATTCACACTTCCTTGGCATATAATCCAAGGTCATAGCGAAACTTAACCCAAGAGAGTAATTGCGCAGGTCTCTCTGGTAGCGTAGTGGTTACGAATCGGGCTGCGAACCTTAAGGTCAGCAGTTCGAAACTACCAGCCGCTCCGCGGGAGAAAGATGAGGCTTTCTACTCCCGTAAAGATTTACACCCTTGGAAACCCTGTACAGGGTCGCTGTGGGTCGGAACCGACTCAACGGCACTTTTGTGAAAACCATACCCATCACTCTCCTCAACTGTGGCCTGTTCCAGATTCAATAGTTATGGACATTCAAGTATCTTCAAGCAAGATAAGCTTTTGTAACCTAGCCCCAACTTAACTGAGATACACATTGGATGTTTCAAATTACTTAGGTAGGCTGTCAATCATTACTTGGCTATTTACCATCCCAGCCTCATGACAAAGTTTTATCAAAGATTTTAGATTAGCCTAATTACAATTTAGAATATCATATGGGCTAATTCTACCCTTGACAGTTGTATGGGGATTTGTTACTTTTATTTTTATTTTTTAATTTTATTCAAAAGAGATGAATAGGAAGGTAAAGGTGGGAAGTATAAAAACAGAGATGCCAGAAATGCTACCAGAGCTAGGTGCACACTAGAAATCTCCACCCCTTCCCAGACCAGCCATAGTAAATGTTTCAAAACTCATTCCATCCAACACAAAGTGGAAAACAAAAATGGAGAAGATATAACATTAAATGACTGACACTGAAATACAGAAACCAAACTGTTAACCACAGCAGTAAGTAAATAACTTCATGTATGTGTTCTGCGGGGAAAATGCCTGTAGTTGTGAAGACAAAGCATTTATTTTAGAAGTATCCTAAAATGATTATAGTATGGAAGTTACCTCCCTATAAAATTAACTCCACTATTGAACTTCTTTGCCTCATTTCCTTCAGCAAAACTTTTTGCAAAAGGGCAGATTTTAATTCCCCTGCTCTGACAACTTCATTATAAAATACTTCCCATAATTTCTTATTTACCAAGTTTTGTTATCTAGATGCTGAATTACAAGACTGTCGGAGCATGAACGGTATTTGAGGTCCCTACAAAATTGAGACCTGTGTAATGCAAGTAGTTAAGCATTTGGTTGGTAACCAAAAGAATAGTGGTTCAAAGTGGTTCAAAGTCACCAGTGGCTCCACAGGAGAAGAGAATAGATTGCAGCCAAGAAAACAATACTGGGCAGTTTTGCTGGTCACATGGGGTGGCTATGACTTAATGGCACACAGCAACAACCACCAAATTTAGGAGACAAGCAGCAAGAAGAAAAACAGAGATCTTTTCAGAAGTTACAATCCAAATGAGTTCATGGGCAACTGTACAACTAGAGATGACCTTGAGAGAAATGCTATCCAATGTATGGACAGAAACTACACTTGACAAACTCTTCCTCAAATGTGTTCCTGGGGATATTTGCTCCTTTAGGGAGGAATGACAACTAACTGTTGTTGTTGTGAAGTGTCATTGAGTCTGTTCGACTCACAGCAATCCTGTATAGAGTTTCTGAGGAGTGACTGGTGACCTTGAACCTCCGATCTTTAAAAACTTAATTACAAAACGGGCAAAATATATTAAGAGAAATCTCATCACAGAAGATATACTGATGGTAAATAAGTATATGAAAAGGTATATTAATGATATTAATTGTCATGAAAGTAAAACTGAATACCACTTATAATATGGATGGACTCAGAAGACATTATGTTATATGAAATAAACCAATCACAAAAGGACCATTATGTGACCTCCCTTCTACAAAAAGACAAGAAAAGGCCAACGTACAGAGATCACAGTTTGTTAGTGGTTACCAGGGATGGCAGAAAGGGGGATGTAGCATGTTGATGAAGGGTAGGGCTGCACAGCTAAGTATTGGGCATCACTGCTGTCAATAAGTTCTACACCCATAAACAGCTGAATTGACAAAGTTGTTAGAGAGATATAAAGGACATCAAAAAGTTGTGGAAAAAGGAATTAAAAGATAATGGGATTTTTCCACAAATGTTTTGAAGTTCCCTTGGATATTTATAACAATGACAAGAACAAAACAGAGACAGAGAGAAAGAAGTTGCTGAGGCTGCTTATGTACAACCAAAAACCTAATGGGATTTGGTTTCTTAGTTTGGAGGTTTAGGGTCAAGGGACATAAAACCTAGTTAGCCTATTATTAGGTTTAGTGTCTGTTCTACCTACTGGTTAAATGTGTGGTGCTTGGGGTCTTAATAGTTACAAGTGGCCATTCAAGACAAAACAATGGGTCTCTTTCCTCCAGGAACAACAGAGGAAGAAACAGGAGAAGGAAATGTAATGTGTGGCCAGTTGCCTCCATGAACAACTGCATCCTTTTTGCCATGAGACTGAAAAATTGGATGTACTGAACCACTGTTACTGAAGCTTTTCATCAAAGAGTCTATAAAAGAATCCTGATCAAAACAGGAATAACGCAGAACAGAATTTCTAATTCTCATGAACTCCAGATGTCCTGGAGCCATGAAGGTTGGATGAACCCCTGAAACTACTGTCCTGAAATAATCTCCATAATCTCAATAATCAAATAATCTCAATAATGTTAAGTGTCATTGATCTGGTTCCGGTTCATAGAGGCCTTGTATAGGGCTTTCAAGGAGCAACTGATGAATTTAAACCACCAACCTTGAGATTCAAACTGACCTTGCGGTTCAGTGCTTATCCTACAGCACCACAACAATACTTTAGCTTAACTAGATCTGCCCTATTCATTACGGACTTTGAAGAACTCTGTGTCTATAGGGAATCAAATTAACAACAGTAATTTTAAAGATTAGATAAGAACCCTGTTGTTGTTGTTAAGTGCCCTCAAGTTGATTCTGACCTGTATAGCGACCCTGTATAGGGTTTCCAAGGAGCAGCTGGTGAGCTTGAACCACAGACCTTACAGTGCAAACGACTTTGCAGTCTGATGCATTAGCCCACAATGCCACACTAGGACTCCTAGATAAGAACCTTAGAGAACAGCGAATTTAATATTAATGGGGAAGATCAATACACACACACAAAAAAAAAAGGGTTACATAACTAGAAGAATGTAATCAATGTCACTAAATGTTATATGTAAAAACTATTGAATTGGTATATGCTTTGCTGTGTATATTCTTAAAAAGAGCAAAATTATATGTAAAAAGAGTATCACTAAATATCGATTGTTGCTGTTGTTAGGTGCCATTGAGTCAGCACTGACTCATAGTGACCTCATGCACAACAGAATGAAACACTGCCTGATCCTGGGTCAACCTCACAATTGTTGCCACACTTGAGCCCATTGATGCTGTCACTCTGCAAATCCATCTCACTGGGGGTCTTCCTCTCCTTCTCTGACCTCCACCTTAACAAACATGATATCCTTTTCCAGTGACTGGTCCCTCCTGACAATATGTCCCAAGTATGAGAGACAAAGTCTGGCCATCCTGGCCTCCAAGGAGCTCTCTGGCTGTACTTCTTCCAACACAGATTTGTTTGTTCTTTTGGCAGCCCATGGCACTTTCAGTACTCTCCTCCAACACCATAACTCAAAAGCATCAATTCTTCTATGGTCTTCCTTATTCACGGTCCAGCTTTCGCATGCATATGAGGTTATTGTAAATGCCATGGCTTGGGTCAGGCGCACCTCAGGCGCATCTTTGCTCTTCAACACTTTAAAAAGTTCCTGTGCAGCAGATTTGCCTAATGCAACACGTCCTCTGATCTCTTGACTGCTGCTTCCATGAGTGTTGATGGTTGATCCAAGAAGAATGAAGTCCTTGACAACTTCAATCTTTTCTCCATGGATAAGAATGTTATTTATTGGTCCAGTAATGAGGATTTTTGTTTTCCTTACATTGAGATGCCACCCATACTGAAGGCTGTGGTCTTTGATCTTCACCAGTAAGAATTTTAAGTTCTCTTTGCTTTCATCAATCAACCCGCATAGTGCAGGTTGTTAATGATTTGCCCTCCTATTCTGATGCCACATTTTTCTTCATATAACCCAGCTTCTCAGATTATTTGCTCGGCATACAGGTTGAACAAGTATGGTGAAAGAATACAACCCTGTCTCACACCTTTCCTAATTTTAAATCACTCAGAGTTCCCATGTTCTGTTTGAACAGCTGCCTCTTGGTCCATGTACAGATTCCTCATGAGCACAATTTAGTGTTCCGGAAACTCATACTTTGCAATGTTATCCATAGCTTGTCATGATCCACAAAATCGAAAGCTTTTGCATATTCAATAAAGCACAGGTAAACATTTTTCTGGTATTCTCTGCTTTCAGCCAAGATCCATCGGACATCAGCAACGATATTCCTCATTACATGTCCTTTTTTGAATCCGGCTTGAACCTCTGGAAGTTCTCTGTCAATGTATGCTTGTAGTCATTTCTGTATTACCTTTAGCAAAACTTTACTTGCATGGGCTATCAAAGAGATTGTCCAATGATTTCCTCATTCCATTGGGTCACCTCTCTTTGGAATGGACACAAATACGGATCTCTTCCAATTAGTTTGACAGATGGTTGTCTTCCAAATTTCTTGACATAGATGAGTGAATGCCTCCGCGGTGCTGCCTCACTTTCTTCAGGGATTTCAGTATTGATTAGAATGGCTAAAATCCAAAATACTAAATGTTTTGGTATCACCAAATGTTGGCAAGGATGTGAAGCAATAAGAACTCCCATTGACTGCTGACAAGAATGCAAAATGGTACAGCTACTTGAGAAGACAGTGTGACGATTTCTTACAAAGTTAAATATACCCTATTTATATCACCTAGCAATTGAACTCTTAAGTTATGAAAATTAACTTAAGGAAATGAAAATTATCCACATTAAAGCCCGAACATGAATGTTTACATACACTTCATTTGTAAGTGCCAAAAGTCAGAAGCAACCAAGATGTCCTTCCATACATCTTCGTATAAAGAGACAGTGGTACAGCCATACAATGCAGTATTCTTCAGTGATAAAAAAGAAATGCCCTATCAAGCTATGAAAAGGCATGGAAGAATCTTAAATGCATATTGCTAAGTAAAAGAAGCCACTTGGCAAGAGCTACAAACTGTGTGATTCCTTTTACTTTTTAATTTATAACAAAAACTTTAAAAAAAAAAAAAACACTACACATTATAAGATTCTAGTTACGTGACATTCTGGAAAAGGCAAAATACAACGACAGAAAAAAAAAAAAAGATCAGAGGTTGCCTGGAGCTCAGGGGAAGAAGGGAAAGATTCAATAGGTGTAACACAAAACATATCTAGGGCAGTGAAATTACCACATTTTTTTCCCAAATAATATAACCACATAAATAATACACCTACACATGCAACACACAGAAAAGATGAAATTAAGCAAAACAGATCTGTTATAGCATGTTGTTGTTGTTGTTATGTGCCATCGAGTCGGTTCCGACCCATAGCGACCCTGTATAGGGTTTCCGAGGGTGTAAATCTTTACGGGAGTAGAAAGCCTCATCTTTCTCCCGCGGAGCGGCTGGTAGTTTCGAACCGCTGACCTTAAGGTTCGCAGCCCGATTCGTAACCACTACGCTACCTATGCATAAACGTGCATATGTTGTGACGTTACTGGAAGTAACTTTCAACCTTCTTCACCCATTCTCCCATAAGTGCCTGTTGTTGTTGTTAGGTGCTGTTGTGTCATTTCTGACTCATAGTGACCATGTCTGTATAGGGTTTCCAAGGAGTAAGCTCGAACCACTGACCTTGCAGTTTAAACCGACTTTGCAGTTCGACGCATTAACCCACATTGTCACACAAGTGGCTTAGTTAGCTAGTACTGTTGTGACAGAAATACAAGTGGATGGCTTTAACAAACAGAACTCTACTTTCACAGTTTAGGAGACTAGAAGCCCAAATTCTAGGTTTGGGGAAGGCTTTCTCTCTCTGTTGGCTTTGGGGGAAGATCCTTGTCTCCTTTCAAAATCTTAAATCCAGTGTTTCCTGAAGATCTCCACATATCTTGGCCTCAATCTTCCTCTGGGTCAAGGAGATTCTCATCACAAGGCCCCTGGATCCAAAGGACCTGCTTCACTTCAACTCTTCTTTCTGGGAAGCAGTCAGATCTCTCCTTCTCTGCTCATCTCTCTTATCGTCTTCTAAGACAAAATTGTACATTCCTTCTGGTATATTCAATATTCTTCACTAACACCATAATTCAAATGCATCAATTCTTATTCAGTCTTCAATATTCATTGTCCAGCTTTCACGTGCATCTGAGATGATTGAAAATACTATGGTATCTGTGCTCTATAACACTGTAAAGAGATCTTTTGCAGTAGAATTGTCCAATGCAATACAGTTTTTGATTTCTTGACTGATGTTTTCAGGGTACTGATTATGGATCCAAGTAAAATGGAATCGTTGACAGCTTGCATCTATCATGATATTTGTTGGGCCAGTAGTGAGGATTTTTGTTTTCTTTTCTTTAAGTTATAGCATACTGAGGCTGTTTTCTTTGATCTTAATCAGTAAGTACTTCAAGTCCTCTTTGTTTTCAACAAGCAAGATTGTATTATCTGCATATCATAGGTTGTTAGTAAGTCTTCCTCCAATCCTGATGCCATGTTCTTCTTCATATAGTCCAGCTTCTTGGATTATTTGCTCAGCATACACACTGATTAAGTATGGAGAAAGGATAGAACCCTGACATATACTTTTCCTGATTTTAACCATCCAGTATCCCTTTGTTCTGCCTCTTGTTCTATGGACTGGTTCCACATGAGCACAGTTCAGTGTTCTAGAATTCTCATTTTTCACAATGTTATCCATAGCTTGTTATGATCCACATAGTTCAACGCCTATGAAGAGTCAATAAAACACAAGTAAATATCTTTCTGGTATTCTCTGCTTTTAACTGAGATCCATCTGACACCAGCAACAATATCCCTCATTCCACATCATCTTCTGAATCCAGCTTGAATTTCTGACATCTTCCTGCTAATGGACAACTGCAATCTGAGTTGAATTCTTACCAGCAAAAGTTCACTACTAATTCTTGCTTAGCTTCTAAATTTCATACTTCAATCAGTAGTAGTTACCAATCAATGCATCTGGATTGCATGCTTGATCAATTTCAAAATGAAGAAGTTGGTAGAATTTTCTAATTTCTTCATCCTCAGCTTTAGTGGTTGGTACATAAATTTGAATAATAGCCATATTAACTGGTCTTTGTGTTGTTGTTGTTGTTGTTGTTAAGTGCCGTCAAGTCGGTTCCGCCCCGTAGCAACCCTGTATAGGGTTTCCAAGGAGCAGTTGGTGAGCTTGAACTGCCAACTTTACAGTTCAAACGGCTTTGCGGTCTGACGCATTAACCCGCAGCACCACACCAGAACTCCTTTGTAGGCATATGTACATTATTCTATCACAGACAGCATTGTACTTCAGAATAAATCTTGAAATGTTCTTTGTGACAATAAATGTGATGTCATTCCTCTTCAATCTGTCATGCCCAGCATAAAATACTATACAAGGGAGCTTCAGGAAGTTTGTGGAAATTTTCCATTATCTTTCAATTCCATACGCCATGAACTTCTAAAGCCTGCCTTATATGATTGCCCAATTCAAAATTATGAATACCAGTCCATTTCAGCTTACTAAATAATGTTTAAGTATCAATCTTTATGCACTCCATTTCATTTTTGATAACTTACAATTGTACATTCCATGTTCAGATTAGTCATGTATGTTTGCAGCTGTTTTCTTCTCATTTTGAGTGGTGCCGTATAAACAAATGAAAGTCCTAAAATGTAAGTTTTATTTCATCCAAGCCAATAAGGCTGATTCTACTTTGAGGAGGCAACTCTTCTCTAGTTTATTCTGAGTGCCTTCCAATCTGAGGGGCTCACCTTCTGGCACTATATCAGATAGTACGCCACTGCTATTCATAAGGTTTTCAGTGGTTACATTTTCGGAAGTGGTCTATCTCTGCTTTCTTCTTTGCTGTGTTAGCCTAAAAACTCCACTGAAACCTGTCAATCATGGGTGACCCTGCCAGTATCACAGTAGCAGACAACCCCCCACAGAAAGACAGCTGAGTGCTGAAGATATGAGCGGGCTTCTAAAAGTTCTTGGAAAAACGGAATTAAAAGACAATGAATTTTTTCCATAAACTTTTTGCAGATCCCTTATATAGCACTGGATCATCACAAGGTCATTTCAACCGCAAGGTTGGCAGTTGAAACTCACCATCTGCTCCTTGGAAACCCTATACAGGGTAGCTGTAAGTCAAAACCAACTCAAAGGCACTTAACAGCAACAACAACATGTAATCCCAAGGTTGCAGGTTCAAACTCACCAGCCACTCCTTGGAAACCCTATACAGGATTTCTATGCATCGTAACCAACTCAATGGAACTTAACAACTACAGCATATAATATAGAGTGACTGAAAGAGGAAAAAACCTTATTCCACAAAAAACCTAGCTGAGTCTACTTGCTGGAATAATAGGAAAATAAAAGTGAACTCAGCTTTTACAACATCATTTAGAATATAAACATTATAAGAAACAAAGACCAAAATAAGTATCTAAAATATCTGCTCTTCAATAAGGACTCCTGGGGTGGCGCTGTAGAACCAGCTCTGGACTTTGAACCATGAGGTCAGCAATTCAAACGCTGCACAGGATCACAGGATCAGTATGAGTTAGAAATGACTGGACAGCACTTAACAACAGCAACAATAAGGCATGGTACCTGCCTCAGGCTAACATTCACCAACTCCCCTAGAAAAACATGCTGCTTAAAAAGATGTCAACAGATTCCTGCTGAAATGGCCACTCTGGACTAGCTCCCTATCCACAGAGACTCTGTGCATGATTATACAAATTTATAAAAATAATCCAACCAGGAAATACTTTAATTTACTCTTTCTTTAAATCTAGCATTCCTAGTCATGGTTTTAGTGAATAAACTTTAAATTCAATGTGGGTTAGAAGGGAGGGAAGGAAGGCAGCCTGTTGTTAGGGAGGTAGAATCACCCAGGACTTCAATTAATCATGCTGCAATAAAATGAGGAAGATAAATGAAAATTGATTGTTTTAAAAGAAGTCTGCCTCTGACTGTGGAAACAATAGCTGCAAGTCAATATGTCAACTGAAGCCAGTAATTCTCTTGACCTAACTGTGAAATGTCTCACAGACCCCACCCCACGTTAAATGGTTTAAACCCCAACAGAAACATCTGTGACATTTGGCTTAAAAAAAATTAAACAAAAATTCATTTATTTTAGCAACAGTTCCTACGAGTGCTACTTGACAACCTTCCATAGATATAAAAACAATATGGGTATGAGTCAGAACCGATTCGACTGCACTTAACAACAATATAAAATTTTTAGGGAGACAAAACTCTTTGCCATCAAGTCAATTCTGACTCACAGCAACCCTACAAGAGAGACCAGAAGTGCAATAGGGGTTTCGGGAAACTGTCATCTGTACAGAAGCAGACCACCAAAACTTTCCCACTGGAGCTGCAGGTGAGTTTAACTACCTACAGACTGCTCCATTAGCACTAGGGCTCTTTGTTTGGGAGACAGAGATCAAAAGAGTGAAAACAAAGTCCCTGCCCTCATACAATTTACATTCAAATGAAGGCAAACACCCTAGTCTCAAAGAAAATACTTCCTATAGCATTTATTTGAACACGTGACCACCCAAGAGAGAAGTCTAAACAAAAGGAAAATGTTTTATAGGAATCACTCAAAACTTCTAAAATATGAAATTCTCATTTAATTCCAATTAAATTGACTATGTTATGATTGGGGTTTTCCTGGGCGTCTGTAGGATAAACACTGGAATTCAAACTAGGATAAACGCTGGACTTTAAACCACAAGGTTGGCAGTTCAAGCCAACCAACACCAGTTGCTACACAGGAGAAAGATGATATATACAAAGGAGCTATGACTCAGAATCGACTCGATGGCACTTAACAACAATATATTATGAATGGATAGATACCTGGTACGGCACTGTAGGATAAGTACTTGACTGCCTACCACAACGTCAGTGGTTCAAATCCACCAGCCACTAATCAGAAACGTATGCGGGGTCCCTGTAAGTAGGAACTGTTTCCATGGCACTTAGAAACAACACATTATGAATAAAGTTCAGGTTTAAATCACCATCTCTAATAACCGTTATTTAATTATCATCAACAAAGGACCCAATGCCTGGAATACTTTTTCAATCTGAAGGGCTGAAAATAGGTTTCCTCCTACTCTTATTAAACCTCACTAGATTAACGCCCACAAGGAAGAGTGTACAAGAGAGGAGAAATACTATCAGATTAAGGCAGATCACAAATTTTAAAAATGAAAAATAGACATATATGAGGTAAGTGACTTTGCTTCAACATTCCCTGCTGTATGAATGGTGTGTAGGAGGCAGTGTCTGAACCCTCTCACTCCACAAGGGAAGAAAGCTGCCAACAGTCCTTTCACATCAGCAGCAATACATCACCAGGAACTACCAGAAATTCAAGCAGAATTCAGAAGAGATTGTAGACCATATTGTTGTTGAAGTGATATGAATCTTGGCTGAAAACCAGAAAGATGCTTTATTGACCATGCACAGGCATCTGACTGTGTGGATCATGACAAATCAAGGGTAACGTTGTGAAGAATGGGAATTCCAAAACACTTAATAGTGCTCAGGCTGAACTTGTTCATAGGCCAAGAAGTAGTTGTTTGAACAGAGCAATGGTTTAAAATCAGGAAAGTGGTGAGTCTGGATTGTATCCTTTCACCATATTTATTCAATCTGTGTGTTCTACAAATAACCCAAGAAGCTGGACTAGATAAAGAAGAACATGGCATCAGGATTGGAGGAGGGCTCATTAACAACCTTGTTTGCTGAAAGTGATGAAGACTTGAAGCACTTACTGACAAAGATCAAATATTACAGCCTTTAGTATGGAGAACACCTCAACATAAAGAAAAACAAAATTCCTCAAAACTGGGCCAATAAGTAACATCATGATAAATGAAGAAATGATTGAAGCTGTCAAGGACTTCATTTTACTTGGATCCACAATCAATGCCCAAGGAAGCAACAGTCAAGAAATTAGATGACATTGATTTAGGTAAATCTGCAGCAAAAGCCCTCTTTAAAGTATAAAAAGCAAAGAAGAATTGATACATCTGAAGTACAGAGTTAGTGAAGAACAGTGAAAATACCATGAATTACCAGAAGAAGGAACAAATCTGTCTTGCAATATGTTTACTCAAAATACTCCTTAATAGTGAGGACGGTGAGACTTTATCTCACATACTTTGGACAAGTTATCAAGAGACCAGTCCCTGAAGAAGGGCATCATTTTTGGGAAAACAGAGACTCAGGAAAAAGAGGAAGACTTTCAAGAAGCTGGGTTGATACAGTGGCTGCAAAAATGGGTTGAAATACAGCAACGACAATGAGGATGGTGCAGCACTGGGCAATGTTTTGTTCTGCTGTACAGAGGATCACTATGAGTCGGAACTGACTTGACTGCCACCTAACAATAACATGCTTCATTCGCCTTATGTCCAAATATTATAATCATTCATTATCCTTGAAGAGCTTGATAGGCAAGTTTCTCAAACTTCAGTGTGCCTAAGAATCACCTGGCAAACCTATAAGCGCAGTTCCCGTGGCTCTAACCCCAAATATTCTGATTCTTTGATATAGAGTGGGCAGAACTCTGAACTTTATTTTGGAAATAAATAGTAGTGTTGGTTGCACAACATTGTGAATATAAATAACACCATTGAATTTTACACTTAAAATGGTTAAATGGCAATTTCTGTTATATATATTTTATCACACTAAGAAAAACAACATGCAATATCATACATTGTTCATTGTGTGACTTGGGGTGCAAGTGGTTCAAGAAATAGAAACAGCATTCTTAAATAATAAAATAGATGCCAAGTGGTAAAGGAACAGCTTGAAGTTGTTTATTTTATTGAAACAGTAAGGAACTGAGTACTACTCATTCCTTTTTGTGTGTTTTTTCTTCTATAATTGTCCTAATTTTTTTTCTTACCTCAAGTTACAGAGACAAAAAGAAGCTTAACTACTATCACATACAGTAAGATTATTTCCCAGTTTATAAAGCATAAGACTTCAATTATACATCCAAGCAAACACTTAAAAAGCTCAAAAATCAGTAAGGCCAGTACCCAGGTCCCATTGGAACCCAATTTTGTATTTCTACTTTAGAATTTAGCCACAGAATCTTGTTGCTAACCACAGGGAATTTAAACTGACCTAACTCTGTATATTTGCTTATTGATACATTTGCAATTAGAGACTAAAAAGAAAAAATGTGTTCCTACTTCCTAATAACATTTAAACAAGTAAAAAATTGACTAACAGCAAACAAAACTAAATACACCATATGTTGAGAAACACTCTTTGTAATACATGTGAACCCCTCCCGTGTAATACATGTGAAGTAAATTCCATGCAACAGCAGCAGGGCAGCTGAGTCTCCAGGTTAGGAAGGAAGTCTGTTCCTAAATGTGTCTGTAAGTCAAATGTGTAGGTAAGCCGGTTCAGGTGCATACCTTTCTTTTTTAGCTTTACTGTGGTGCAAGAAAAGGCCTTTTCAGTGATTTAAAAGCTCTAAGTGCAGTAAATAATGGTGATTGTGATGAAGAATTTGCTGTTGAGTAGGAGTTGGTCCAATCATTTCAAAGTGAAGGCAAATTTACATAGCATTAAAGGGCAGTGGCAAGTTGCCCATAAGTTAGACATTTGTTACCAGGAGACTGTCTATGTTCTGAAATCAACAATAAAAACAGCTGAGAGTGGCAAGAACCTGGAAATGTGAACGGGTACGTTTAAAATTACCTTGCTCCAGCCTAAAGCACAGGGACCGTCTTGCTGCTTCCATCTCCGGAGTTGGGTTATCCAGGACGTGCCTACACCACTGCAAAGGGCTCATGGACTTCTCTGATGAGGCAAATGTCTTTGAGGAGCTAATGTATAACCTTAAAAAAATAAAAAGAAAGAAATATACATTTTAGGCATTATATAGGTAGAAAGTTGAGCTGTTTTTTTTGTTTTTTTTTTCCTAGAGAAAACAACATGTATTTAGCCATTTCTGTATAAACAGGACTCAAACATTTGTTTATTTCTAAGTGCTCAAAATCATCATTAATAAGCAAATATCCCCAGGGTCCCCTGAGATACAAACAGTTAAGTGCTCAGATCCTAACCAAAAGGTTGGAAGTTCAAGTTCATCTAAGGTACCTTGAAAGAAAGTCCCTGAGATCTACTTCTGAAAAATCCACCACTGAAAACCTATGGAGTGCAATTCTACATTGACACAGGGTTCCCACGCTGTGAATTCAAACTGACTCAACAGTAGCAGGTACTAACTGGTATCCCAAAATATGAGGGGCTTCAAACGCTTTGTGGAAAAACATGGAATTTAGAAATAATGAAATTTTCCCAAACTTTCTGAAGCCTCCTCTTAGAAGGGCAAGACGTTGAGAAGGTCTGTCAGAGATCAGGAGGCTTTATTGAACTAACTCTAAAAAGATGATCTCACTACCTCACTGTGTACTTCAAGAAATGAACATTTTCATTGCTCCCTTCAGCAAAGTCTTATGTGAATGTATATAAATGTGACATGGAAAACAAAGCAAATCTTAGCTGTTTTTATAAAAATAAGTCTGAAAGCAAGGGAACGTCAATAGAACATCGATTGTTTGAACCTTTCAATAATCAAGTATTTCCCCTATCTTAACTCTACAGTTAGCAGTTAAGAGTGGTGTGTGTTTCTTTCTCATTAAAGTTGAATAAATAGCTTTAGAAGATACATTTTAGGAACAGTTCACTCTCAGCATCTGCATGGCATTACATAGTAACTAAGAGACAGTATTCAAATGACCATCTTGGGGCACTTTAGAACATGTTCGTTGGCAAGATTATACAGAAAGGTTTATTTTGAGGACTGTCTGTTATTGTTGAGTAGGTTCCAATTCATAGCAACCCTGTATAAGGCTTTCAAGGAGTGGCTGGTGGGTTTGAACCACCAACCTTGGTGGTTTTGAGAATTAACTAATTTTGAGAATTAACTAACCACTAACTAAAAAAGAAAAGGAAAAAAAAAATAGTACCTTCCTTTTCCCCTTAGCTTTAGTTATTGACCTAGTTGTACTAAATTGTATTCTAATTACAAATCTTATTAAAGTACCACTCCTTTAAACAAAGTTAACAAAATTCTAATTAGCATACATTCTTTAAATAACTTGTGCTTTATTATTTACACTTCTATGGGCCAGACTGCAAAGCTGTTTGAACTGCAAGGTCGGGGGTTCCAGTTCACCAGTCACTCCTTGGAAACCTTATACAGGGTCACTATGGGTTGGAACGGACGGACGACTCAATGGCACTTAACAACAACATTGTGCTAGTCAGGATTTCCACCTATTAAAATAAGATGCCTGTTATTCAAAATGGCTGGAAAATGCATTAATCTTTGGTATGAATTATTCTTATATGAGGGTAAGTCAAAAAGTACTGTTATTAGGGTTCCTCTTAATACATACACAGTTTTATTCCAAACAAAACATGTCTCTGCAGGCAAGTTTGTTTTACACTTCTATATTTCTAATACACTTGTTTTAATCTGGTAGGGAAACTTCAAAATTTGGATACTTTTTGTGCCGTGGAAAAAATGGTTTTGAGGTCAGGGTTAATATCAAATTTTTAACAAAACTAAAGTGGCCATCTTACCAAATCATCAAAGCTTTGCAACAAGTTTGAAGTCCTGGTGTGGCTCTGTAGGATAAGCACAGGACAGCAAAACCGCAAGGTTAGCAGTTCAAACTCACTAGCTGTTCCTTGGAAACCCTGTTGTTGTTGTTATGTGCCATGGAGTCAGTTCCGACTCATAGTGACCCTGTTAAGGGTTTCCAAGGCTGTAAATCTTTACAGGAGCAGAAAGCCTCCTCTTTCTTCCGTGGAACAGCTGGTAGTTTTGAACTGCTGACCCTGAGGTTAGCAGCCCGATTCGTAACCACTTTGCTACCAGAACTCCTTTGGAAATCCTATACAGGGTTAACTATGGGTTGGATACAACTGGACAGCACTTAACAACAACTTCACATAAAACAACCATATTTGCATGGATCAAGTAATTTAAGAAAGGTTGAGAATATCTCAAAGATAAGTCAAGATAGGTAAGTCCATCGATCTCAATGAATGAGGAAACTGTGAGTGAAGTCCAGAAATGGAAGCAAGAAGACCATAGAATTATCATTGATGGGATCCCAACTGAAGTTGGAATCTCACTTGGTTCAACATTGTCAATTTTCAACAAATATCAGTTCATTGGCTGCCCAAAACCATGCATGAAGATCAGCTAGCTCAAAAAGTGAAACCTTCCAGCATTGTCTGTAACAACAACAAAAAAAAAAGCTAATGAAGACGATTTTATGGAATGAGTAGTTACCAGGGACAAGTCTTGGGCTTACCAAAATGATTTAAAGAGCAAGACCCAATGAAAATAGTGGCTTTCTAGGGGATTGGCTGGACAATTAAATTTAAGACAGAAAGGTCAGCTCGGAAGGTTGTGGCAACTATTTTGGGGGTATTCCCAAGCAGTAATTTTGATAGATTTTTCTCCCAGGACATAGGAGGATCGTGGGAGCTTAATGGTTAGAAGTTTTACGAAAATTGAAAACAGCATTGGTGAGAAACTGCATTGGTGAGAAAGTGCCAAGGAATTTTTTCCCATTACCACAATGCACCTGCTCATTCTTCGAGGATAAGCAAGAGCTGTCCTGTGAGAATTTCATTTAGAAACCTTACCCCATCCATCCTACAGCCCTGATTTTGCCTCTTCAGACTTTTTTTGTTCCCAAAACTCAAAAAGCATTGAAAAGAAACACAATTAGAGTCCCTCATGGATGCCAAGACTGTTGTTTTGATGTAGCATAATCTAAGAACACAACTTCTAACCACACAGGTTAGAAAGATGGAAGCACTGACTTCAGAAGTAAATAGATGGAGGATATGTTGAGAAACAATAGATTCATATTTTGATGTTTTTGTTTAATAATGGTTTATATGAGTTTGTAGCAATACTTTTTTTACTTAAGAGTCAGCAAACTTTCTGTAAAGTAATAGTTTAGGCTTTGAACCGCATAGTCTCTGTTGTAACTATCCATCTTAGCCACTATAGTTTGAAAAGCAGCTATAGATTGTCGAGGGACCTATCTAATAAAAAGAAATGGGAAATGTATAAAATAATTCTGTGGCTGTGTTCCAAACAACTTTACTCATATACACTGGAAGCCGAATTTTATATAATTAATGCCACAAAATATTCTTATTTGGGGTTTTTCCCCAATTATTTAAAAAGGTAAAAAGCATTCTTAGCTCATCATTCATACAAAAGAGGCATTGGGTCTGATTTGGCATACCTGATGGCGATAATATGAAGACTATGTAAATGTAAAAGCAAACCAACTCATAGCCACCCTATAGTGGGTTTCTGAAACTGTAAATCTTTACAGAAGCGGAAAGCTTCATCTATCTCTTGTGGAGCAGCTTGTGGGTTTGTACTACCAACCTTGAAGTTAGTAGTCTAATACTTAACCAATAGCACCACTACGGCTACTTATATAAGTATGGTGGTGGTGGTGGTATGCTGTGGAGTCAGCACTGACTCATAGGGACCCTGAATAGGGTTTTTGAGACTGTAAATCTTTACAGGAGTAGAAAGCCTCATCTTTCTCCTACAGAACAGATGGTAGTTTTGAACTGCTGACCTTGAGGTTAGCAGCCTGACTCATAACCACTATGCTACCAGAGCTCCTTTATATAAAAGTACAGATGTACAGATATAGAGAGAGTTGATGTAGCACTATAGGATAAGCACTGGACTACCAACCACAAAATCGATGGTTCAAACCCCTCAGTCACTCTGGGAAATCCTATACGGCATTATTATGAATTAAAACCAACTCAATGACACTTAAAAGCAACAAGTACAACTATATACATATATACTAGCTAAACCATATCCCCTAAGTTACTAATTCAGTAGGTTCTAAGAGGTTTCCATGTGATGTGGATGTTGCTGCTCAGAAGATCACCACTTGAGATGCACTGGGCTAAGCCAATCATGGTAATTCCATTACACCAATTATCCAAAGACTGGTTTAGGCACAAGTCATAGATATAATCCTAAACTAAAACCAAACCCACTGTCACTGGGTAGATTCCGATAGGATACAGAAACGCCCTACAGGATTTCCAAAACTATCAATCTTTATAGAAGTAGACTGCCACATGTTTCTCCCACTGAAAGGCTAATAGGTTCAAACTACAGACCTTTTGTTGGCATCCAAGCACGTAAGCACTACCCCACCAGGGCCCTTTGGATATCCTGATTTAAAAGAAAACCAACACCCTTGCCTGACTCATGGCAAGTCATGCATTACATCCAGAGTAGATATTAGCCCCACAAAGTTTCCTTGGCTCCACTCTTTATGAAAAAAGACTGCCAAGGCTGTTTTCCATTACACCACAGGGTGGGCTCAAACACCAACCTTTTGGTTAGCTACCAAGAGTAAAACCTCCACACCATATAGGGACCTAACTCATAAAAAGAAATGGGAACTCCGATAGGCATAGTCAAGTTTGTCCTCATGTTTAAAAAGGCCACAAATGATATACAGGCAATTATATGATGCCGACAACACACACTTTATATTATAAATGCACATACAGGTTAAAAAGTAAAAGGATGAAAAGAAACATGGCACTAAAACTGATCAAAAGAATGTCAAGTATCTGCCCTAACATCGAAGATATATGAACCAGAAATGTTACCAGACTAAACAAGGTTATTTCATCTAACGAAGAAACTAATCCATCATGAGGACATACCAGCCCTAAAGTTATTAGCATTCAGTATTCTAATACCAGAGCTGCTACTGATAGGACAGCAAAAATTATAGTGAGAGAGTTCTCAATAATTGATAGAACAAGCAGACAGAAAATCAGAAAGGATATTGAAGATTTGAACACCATCCACAAATTTAACCTCTACCCAAAACCAGCAGGATTCTTCTTAAATGAACATATAACATCTAAGAAAAGAGACTATATTCTGCTTCAAACAACTCTCAACTTTTGAAGGATTTGAGTTACACAACATATGTTCCCTTACACATTAGAATGAAATTGGAAATCAATGATAGAGAGATGTTGGGAAAATCAAAGACTTGGAAAATAAATAACCCATGAATCCATCATTAAAAAGGAAATTAATACTCTTAATTGAATTAAAATGTTTAAAGGCAACACGTCACACTTTCCAGATGCTGTCAAAGCATTAATCATAGAGAAACTTATAGTACTATACATGAGGAAACACAGCCACAAATAACTAAACACTTATATGAGAAAAAAAGAAAGATCTCATATCAGTTGCCCCAGTTTCTACTTTCAGAAACCAGAAGTGCAATGAAACTCAAGGAGAAATGAAATAAAGAACACAGCAGAACTCAATGTAAAAATAAGAGAAGAAAAACAAAAATGCAGTAGAGAAAAATCAATAAAACCAAACGATTCTTTGAGATGATCAATAAAATTGATAAACCTCTAGCCAGCTTGATAAGGCAAAAGAGAACTGAGTTAGAAATATATCAATATCTGAAATAAGAGAGGTGATATTACTACAGATTATACAGATTTTTTAAATTATAAGTGAATATTATATGTAACTTTATACCAAATTCACCACTTAGATAAATGGATACATTCTTAGAAAAACGATAAGCTTACTCAAGAATAGCTCTACATCTGCTAAAGTTGTAGTTAAAATTTTATCATAAAAAAACTTTATCATAAATAAAACTCTAGAATGACTCACTGATGAATTCTAGCATTTAAGGAATAAATAATTTGTGGCATTGTGGGCTAACGCATCAGACTGCAAAGTCGTTTGAACTGCAAGGTCGGTGGTTCAAGCTTACCAGCTGGTCCTTAAAAACCCTATACAGGGTCGCTATAGGTCAGAATCAACTCAACAGCACTTAACAACAACAACAACAACTTCTAGAAAAACCTTCTGAAAAACTTGAAGAGGAAGGACACTTCCCAATTAATCCCATGAGACCAGCATAACACTTGAACCAAAATCAGACACAGGCATTGCAAGGAAACTGCAGACCAATATTCTCAAGAACATAGATACAAACTGTCTCAATAACATTTCAGCAAACTGAGTAGTAACAATATATGCAAAGGACACTATTTATCATTACCAAGCAGGATTTATCCCAGGAATTAAAAGATGATTTAACAAACATAATGTAATTTACCATACATATTAACTGAAAGAGAAAATCATATATATCTCAATAGACACAGATTAAGCATGTAGTATATATCCCTGATAAAAACTTACAGCAAATTAGAAATAGATCTGATGACAGGTACCTATGCCAGTTTAAGGCTAAGGTTCACCAGTGGTGCTGCAGGTTAAAGCACTGGACTGCGAGGTCAGTTTGAACCACAAGGTCACCAACTGCTCTTCAGAAACTCTATACAGGGTCACTATGAGTTGGAACTGACTCAAAGGCACTTAAAACAACAACAAACTCAAATAATGGTATTTTCAATCACTTCATAAGCAGGTGAAAGTTGGACAATGAATAAGGAAGACCATAGAAGAATGGAAGTATTTGAATCATGATGTTGGGGAAGAATATTGAAAGTACCATGGACTGCCAGAAGACCAAACAAGTCTGTCTAGGAAGAAATATAGCCAGCATGCTCCTCAAAAGCATGGATGGCGAGACTTCGTCTCTCGTTCTTTGGATGTGTTGTTAGGAGGGGTCAGTTCCTGGAGAAGGACATCATGCTTGATAAAGTGGAGGGTCAGCAAAACAGAGGAAGAGAAGAGTCCCACAAGATGGACTGATGCAGTGGCTGTAACAATGGGCTCAAACACAGCAACAATTGTGAGGATGGCAAGCTTAGGCAGTGTTTCATTCTGTTGGATATAAGATTCACTATACATTGGAACTGACTCGAGGATACCTAACAGCAGGCATTATAAAAATAGCTCATCCTTAAAGGAGTCCTGGTGTGGCACTGAGGATTAATGCCCTGGACTACAGGGTTGGTTTGAATCACAAAGCTCACCAGCCACTTCTCAGATATTCTATATAGGGTCGCGATGGGTGGGAACTGACTCAATGGTACTTAACAACAATGGTGACCTGGCATGGCACTGCAGTGTAAGACGAGACTGCTAACCACAAGGTCTCTGGCTCAAACCCACCAGCTGCTCCTTGTTGTTGTTGTTGTTGTTAAGTGCTGTCAAGTCGATTCCGACCCATTGCCAGCCTGTATAGGGTTTCCAAGCAGCAGCTGGTGAGCTTGAACCACCAACCTTGCAGTTCAAATGACTTTGCAGTCTGACGCATTAGCCCAAAGCGCCACACCAGGACTCCTTAGTAACCCTATAAAGGGTTGCCATGCATCGGAACTGATTCAATAGCAATTAACAATAATGGTGAAACGCTAACCGCCCTGGTGACGCTTTGGGCTGCTAACTGCAAGGTCGGCTGTTGAACTTTATCAGCAGCTCCATGGGAAAAAGATGAGGTTGTCTACTCCCATAAAGATTTACAGGAAACCCTATGTAGGGTTTGTGAGTCAGAGCTCTGGTGGTGCAATAGTTAAGCACTTAGCTGCTAATCAAAAGGTTCACAGTGTGAACCTACTCAACAGTTCTGAAGGAGAAAGATCAACTTCCATAAAGGTTACAGCCAAGAAAACCTTATGGGCAGTTCTACCCTGTCACCTGGAGTCTGCATGAATCAGAATCCACCTTACAGTACACAACCCATGACAACAATGCTGTGCATCTAACCTAGCAAACAGTAAGGAATGAAACAAGGTTCAGAGTTCCAAAAGGAGAGCAATACAGAGTACATTTTAAAAGGTAAATCTAAGAGACTATCAAACAGACTTGATCTTAAGGAATTTTATGGCTCCACTAGAGTATCTGAGGAAATAATTAGTAATAAGCAATCAAACGAAATAATTTACATCATTAACTATTAGAGAAGTGAAGTACAATTGCAGCATACGATTAACAGAATTTGGCTAAAAACAGTGATAATCATAATAAAAATCAGTTGCAATTGCCAGCAAGTCCACTCTGACTCATGGCAAACCCATGTGAATTCCATAGGATTTTCAATTGCTGATTTTTTGGAAGTAGACTGTCTTTGGATGTGATTCAAACCTCCAAACTTTTGGTTAACAGCAGACCTCACTAACCATTTGTACCAGGGACTCCTTAATGATCATTTAGACATCAAATGATTTTTTTTTTTAACTATGAAATAAGGGGAAAGGGCAAATAGTGGTTGAAGATAAGGAAAGAGAGCTAGATCTTCACCTACCATAATAAATCTACAGATGTCTATGGCTATAAAAATACAAAGATGATTTAGAAGTAATGGAAAGAAACAAGCAGAAGACCATAAAGTGATGCCTATGTGAAAATTTTAAAGGAAGGAGAAAAGAGAAAACTGCTGCTTTCAGTAAAAAGTGTTGTTACAGATTAGCTATGAATGATTTACAAACCATTTATGTATATTGTGTTCATAAAACTTAAAAAGCACTATACAAATATATATTTGTATAGCATTAAGACACACATGACAATTTACCATGCCCAGGATAGCTTTAAGCCTGCTCTTTCTGTGGCTGGTCCTAGAGAGGGATTTATAAACAAAAAAAAGACAAGGAAAGATAGCCAATTACTACAATCAGATAGCTACAAATTTTTTGAGGACACTATGACTTCAAAAAAGGTCAGCAAGGTAAAAGCCACATTTCTCCTAATTGGTTTGAACCTTCAAAAAAAGTCAGGAAAATTATCTTATTCATTGTCAGCAACATTAACATTATCCTATCTTGCCTCTATCCTATCCTGGTATGGCGGTGTGGGCTAATGCGCCAAACTATAAAGCCGTTTGAACTGCAAGGTAGGTGGTTCAAACTCACCAGCTGCTCCTTGGAAACCCTGTACAGGGTTGCTATTGGTCGGAAGCGACTTGATGGCACTCATCAACAACAACAACATCTTACCATCATTAAGGAGCTCTGGTAGCATAGTGATTATGAATCGGGCTGCTAATCTCAAGGTCCAAGGTCAGCAGTTTGAAACTACCAGCTGTTCTGTGGGAGAAAGATGAGACTTCCTGCTCCCGCAAAGATTTACAGCCTCAGAACCCCTGCACAGGATCACTATGAGTCGGAACAGACTCCACGGCACACAACAACAACAAAAATCTTGCCATCATTAATACAACTTCGTAATGATCTACAAACCACACTTTAAACTTGAATATATTTACTAAGTGTGTTGAAAAGCTTGAATCCAAAACTTGCAAATTTTTCAAAAAGTATAAAAACTACTACTTGAAGTATTACACTCTAATTTATTTATTAACATCAGAAAGTATAATCACAGAAACTATAATCTTTCTCAGAGAATCTCTTCTTTCCACATATTTCATATACTGGACCCTTTGACTTAATACATGTGGTAAGACTGGGAGATCAAAAATCATTAACAAAAACCACTAAAATAACCATGAATACCTCTAATGAAAATATTACAGTTGTCTAGGGTTAAAAACAAATCTCAGTTAAGTGCCACAGAGTCAGTTCTGACTCATAGTGACCCTGTATAGGATTTCTAAGGAACAACTGGTGGGTTAGAATAGCCAACCTCACAGTTAGCAGTCTAGTGCTTATCCTGCAGCACTACACCAGAGCTTATACAAATACTAAATTTTAGTTACTGCTGCTGTCGTTGTTAGGTGCTGTCAGTTGGTTCTGACTCATGAAAATCTGAGTTGCCTTGAACTGAAACACTGTCTGGCCCACTGCACCAGGTTCACAACTGTTGCTGTATTTGAACCCACTGTTGCAGCCACTGAGTGACGGTCTTCCTTTTAACAAACTCTCTTCTGCTTTCCCCCACCAAAGTTAAATCTAAACTTCTCTTCCAATGTATTATTTCAGCATTTCAGAGTTACTCATAAAAATCACATAGGCACAACTTCGGTCAATTCCACTTGCTCCTAGAAACATTGCACATTTTCAATTAACATTGTCAGAAGGTGAAGCAGCCCCTGGTCTTTTAACTGAAAATCAATTATGCAAACACCATTTAGGTGCTTATGTACAGTGCAAGGTGGGCCATATGTACAGTGCAAGGTGCTCAACAGCTTTGGTGAAGAGTTGGCAAGGATTTTAGCCAGCTGTCCATGGTCCTGGTATTACATATTGAAGAGGAATATCTCGTTCATCAAATTTTCCTTATTTGTACATATTACCTTTTTTTTTTTTTCCTTCCTTTCTCCTGTCCTTTCTAGGTGGGTAACTTAAATTTTCTGCCAAATCCCATATATATGTTGTTCTCATTAGTTGTCATTGAGTGTGATTGTAAGTCATGGCAGCATCATGTTGCTCCACAGAGTTTTTAAGGCTGTGAACTTTGGGGATCTAATGTCCAGGCCTGTCTTTCAAAGGTATGGAACCAACAGCCAGCCTCATGGCCAGCAGTTGAGCCATTAATTGTCAGTACCACCCATAGGCTCAATTTTCTGCTAATTGCCATTCCAGTCAAAGAAATGCCTCCTCAATGTGACTGTATTTTCTTTAGCTGGCATATTCTTATCTAGACATTTTCTGAATATAGTTGTCTTACTGTTTTGAGATGTATAAGAACTGACTTACACCAATGCTCAACAACCTTTAAATAGCTGTGCATGTCCATCTGTCCATTCTGCTTTCAAACAGTATGAATTAAAGTTTTTCTAAACTTGACCAAAATGTACAAAGACATTAAGCTTAAATCCTGGGAAACACAATAATATTTTATTGTAACATGTGATACATTCTGATTTTCTGACTCCACTGCATTGTTGTTTTGTGTTGTTTTTTTTTTAATACAGGTCACTCCATCAAATTTATTTCATAACTCCCTAATGGGTCACAACCTAGTTTGGTGCTATGAAAATTTCTGAAAATAACCTGTAAAAAACCTGAGATTTAGTCCTCACTCTGCCAGTAACTACCTAGAGGAGCTTATATAAGCCATTTCCTCTCAGTGCTTCGGTCCCTAAACAATGAAATGCTGTTGTTAAGTGCAATTAAGCCACTTCCAACTCATAGTAACTGTAGAAGGTTTCTGAGGAGCAACTAGTAGGTTTGAACTGCTGACCTTGTGGCTAGCAGTCCAGTGCTTTTCCTACAGAACCACAATAAGGGAGTTGCAATAGGTCAATGGCAGCCGATCAAGAAGTTAACTACTTGTAGCTCCCACTGTCACTCCATACCAATGTGACTTTCTCCCCCTGGCACCTTGGTGCTTTCTCATTCCAGTGACACTAAGAAAGAGTTTGAGTTTCATGACATTCTTTCAATGCAAATTGACAAAGCACCCATGCCCCATGTGTTCAGCAAGATTTTGTTATTTTGAGCTTCTCATTTGCTTCTGACAGTAAAGATTTCTCCTTTATTTTCCAGCCTGTGATCTTGTGAAGAACTAAAACTGCCAGAGTTGTTGTTGTTAAGTGCCGTGGAGTCGGTTCCGGCTCATACCAACCCTGTACAGGGTTTCCGAGGCTGTAAATCTTTACGGGAGCAGAAAGCCTCATCTTTCTCCAGCAGAGTGGCTGATAGTTTTGAACTGCTGACCCTGAGGTTTGCAAGCCCGATTCGTAACCACTACGCTACCAAAAACTGCCAGAGTAGTACTAAAATAATTGAGAAATCAGTAAAGCAGCATGTGAAGTTTTACTATATAATTAAAATTAATAGGAATTAAGGTTTCTGAAACCATCAAATTTAATTTCTACTTTAAATTCAACTGCAATCTATATATATTTAAAGAAATAAATTCATTGCTTTGTTTTAAAGCTCTTCATCAAGGCAAACCATACTATTCCACTTAGATCAAAATTTTTATTTATTTGTTTTATAAATAGAAGATACTGCTTATAGGTTAATTAGTTGCTTTGCTGGGGGGGGGGAGGGCTAAGAGACCTAATTGATTTTTATGAACTGGTTTTTATCATCAAAGAAATATTCGTTTCATTATGTATTATTTTCCTTATACATGTAATTCTTCAGTAAAGGTTGTTAATAAAAGATAAATCATTACTATAAGGTTTATTAGAAAAGATAAACTCACATGAAAGAACTTCTAAAATGTTCAATAATAAATCTACATTTGTGACCTTTCTTTCCTGAGGATGACCTTTTAGCAAAAAGCACTATTCTAAATAAATTAACAAACATCAATTTTGTTGAACCCAGTAAGATGAAATCATACCACAAATGCATGAACCACTACAGATGATACACTTAACAGTAACTTGATCCTTAACACTGCTACATTAACAATGATGCAATTATTACAGGGAGAGCTGGGGCTACATGCACAAACAAGCAAAAATGTCCAAGATATCTTCAACTGAAAAAAGTGCGAAAAATTTGATGTGTATGTTGACGTATATACCTATATTTATAAGTATAGAGGGCAGTTCTGCAGAATCTGCAGAATGTTAACATAGCTAACTCTAAAGAACAGTAGAGATTTGGGTGACAAAAGACAGAATTTATGACTTTATATTCACTTCTGTTTCATTTTTTTCTTACCATGAAAATGTAAAACTTTTATTTTGAGATATTTTTAGAATAATCCAAGTGTACATCTACTCCAGTTGTTTCTTAGTAAGTGCAGGATATAATAAGAAGTTGCAATCCTGCAGACATTACCAGAGGATTCAAAAGGAAAGCACTTCAACAGTTAGGGAGACAGACCTGCAGGCAGGGCAGAGACATGTACAGTTTGCAGTGATGGATGCCCTTCAGAATGCTCTGTAAGCATTTACCAGTGAGTTCAACTTTAGTAACTCAAATCCTGTTGATTATTTTTTTTTCATCAACGTGCTTGCAGCGTATTGCAATACAAAAATACCTTAGTGTATAAAATGTTTTGATAAAAAAAAAAAATCTGTAAATCAACTGATGTTTTAAAAATATTCTTAAGAGATGATCACACTAAAATTAATCATCCCTCCTTGTTTTTTCACCTGGGAAATCTAATTCTAGGTTTGCTTCGAGGACTATCTCTATAAATAGTAGACCATTTGTCTGAAGAAATATTTGTAAAGCAACAAGGCACTGATGTCACACATTCACCTATTTAAGGGGGACTTCAAACAGTTCATGGAAAAATTCCATTATCTTTTTATTTCATTTTTTTCATGAATTTTTGGAAGCCTATTCATATGTATACTTAACAAGTGAAATTAATAGATTCTGCTACAATTTAGGTTGCTTGAACCCAGATGAACAAATAACTAGCTAAGCCCTGTGATGGTGGTGGTGATGTGCCGTGGACTCAGTTCCAACTCATAACGACCCTGTACAGGGTTTCTGAGGCTGTAAATCTTTAGGGAGCAGAAAACCTCATCTTTCTCCCGCGGAGCAGCTGGTAGTTTTGAACTGCTGACCCTGAGATTAGCAGCCTGATTCATAACCACTACACTACCAGAGTCAAAATACTACCCATCATTGTTGTTGTTGGCATGTGCCATGGAGTCGGTTCCGACTCATAGCGACCCTGTATAGGGTTTCCGAGGCTGTAAATCTTTACCGGAGCAGAAAGCTTCATCTTTCTCCCGCGGAACAGCTGGTAGTTTCGAACTGCTGACCTTGAGGTTCGCAGCCCGATTCGTAACCACTACGCTACCAGAGCTCCTTATTAGATAATAAAAAATAGTAAAAGCCTATTCAAAAGAAGAAGAGATTAAAATTATATTAGCCAAAAGGGCCAGGGAGCTTCAAAAAGTTCACAGAAAAATTCCTTCATGCTTTAATTCCATTTTTCCACGAACTTTTGACACTCCTTGATATCTGTGTCTTACCACCAGCTAACACAGCTATAGTAACAATATCATAATAAAGAAAAATACCATGTTACTATGTTTAAAGCATGGAATTAATCCAATATTGCCTCATCAAAAACAAAAACAAAAAAGTCTCTTTCAACAATTTAAATAGATGTCTTAGTAGGAATTAAATCAATCGAAAACAATCTGAAAATAGCATAGGGGTTTAGAGTTACTAGGGATATGTAAGAAACCACCTAGGAGTATTGTCCAGCACACTTCAGACTGAGCCTGCAATTACAATACATCCTGGGCTTTACAAAATTAATGGTGTAACAACTTCTAAAGAACAGCTGTAAAGTTCTAAAGAGTGGCAAGTTGTTAAATTTTTAAAACTTAGTTACCTATACAGCTGTCAAAGAGTAGAGTACTAAGGAAGATGATGTATATGCCTTTGACAAGCTTATTGTAGCTTCATAAATTTTAATTCTCAGAACTCAAACCAATTAGTTAATGAACATGAAATAATTTAAGGGGAAAGGAACACTGGTTCCCAGTAGAAAACTCTATAGGTTCTCCATCTTTCTTTCTCCCCACTGGAGCTATGCAACCACAGGGAAGCATAGAAGATGAGAAAAATCCATCTTTCGGGAAAAAGAAAGGCTCCTAAATAAAAGATCCTAAAATAAAAAGATATAAGGCTACAATTTTTCATGCCACTGTCATATAGATGTGAATGCTCTTAATTTTACTCACAGGAACCTAAATTTGATTTACCCCTCTTTTGAAGCTTCTACTTACAAGGGGGCTTCAGAAAATTCCTGGAGGAATTCCATTATCTTTCAAGTCCTTCCCCCCCCCCCCCACGAACTTTTTGAAGCCTCCTCATATCTGACCATATTTGACTACATCTTAAGGAGCTCTGGTAGCGTAGTGGTTATGAATTAGGCTGCTAACCTCAAGGTCCGCAGTTCGAAACTACAAGCGGTTCCGCGGGAGAAAGATATGGCGTTCTGCTCCCATAAAGATTTACAGTCTTGGAAACCCTGTGCAGGCTCACTATGAGTCGGAACCGATTCCACGGTACTTTAACAACAACAACAGCAACTGGAGTCCTGGTGTGGAGCTGTGGGCTAATGCGGTGGACTGCAAAGTTGTTTGAGCCGCATGGTCAGAGGTTCAAGCGCTACAGTTGTTCCTTGGAAACCTTATACAGGGTCGCTATGGGTTGGAACCGACTCGACAGCACTTAACAGTCACAACAACTGGAGTCCTGGTGTGGCGCTGTGGGCTAATTGCACTGTACTGCAAAGTCGGTTTGAACCACAAAGTTGCGGTTCAAGCTCACCAGCCGCTCCTCGGAAGTTCTACACAAGGTCACTATGGGTCAGAACCAGCAACAACATTGATTAAGAAAAACAAAGTAACCCACCACAAGAAATCAAGTTTTAAGTGATTATTATGCCATCAACAAAGGAGCCCTGGTGGTGGTGTGCTTTAGGCATTGGGCTACTAATCCCTAAGGTTGTTGGTTCAAACCACCAACTCTTTGGAGAAAGATGGGTCTGTCTGCTACTGTAAAGAGTTCCAATCTCCAAATCCTAGTTAGGGGTTACTATGAGTCACTATCAACTGGAATAGCAATTGGTTTGGTTTGGGTTGGGTTAGGTTATGACGTAGCAGGATTTTTTTAAAAAAGTGATATTCCCTTAAAAAGTACTCATTCATGAAAAGAGCTAACAAAATTTAAACCGAATAAGCACAGCCAGCCTCAAATGTTCCTATAACCAATTTAATATGTTTTTCTAACCTCACGTTCTTCAATCTCCCGCTTAATTTTAAAATCAACTAAAGCGCCTTGGCTCCTAGATAGCAGAGTACCTTCGAAAGGCTCACTAGGTTCTCTAAAAGATCCTCATTTTAATACCATTACTTGATAGGGCAGAAAAGCCAATGAGGTACATTGGAGAACACAAAAAGCAAGACAGACTCTGAAATGATGAGAAGCTATCAATGAAAACGCAGCGAATGAAAACATACGATTGCAAAACTCATGTTGCAAGAACAAATTTCTCTCTAAGGAGTGATCCATCACTAGGAAGCTTCGGAAGCGCTCGGGAGGAGGGGCAGTTCGCGAAGCCAGCACAGTGTTAGTTTGAAAGGGGAGAATAATAACAGTCGCTGACAGAGGCCAGTCCCTACTCATCCCCTTTCTCCTCCCACCAAAAATGGGGGGGGGGAAATTAAACAAGGAATGTGCAGCAAAACAAGATGGCACAGATTTTGCAGTTAATACTAAGGGATATCCAATGCCTGGGCTCCAATAAAGTCAGCAGAAAGCAGACCACAAGGCAGATGGAGGGCACCCTTCATCCTCCACCTGGTTAGCCTGAGCTATTAGAAAACAGGTTTCCGCCCCGTGCAAAGCTTCAGCTCGCCGCCCGGCGTGGCACCTACAGTGCCACCAGGTCCAGGAGCTGCGGGGAGTCACAGGCGGCTGACAAGATCGCCCCACTATTCGGGACACCCCGCCCATAGTCCCCGGGAACCTCCGAAGCTAGGGTCTTAGGGGAAGGAGCGGAGCTCGGCAATACCAGGTGTAGTCGTCTTCGTCCCGCCAGGCGGCTAAGCTCTCGAGGTCCAGCAGCTCCACCTCGTCCAGTAGTGTAGGGAGCGGCGAGGACTGCACGGCGGCTCCCCCCGGCGGCGACCCTGCGCCCCCGAGCTCCGGACCGCCGCAGCCCGCGCCGAAGAAGCCCGCCGCCGGCTTGAAGTAGACGAAGGGCGCCTCGGGGGGCTGCGCCAGGCTGCAGAGCAGTGAGGCCGCCGGGCCGGGCAGGCAATAGGTGCCCGAGAACGAGGGGCTGGAACCGCCGCTACTGCAGCTCCCCCCGCTTCCTCCGCCGGCACCCACCGCCAGTCCCAGCTCTAGGCCCCCAGGGGAGGAAGGGACGGCCGGGGGACTCCTTGGACTCAGCGGGCTGCAGGCCCCGGCAGG
>NW_006408523.1:41095147-41096805 GCF_000296735.1 Chrysochloris asiatica
CTAGCTGCGCGGCTCCGCAGTTGTTCATTCTGCTTTTCCAGCTTGCGCACCAGCTCCTGCAGTTTCTTCACCTCCAGCTCCGCGTTCACCACCGGCCCGGAGCCTGTTCCTGAGCCAGCCGCCGCCGAGGCGCATTTCACCTGCTCCGCCATCATCGTGGGCCCCGGGAGCGCAGTCGCCGCAGCCTCCGCCTGGGGATGCGCGCCGCTGCGCCGGCTGCTTGGGCCGCGAGGAGGCTACGGCTTCTTCCCTGCCGCGCCAGCCCGGTGCACAGGGCTCGCTGAAGCTGAAGCTGCGCCGGCTGTCCACATCAGCACCGGTCCCCTGCCTCCGACCAGGGCTGCCGCCACTAAGCTGCTCTGCACATGCTCAGTGCGTCCTCCGGTCCCCAGGGCGCCGCGGCAGCTCCAGGTTTTAGTCGCAGCCCCGAGGCGGGACGGGGCGGGGCCCGAGGGCTGGAGGATTCGCCCGGGGGGGGCAGATGCGCTGCCTTTGGGTGGGACTGTGTGGGCGGCGGTCCTAGGCAGCTGCTTCCACCCTAGCTACCTAATGCCAGGTGCATGATTGGATGCGGCCTGAACTTTCCCGCCACAGGCACTTCCTCCCGCAGAGCGCATTTATAACCAGGGGCGGGGTTTGCTGGCCCGACCGCTGGTTTGCCACCTTCCAAAAACATTGTCATGTTTAAAGACCCGTATTAGTCATTACCTATTGAAACCTTTAGAAAACCAAAGGGTAAACGACCGTTATCCGGAAAAAACGGAAAAAACAGACATTTGGAACAAAAAGAGTGATGTTGGTAACAATCTGCTAATTGATGACAATAACAAAATGGTGGGATTTCAAAGAATGGTTGACAAGAAGGAAGAATAAATTAGATTCTGACAAATGGGAAGAGGAGCCAGCTGCTAAAGATCCAAGTTTTCATTTGAGTTGATTCTAAAATGATCAAACCTTCATGCTCCATTATCACCAGTGTTTGCCATATAACAACCGCATAGTTTTTCATACTGTACATGGTAAGCACTCGACCGCAAGGCCTGTTTGAACCACAAGGTCGGCGGTTCAAACTCACCAGCCGCCCATTGGAAACCCTATACAGGGTCGCTGTGAGTCGGAGCCTACTCTACGGCACTTAACAACAACAACTGCACAACAGAGTCCTAGTGTGGCGTTATAGGTAAAGCACTGGACAGCTAACCGCAAGGTCAGCTGTTCAAACCCAATAGACGCTCCTTGAGAACTCGATACAGGGTGGCTATGAGTCAGAGCCGACTCCTCAGCACTTAACAACAACTGCACATTTATACGTTCATTAAACAACAACAAATAAAATCTTCCAACACCTACTCTGTGCCGGACACGTTCTAGGAGCTGATAATACACGAACAGGCACCCATTACAAGTAAAATTGTATATTGTCACTAAATGCAGTCGAGTTAGTTCCTACTCGTAGCGACCCTAAATAGTGTTTCCAAGGAGCAGCTGGTGGGTTTGAACCGCCAACTCAGTGGTGCTATAGCATAAGTGTTTCAAATCTACCAGTCGCTCCTCCAAACCATACACGGGATCACTTCAAGTCGGAACTGACCCAAGGGCATTTAACAACAACAAGGTCAGATTTGTTTTGTTTTTTTAAGTCAGAAAATCTCAGGGCC
>NW_006408523.1:41097205-41116271 GCF_000296735.1 Chrysochloris asiatica
GCTTTCTACTCCCGTAAAGATTTACACCCTCAGAAACCCTGTACAGGGTCGCTATGGGTCGGAACCGACTCGACGGCACTTAACAACAACAACAACAAATATACTTCATCCATCTGGAACATCTAGCACACTGTGCCTACTTGTTTTAGATATGGTTGTGTCTTCCTGCTCAAAAACACTGTGTTTTCTAAATTGCCAATCAGTATCTGTAGTTTCTTTGTGTAAGGTGGGTGTTCTGTGTTTGGTGAGAGCGGTTTAAACAACATACATAAGATGATTCTAGAGGTTTACATGATGATATGAAAAATCAGATAAATATCCGTGACAATTGCCCTGAACTCTTCCTACCTGGTGCTCTAGCTTGCTAGTCTACCAGCTAACCACCTGTATCACCCCATCACCTTCCAAGTTTTGTACTAACCTCTCCATATTCTGGTTGTTACTAAAACCTGGAGAAGTGGAATGTTACTACCGAAAATCCTAAGTAGAGGATCTATTGAAGGATTTTTCCCGCATGCTCAGTGGCAGATGCGGGTAGCAGTATCTCTGCAACACAAAGAAAGGGAGAGGACAGACACAATGAGAACAAAGAGCTGCTGGATTCCACATTAGCAAAAGAAATTGGAAATAGGCTCATAGTAGTGAAGACAGCAAGAACTAAGATGTAGAGAAACACAGTTATTATACTGCAAAATTTATAGAATCTAAAGAAGAGAAATGAAGAAGCCTGCTCCTCCCCCACTTTCCCCAATGTGGTCTATAGAATACACCCAAGCAACCAGTAGTCAGTCATACTTTAGCACAGTGTTTTCTAAGTAACAAATATTGTAAAATCTTGCTTTCTTAGAAAGGAGTCACTGAAATTTAGACTTAGAAAAAAAGTGAACCATTGTTTTCAATTTCTGTTCTGTACAGTTTTCTGAAAAGACAAATGTGCCCCTTCCTAGCTATTTTTAAAGTATGAAATGATTTATGACTAGAGAATTTTGAAATTATTTCTTTTCTTTCTCTTAAACCACCTCTTTTCGCCCCTGTGAATTATATATGTACACACACCACGACACTCAGAACTACACACTAATTTTAAGTTACTATCCTCAGGATGTCAGTTTCTTTAACACAAATAATTAGAGGTCAATGATGTCAAGGTTATAATTGGTCGTGATTTCTTAATTTTTTTATGCAAATGGGCAAACTTTTGTGTTTTGACAGAAATGGTCTTGATTTCTTAAATTTTTTTTTGGTGCAAATGGGCAAGCTTTTATGTTTTGACAGAAATTGTATGAATTTTTGATCAATTAAAAATAGATATTAATGCATTTTAAATAGCATACATAAGATGATTCAAGAGGTTTACATGGTGATAGGAAAAATGAAAGAGTATGTCTTATTAAAAACTTTATGCTTTAAACATGCATTTGAAGTACTATAAATTGTGATGAGAAAAATCCATAGATGACACATTCATAACCAGACAAAGAAATCAGTATCTCACCTTGCTTCCCATCACAATACTCCAGAACTATGGAGTCTCTAGGAAATTAAAAGAAGGAATGTAAACGTATTTTAATTTGTATTTTTTGCATGTTGTTGTTGTTAAGTGCCGTGAGGTAGGTTCCAATCCATATCAACCTTGTTTAGGGTCTCCATGGAATAGCTGGTGACATGAACTGCCAATCTTACAGGTCAAATAGATAGACTACCTCTGATAGAACAAATTTATTTGCAATGGAATTGCAAAAGCAGCATAGTTTCTTGAATATACAAATCTAATTCCTCAAGGAGATGGAATAAATCTAGCTATTGTTAGTTGCCAATGAGCCAGTTGTGACTCCTGATGGCCCCCTGTGCTGCACAATGAAATGGTGTCTGCACTGCACTAGCCTATTGACTGGGCTGTGCTTCAGTCCACTGTTGGGTCCCTGATGTGTTTGAGTGACTTCCAACCTAGGAAGCCTGTCTTCCTGCACCATCTTGTATAATATTCTGTTGTGATCCAGAAGATGTTCACTATCTAATTTTTTTTAAGTAAACCATCAGGACTTTATTCCTGCTCTGTTCTAGTCTGGAGCTTCACTACTATTTGAAACCCTACTGCTATTTGAAAGACCAATGGCATCAGAGCAGCACACAAAACACATAGTTTTGCTTCTTAACAGAAATTCCTGTTTGTATCCTGGTGTGATGCTATAGAATAAACACTTGCCTGCAAGATCCGTTTGAACCACAAGGTTGGTGGTTCAAACTCAACAACCACTCCTCAGAAACCCTATACAGGTTTTCTATGAGTTGAAACTGACCCAACAGCACTTAACAAAAACAACAACATAGACCTTTGAAGGAGCCCTTGCAGTGCAGTGGTTCAGTATTCTACTGCTAAGCAGAAGGTGGATGATTCAAACCCACCAGCTACTCTATAGAAGAAGCCTGGTTATCAGCCACCATGTAGAATTCCAAACCTAACTCACTGCTGTTGAGTCCATTCCATCTCCTAATGACGCTATAGGACAGAATGAAACTGCTCCATAGTGTTTCCAAGGCAGTAAATCTTCATAAAAACACACTGCCTCATGTTTCTCCTGCAGAGCGGCTGGTGGATTCCAACCCATGATCTTTCAGTGGTTAACCCAAGTGCTTAACCACAGTGCCAGCAGAGCTCCTTGATCAGTCAAACACTGTAGTCCAAATCAACTTGAAAACACAAGTGGGGTTCTTTGACCTTAGTTGAATGTGTTTGGTAATTTTCTCTTTCCGTAATAATTTCAGTGAATCTTGTGCTTATGTTAGGGGTGTATACTACATTTGTTGAAAATCTACATTGAAAACTTTTGCAGTTTAGCTGTAAAAGGAAGTTTACTCTAAGACCAAGGGGATAAAAAGATACGCAGCCCAATATATAACCCTGTATAGAGTTTTGAAGGCTGTAACTCTTTATGGGAGCTGAAAGTCTCATCTTTCACCCTCAGAGAAGCTGGTGGCTTTGAATTACTAAATTTTTGGTTAGCAGTCCAGCGCTTGTCCTACAGCACCACGCCAGGGCTCCTTCCATAAAGATTGTTGCTGTTGTTAAGTGCCATTGAATTGGTTCTGATTCATAGTGACTCTGTGTAGGGTTTCCAGGGAGTGGCTGGTGAGCTTGAACCGCTGACTTTGTGATTCAAACCGACCTTGCAGTCCTGCGCATTAACCCACAACACCACACCAGTATTCTTCCATAAAGATTGTTGTTGTGATGTGCCGTGGAGTGGATTCTGACTCATAGCGACCCTGTACACGGTTTCCAGGGCTGTCAATCTTTACAGAAGCAGAAAGCCTCATCTTTCTCCCACAGAACAGCTGGTAGTTTCGAACTGCTGACCATGAGATTAGCAGCCTAATTCATAACTACTACGCTACCAGAGAATGAGCTCTGGTAGCGTAGTGGTTACGAATAGGGCTGTGAACCTTAAGGTCAGCAGTTCGAAACTACCAGCTGCTCTACGGGAGAAATATGAGGCGTTCTGCTCCCGTAAAGATTTACAGCCTCGGAAACCCTGTACAGGGTCGCTATGGGTCGGCACCAACTCGACGGCACTTAACAACAACAACAACAACAACGCTACCAGAGCTCCTTCCATAAAGATTACAGCCTTTGATATCCTATACAGTAATTCTATTTTGTCCTATAGGGATTCTATACATTTGGAATCTAGTCCACAGCATACAACAGTATAGAACTTAGGGTACTGTTCATCTTCTACTGTTTGTCTTCTTATTGTTGTTAAGAACCATTGAGTGAGTTCCAACTCAAAGCAACTTTGTATGTTGTTGTTTTTGTTGTTAAGTGCTGTCGAGTCAGTTCCAACTCAGTGACCCTGTATAGGGTTTCCAAGAGCTGCTGATGGGTTTGAACCACCAACATTGTTGTTAGCAGTCCAGTGCCTATCCAACAGTGCCACACCAGACCTCCATAGCTACACTATATAGCACATAGCAAAAAACAAAATTTTTACTTTTTTCAGCAAGTAAATGAATAAACAAACCCCCAAGTTCTAGCTGGGAATTTAGACAAGAACCTAATTAGTTACATCTGTAGCCTCATTTGTCATATGATAACAACATGGGAGGATTAGAAGGCTTTTTGCAGACCCCATAATAATCGATTACCTCATGTCTGATCCAATTAAAGACTAGAAAAATACTTTAGCATCTGATGTGTTGTATTTAATGAGAGGGAACGAAAATACATGAAGCCAGAATTTATACAAACAATCCCCATGTGAGTTGCTCCAATCTAACCTCACCCATCTCTACTACTTATAATCATGCCAACAATTACGGAAATCACGCCCTACACAGTCATGTATGGCAGTGGTTATAATAACAATGATAGTAATGATAATAGTTATCTGTTTATTTGGCAAACTACACCTGTCAGAACCCTTTGTAGTAAGCACTCATTACAGGTCTACTAGGTTCAAGTCACCATGCTAGATAATTTTTTTTAAGTAGAGCAATGTCTCTACTGCTGTTGTTAAGTGCTATGGAATGGGTTCTGACTCATAGTGGCCCTATATAGAGTTTCCAAAGAATGGCTGGTGGATTTAAAGGCTGACCCTGTGGTTACCACTCTAGTGCTTATCCTACAGTACTACACCAAGACTCTAATGCTTCTACTACAGAGACCTTGTCTAGTTGAAGGGAGAAGTCCCTAGGATATAAGAGGGATAAGAGTTAACTCCATGGTATGTGTTAGCACAAAATGCATAATAGCAATGACACAAACCAACCATGTGGCCTCTGATGCTCATCACAGCACTATTCACTAAGCCAAAAAGATGGGAAGCACCTAAGTGTCCATCAATGGATGAATGAATAAGTAAAATTTGGTACATAAATATAATGTACCACTCAGCAATAAAGAAAAATGAGTTCCCCAAACATTCTGTAACATGGATGAATGTGGAGGTCATTATTGTTAAGTGACATAAGTCAGTCATATAAAAACAAATGTTTTCACTTTTATGAAATGACATAAATAAATAAATACACAGAAACAAATGTTCATTAGTGATGATCAAGGATTGGGATGGGAGGGAGGATTCACGCTTTAGTTAGGTGTTATTGTAGTTAAGTGCCATTGAATCATTTCCAACTCATAGTGACCCTGTATAGGGTTTCTGAGGAACAACCGGTGAGTTTGAACCACAAGCCTTGCAGTTAACAGTTCAGTGCTTATCCTACAGCGCCACATCAGGACTCTGGTGTGTGTGTGACTGTGTGACTGTGTGACTGTGTGACTCTGTGACTCTGTGTGTGTGTGTGTGTGTGTGTGTGTATGCATATGGAGTCCTGGTGTGGTGCTGTAGGATAAGCACTGGACCGCAAAGTCAGTTTGAACTGCTAGATGGCAGTTCAAACTCACCAGCTGCTCCTCAGAAACCCTATACAGGATCGCTATGAATTAGAACCAATCCCTACAACAATAACATGCATATGTACAGGGAGTCCTGGTGTGGCATTATAGGTTAAGCACTGAACTGCTAACCGAAAGATCAGCAGTGCAAACCCACCAGTCACTTCCTCAGAAACATTATACAGGGCCTCTGTGAATCGGAACTGACTCGACAGCATTTAATAATAACAAAGTGTATATGTATCTATTTGATTGTATACACATATATTCACATATATAATAAAACACATAGGGAGCACAGTTCTGGATACTTCTTAGACATAACCAAACCCCATGAAGGGTTGGATTTCTGGGCTTGAGAACCATAGTTTTGTACAATATCTAAGTTCATAAAATTATGTTCCACACCCTACTGTGAGCAGTGCCTAGAATCTTAAGAAGCTACTATACAATTTAACTATTGGTATCTACTCATCTGGAGCAAAAGAGAAAGAGGAAGATCAAAGACTCAATGAAGAAATCAGTCTACTGGGAAATAGAGCTTAGGAATCACGCAGCATCATTTACTCTGTATCACAAAGATGACACCTAGCTACCAATACCTGCTGTTCTAATCAGAACCTCAATAAATGGAACCTGATAGAGTGGGAGAAAAAATGTGGAACCAAATCCCAAATTCCTAAAAAACATTAAAAGAATCTGATCTACTGTGTTGGTTGAAACTGGAGGACACCCTGGAACTATTGTCCTGAATAAATCTTCAAACCTTGAATTAAAACTATCCTAGGAGTCCTGGTGTGGAGCTGTGGGCTAATAAGTCAGACTGCAAAGTCATTTGAACTGCAAGGTTGGTGGTTCAAGCTCATCAGCTGCTCCTTGGAAACCCTATACAGGGTCGCTTTGGGTCGGAACCGACTCGATGATACTTAACAAGTAGCTAAATGGGGGAAGTCCTGGTGTGGTGCTGTGAGTTAATGTGCTGTACTGCAAAGTTGGTTTGAACCACTCAGTCGGCAGTTCAAGCTCACCAGGTGCTTCTAGAAAATCTGATGAAGGGTCACTATGGGTCAGACCGACCCGATGGCACTTAACAACAGTAACAACAGTAGCTAAATGGAGTCCTGGTGTGGTGTTGTAGGATAAAGCACTGGACCTCAAGGTGGGTTTAAACCATAAGGTCTGCGGTTCAAATTCACCAACTGCTCCTTGGAAACCCTATACAGGGTCACTATGAGTCAGTACCGACTTGGCAGCACTTAACAACAGTAGCTAAATAACTAACTGGCTAAAAGAATAATGAATATTACCCCATAAGAATTGTGTTCCTTAAAACAAAACAAAGCAACATCTGTATGAGACCAGGAGTCCTGGTATGGCTCTGTGGGTTAACGTGCTGGATTGAAAAGTCGATTTGACCTGCAAGGTAAACGGTTCAAGCTAACCAGCCACGCCTTGAAAACCCAATACCAGGTCATTATGGGTTGGAACCCAAACAGTCAACAATTACTTTTAAACAAAAATGAAAATGTAAGGTGGCAGGAAAACTAGATGAAGGGAAATTGAACAACCAGATGAATGGAAATTAAACAATACATTGTGAAGAGTGTAACTGTCACTGAACAACTTGTCCAGAAATTGTTGAATGAGAACCTCGGATGCTGTGTAAACTTTCACTAAAAACACAATAAAAATATTATTTTTTAAAAGATACAAATCAATATAAGGAGTGTACAAGGTGGACCAATTAATGTTGGATAGACTCTGGGAAGTATATATTACTTCATTCCATGTTTTTCTTCAAGCTGTGAGGAATATAGGCAAGTATTCATTTATTGGATAGAATATATCCAAATGCACAGCAGAACCTAGCTCTAATTCCTAGGAATATTTTTTCCATAGTGGTCAGCCTGTTTTGTTTTCATGCATAGCTCACATATCTATCACTCCAATTTACAGCATCTCTACAGGACAAAGTAGAATGGTTCCTGAGGGTTTCTTTTGTTGTTAAGTGCCTTGGGGTCAATTCCCACCCATAGCCACCCTGTATAGTTTCCAATGAGCAACTGGTGAGCTTGAAAACAACCGACCTTGCAGTTCAAATAATTTTGCAGTCTGATACATTAGCCCATAGCGCCACACCAAGACTCCTAAGATTTCCTGTTGTTGTTGTTAAGTGCCATCAAATGGATTCCAATCCATAGCGACCCTGTAGAGGGTTTCCAAGGAGCAGCTGGTGAGCTTGAACCCCGGCTGCAGTTCAAATGACTGCAGTCTGATGCGTTAGCCCACAGCGCCACACCAGGACTCCTTGTTGTTGTTGTTAGATGCCACTGAGTCAGTACCGAATCATAGCGACTTTATGCACAGCAGAATGAAACACTGCCTGATCCTAGGCCATCCTCACTACTGTTGCCACGCTTGAGTCCATTGATGCTGCCATTTGGCCATTCCATCTCATTAGGAGTCTTCCTCTTTTTCTCTGACCCTCCACCTTACCAAACATGATATCCTTCTCCAGCTCCTGTAAATCTTCACGGAGCAGACAGCTTCATCTTTATCCCATAGAGTGGCTGCTGGATTTGAAATGCCAAGTTTAGGGTTAGCAGCCCAATGCTTAACCCACAGAGCGACCAGGGCTGTTTAAGAATACCTTACTCTTAAGCAGTCCTGGTGGCTCTGTGAGTTAAGCATCGGGGTGTTAACCCTAAACTTGGCATTTCAAATGCCAGGAACTATTCTAAATCCTTTTCATGTACTAGCTCATTTAATCATAAAAAGACACTTAGAGATTGGCCCAATTATATAGGAAATATAAATGAGGAAACTGAAATACAGAAAGTTTAAATAATTTGCCCAAAGTTACTCAGTAAAAAGCAGAGCTACCATTCAAAGCTAGATAGTCTGCCTTCAGAACCTAAGGTTTTAAACAGTAGTATCTCTTTTCTGGTCTTTAAACAATGCCTAGCAGAATTCCCTGTCTGGCCTTAGGAGCTTATCAATAAAAACTATTGACCAATGGAAAATCTATAGCCAGGAATTCTTTGCACAATGTCTGATTCATCAACAAGCAAATGGCTGCAGGAACTTTAAAGGTCACCAAGTACAGATTAGAAAACATTAAATCTCCAAGATCAACAAAGTTGCCAGTGCTGGCACAACATTGCTGCTGGCACAATGGCCATTCATTGAATGCTTATTACTGAGCAGATGACAAAAGAGCATTCATAAATTATCGCTACTGTGATTTGCACATCTAGCCATTTGGATTTTCCAAACGGCAATCCCACTCTTGGGAGTACTCAAAGAAACAATGTCACATCATACATTTAACCTGAACAGATCGGGGCACTGGCTTCAGAAGTATTTTATAATTGTAAACTACAATTTTTTTTTTCATTATTTAGAGAGTACTTTATTAGTTTCTGTAATCAAACCATTGTAGATAAGACCTTACATATTTAATACATTGTGTGTGGGGGAGGAATAAGTTAAACTTTTCTAGACCAATATGGTTGTTAATTTCTATATAATACCAACTCAACATGGTACAACTGGAATACTTTTTCCAAAGTACAGGCATAGCTAAAGTATTCAAAAATCCAAATTATATATGTATTTGTACATATGGTTGATTATAGTTATGTGCCTCAGAGTTGGTTCTGACTCATAGTGACCCTGTATAGGCTTTCTGAGGCTGTAAATCTTTGCAGGAGAAGAAAGCCTCTTCTTTCTCCCACTGAGCAGCTGGTAGATTTATACTGCTGACCTTGTGATTCATAGCTTAATTCATAACCCACTATGCTACCTGAACTCCTATAAATGTGTTTGTATGTGTATATTGTTGTTTGTTGTTGTGAAGTGCCATCAAGTCTGTTCCAACCCATAGCAACCCTGTATAGGGTTCCCGAGCAGCAACTGGTAAGCTTGAAACACCGACTTTGAGGTTCAAGCTGATCTTGCAGTCCAGTACATTAAACCTCAGCACCACATCAGGGCTCCATAAAAATCTCAGAAAACAGTAAAGTTCTTTCACTGTTGTGGTAACCTGGCACCACTTGTTTTCCTATTAGCTTCTTAATCATCATCTGGAATGAAAACATTCTAGAATAACACCAGAAATAAACAGCTCTGATACAGCACAGTAAAATACAATTTTTAAAAGTTCAGAAACTTTCCCAAAATCTGAAACTTTTTTAGTGTAAATGAATTGATATTTTTGAACCAGATTTGCTCTTCCTTAAAATAAAGGTATAAATGCTTAAACCTGGAAGAATAGTGTCATGTTTTAAAGGCTTTTCCACTTTTTTTCATAAATTTTTAACCAAAGAAAAAAATGAATCTAGTATGATGTGAATCTTGCTTGAGAAAAATTGGCGATTACCATAAAAATTTGAGTGGCTACTCAAGAACTTTTGAAAATAATTGAATTTAGAACATTCTATGTTGTTTTCCTCAATGTTTTTTTTTCTTCACAAAGTCATTGTGCTAATGGAATGAGTGAACATCAGTCTCCATGACTCCGACACCAGAAGAACTAGATGATGCCGGGCTATCACTATGAAGTACTCTGAAAGGAAGGTCCCAACAGAGTGAGAGGAAGTGTAGGAAAACTGTAAAATTATTTTTTAAAAGAAGACCGGACTTACTGGTTAGAAAGAGACTAGAGGAACCTGGGATTATGGCCAGCAACTACCCTTAATGTCTGGAAAACAACTCACCCTCATGACCCAATTTCAGCCAAATACTAGATAGGTATATTGTTGTTGTTGTTAAGTGTTGTCAAGTCACTTCTGACCCATAGTGACCCTGGATAGGGTTTCTGAGTTGCAGCTGGTGAGCTGGAACTACCGACCTTACAGTTCAAACAGCTTTGCAGTCTAGTGCATTAACCCACAGCACCACACCAGGACTCCAGATAGGTATCGAGGGAGGGCAAAAACACTAGTAAGGTATGCTCACGATGGAATGATCAATCATTCAAAACCAACTTTGTCTTATGTAAGGACAAAGTTGAGAAGGGAAGGGAAGGTGGGTGGAATGGATATAGGAACCACAGGGAGGAAGCGGGGTCACTGTTGCTGCATGGTGGGGTTTGCAATCATTGAGACGAAACAGTGTATTGTTTGTTGAATGTAAAACTCATGATCTTGTCTGTAAGCCTTTGCTCAATCCACAATAAAGAGTTAAAAAAAGAAAAAGTCATTGTGATAGGGATTTTTCCCTTAATTCAAGAGTTATTTTAGATAGTTTACAGAGTTTTAAGGAAACTTGCTTGAAAAAATTATAATCACACCAAAGTGTCACAATACAGTGTAACAGACCAAAGTCAGAAATAATTCGTAAGTGACACAGCAGGCTAACAAATGCTTCTATGGTAGGCTCTAGGATTATTTGAGGTCTCTGTGTGTTACAAATGGTCTGCATTGAACTGCTGAATGAAAAGGTTAGTGGTTTGAACCCATCCAGTAGTTTCTCAGAAGAAAGTTCTGTTGATGTGTATCTGAAAGGTCAAAGCCAAGAAAACCCTATGGATCAATTCTACTACTCTAACACACAGGGTCACCAAGAGTCAGAATCAACTCAACAGCAACAGATTTCATTTTATTTTGGGGGGTTTATGATCCTGTCCTTCTGTGTCCCTAGGCACTTCTTCAAAGGACAGGTGGAACTGCAAGAACATGACTATTGGAATCTAAGTAAATGCCAGTGGAAGGTGCAGGGCCCTGAAATTAGTACAGCATTCTCTTTGGTAAATCTTCAAACTCTACAAGTCATAAGTTAGTCTAAAAGGTTGCATCAAGTTTATTCAAGACAGACCTCTAGCAAGAGCCTAATTATGAGCACATCATCAATTTTCAGGGAATAAGAATAATTATGCCATCAAGGGGTAGTCTGTGCTTCAAGTTCAGTATCTGGGCCTAAGTCTTTTGCAACATCAATTACAATCATGGTGTAGAAGGATGCTGTCATCAAGATCACAATATGCTCTTATGTTTCTATTTACATGTAGCCAAGGATCACAGGAATACTTTTGCTTGTTTTCAGAAAAGAAGATATGCAGAAAATACTTTATTTATGTTCTGGTTGTCTTGATCAAAGAAGAAATCCAAAGCTCAAAGACTAGTGTTTCTGGTCATTAAAGAATGGTCAAATAGAGGACAATTGTAAGATGAGACTGAGTTTCCTACTCTGACAGGTTTACAGCTTCACATCCAGCATTAAGCCTCTGTTTTCAGACTTTTATGATATTTGTAAGCAATGCTTTTAGTAAGTGGAAAACAGAATCTGAGAGCTCCCAAATGCTACTTAAAAAATAAAAAATGGAGACAGAATAAACAAAAAAGAAGTTTAGTAGCAACATTTAAAAAATAGTTTAAGAAGATCTGACTCATTGGGTAATTAGGCTAATAGAGATTGAACATAACTTCAAAGGAGGAAATCTAAAATAATTAAGTTTGTAGTAAGACAGAAATGTAACTATGGAAACTTAAATTGGAAATGGAATGGTGGCAATGTGTCCCTTTGACGCTGTTCCATTGCATGTGTGGGTAGATGGGACCAGAGTCAGAAAAGGGCAGGAACTTAGGGCTCAGAAGCCTGTGCTGGAAATTTTGAAAAACTAGAAGAAAGAACTATAATGTGTATAAAGGGATTAAAAACTTGAAGGATGGGATCCCAGAACAATATGCAAGAGAATGCAGTGCCCTGCTCCTTCCATAGGCATTTACTTAGATTACCATCATCAAAGGAAAGATTAAATAATATTTTATCAATGTTAAATTTACTGGCTTTTAAAATTATAGTGCAGTTATTTCAGTGAAATATTAACTGATGCAATAAAGGGCATAATGTCTTCAACTTAGTCTGAAATGGTCTTAGAATAAAGTACCATCGAAGGTTTCACAGAACGCTTTCTCCTTTCTTTTGCAGTATCTATCTCAGCTTGTCATATGACCATTTTAGCATATGATCAAGAACCAATGAAGTCCAAGATGTACTGAAAAAATAAGTCCAAGATGCACTGAAGGCATTGGCAAAAGACAAGACTCCGGGAATTGTTGAAATACAAATTGAAATCTTTCAGCAAACTGGTGCTGCACTGCAGGCCGTGACTCATCTATACCAAGACATTTGGAAGACAGCTGTTGGGCCAGCTGATTGGAAGAGATCCATATTTGTGCCCATTCCAAAGAGAGGTGACACATGGAATGTGGAAATCATTGGACAATATTGTTTATATCACATGAAAGTAAAATTTTGCTCAAGATAATAAAATATGACTATAACAATACATTATCAAGGAACTGCCAGAGGCTCAAAGCAATATTAGATGAGGACATGGAATGAGGGATGTCACTGCTGCCACCAGATCTTGACTGAAATCAGAGAATACCAGAAAGATGCTTAATTGTGCTTTATTACTATGCAAAGGTTTTCAGCTTGTGGATCATAACAAGCTATGGGCAACATTGAGGAGAGTGAGTGTTCTAGAATACTTAATTGTGCTCATGAGGAACCTGTAGATAGACCAAAAGACAGTCATTTGAAAAGAACAAGGGACACCGAATGGGTTAAAATCAGGAGAGGTGTGTGCCAGTGTTGTATTCTTTCACCATATTTACTCAATCAGTATGATGAATAAATAATCTGAGAAACTGTTTCTATTAAGAAGAACCTGGTATCAAGATTAGAGGAAGACTCATTAACAACTTGTGATATGCAGATGATACAACCTTGCTTGCTGAACATGAAGAGGACTTAAAAAAATTACTGAGGAAGATCAAAAACCACAGCCTTCAATATGGATTGCATCTCTGTAATTAAAACAAGTATCCTCACCACTGGACCAATAAATAGCATCATGATAAATGAAAAAAAGACTGAAGGTGTCAAAAACATCATTTTGCTTGGATTCACTATCAAGTTTCATGGAAGCAGCAGTCAAGAAATCAATAGATGTATTACATTAAGCAAATTTGTTGCATAAGACTGCTTTAGAGTGTTTAAGAGCAAAGATGTCAGTTTGAGGACTAAGATGCTCCTGACCCAAACCATGGTATTTTCAATCACCTTGTATGTATGTGAAAGTTGAACAATGAATAAGGAAGACCATAGAAGGATCGGTGCATTTGAGTTATGGTGTTGGAGAAGAATATTAAAGGTATTGTGGACTGTCAGAAGAACAAAGAAATGTGTTGGAAGAAGTACAAGAATGCTCCTTAGAAGCCAGAACATAGCAACTTTGCCTGTCATACTTCAGACATAGTATCAGGAGGGACCAGTCCCTGGAGAAGGACATCATACTGGTAAAGTGGAGGGTCACTGAAAAAGAAGACTCCAAAGAGATGGATTGGCACAGTGGCAGCAGCAGTGGGCTCAAGTAGAGCAACAATTGTGAGGATGCCATGGGATCGGAGGATGCCATGGGATTCTGTTGTACACAATGTCGCTATGAGTTGGAACCCATTTGATGACACTTACAATCTCAGTTTGTCATGCTGTTTTTTATTTTGGTTTTTGAGATCCTTCCCTATCTGATATTATAATTAATCCTCTTGTGTTTTCATCTATATCATTTAATGTTTAGTCTATAGGCTGATTTCTAAACTATTGTGTACGTGTGTGTGTTTATCATTTGTCAGTTTATGTCCCTGAATTAATTTTGCATCTTGTATTTCTAGCATTTTGTGATGGATATTGATATCGGGTAGCATCCCTCTACCCTACTTACCTACTTAATCTTTTTTTTTTTTTCAAAATGTTTATGACCATTCTTCCTTTTTCCCTTCCATCAGAATTTTGGGATCATATAGAAAGGTTCTATGAATAATCTTGCAGGAATTTAAAACTAAAATTTCATTTAATTTATATATTAATTTGTAAAGAATTGACATAGTTATGATATCGAGTATCCTGAACCATCCAGAGGGCAAATCTTCTACTTATGACCAAGAGAACTGGAATGACAGCACTGCCTACCACAATATTCATTTATGTGCATTTTCTGTTACTAAATAAAGTGCAGGTAAAAATCTACCTTTAATCTTTTAGCTGTTTCCCATAAATTTGGGGATCTCATGGTTTTATGGTTGTTTGGTTGTAAACTCATTGCAATTTCATCTTTAGCTCATTCACTATTTAGGAGTAGAGTTTTCCATTGTTTGTGTATTTAATTTTTCATCAGCTATTTATTTTCCTGTGTTATTTTCAAGTCCTTTGAACACTAACTACTTCCTCTTATTATTGTTATTGTTGCTTGCTGTTTTGTGTGTCTTGTTGTTTGTTAGGTGCCATCGCACCATTGAGATGGTTCCGACTTATAGCGACCCTACGTACAACAGAACGAAACACTGCCCCACCTTGTACCATCCCCGTCTGAGTCCATTGTTGCTACCACTGCGTCAATCCATCTCATAGGGGTCTTCCGTTTTTTCTCTGACCCTCCGCTTTATCAAGTAGGATGTCCTTCTCCAGGGACTGGTCCCTCCTGATAACATACCTAAAATATGAGAGGCAAAGTATCACCATTCTTGCTTCTAAGGAGCATTCTGGCTCTATTTTTTCTAACACAGATTTTTTTTTTTTCCCTTTTCTGGCAGTCTATGGTGCTTTAAATATTCTTCTCCAACACCATAATTCAAATGCATTGATTCCTTTCATGTCTTCCTTATTCATTGTCCAACTTTCACATGCATATGAGACGAATGAAAATATATGGCTTGGGTCAGGAGCACCTTTGTCCTCAAACTGACATTTTTGCTCTTGAGCACTTTAAAGAGGTCTTATGTAGCAGATTTGGTTAATGCAATAACTCTGTTGATTCCTTAACTTCTGCTTCTATAAGCACTGATTGTGGATCAAAGCAAAATGAAGTGTTTGACAATTTCAATTTTTCTCCATTTATCATGATATTTATTTATTAGTCCAGTTGTGAGGATTATTGTTTTCTTTACATATATGAGAATCCATTCTAAAGGCTCTAATCTTTGGTCTTCATTATTGTTGAAAAGTGCCATCAAGTTGGTTCCAACTCATAGCAACCCTGTATAGTGTTTCTGAGGAGCAGCTCATAGTTTTGAACCATCAACCTTGTGATTATCAGTCCAGTGCTTATCCTGTGCACCATACCAAGACTAGCATTTTAAGTCCTCTTCATCTGCATATTGCAGGTGAAGAAGGTTGTGTCATCTGTATATCACAGGTTATAATTGGTCTTCCTCCAGTCCTGATGCCAAGTTCGTCTTCATCTGATCAAGTTTCTCAGATAATTTGCTCAGCGTACAGATTGAATAAATATGGTAAAAATATATACGTCTGCTGCATACCTTTCCTGATTTTAAACCTTTCAATATCCCCTTAGTCTGTTAATGCCTCTTGGTTTATGTATAGGTTCCTCATGAGCACATCTTGTAGTTGTTGTTTTTGTTAGTTGCCATGCAGTAGACTATGAGTCATCTTTGAACTCATTTGGGGAGCTATTGTATCAATTCATCTTATTGAGTTTTTCTCATTTTTGCTGACCCGCTACTAAATGTTATGTACTTGTCTAGGGATTGATCTTTCCTGATAATGTGTCCAAAGTAGGCAAGACAACGTATTGTAGTCATTCTTGCTTCTAAGGAACATTCTGGTTATGTGTCTTCTAAGACGTATTTGTTTGCTCTTCTGACAATTCACTATGTATTTCTGACTTCTTTGCTCATTATCCATTTTTTACATGCAAATGAGGCAACTGTAACATCCATGGCTTAAGTCCGGTGTGCTTTAGTTATCAAAGTGACGTCTTTGCTTTTTGGGAACTTAAAGAGATTCTTTGCAAACAATATCCCCAATTAATGCATCATATGATTTCGTGGCTTCTGCTTTCATGAATTTTGATTGTTGAACCAAGTAGAATTAAATCATTGATAACTTCTCTGTTTATCATGATGTTGTTTGTTGGTCCAGTTGTGAGGGTTTTCGTTTTCTTTATTTTCAGATATAATAAATAACAATGTCTGTGGTCTTTTATCTTTATTAGTAGTACTTTAGTTGCCTTCATTTTTGGCAATCGAGGTTGTATCATCTGTATAACACAGGATGTTAAGAAGTTTTCCTCAAATCATGATGCTGAGTTGTTTTTCATTTAGTCCAGTTTCTCAAAGTATTTCTTCTGCATACAGACTGAATAAATAAGGTAAAAAGATGTCATTCTCTTGCATACTTTTTCCAGTTGTGAAACAAGCAGTATCCCTTTGTTCTATTCCAGTCATTGTCTCTTGCTGTGTACAAGTTCCACATGAACACAATTAAGTTTTCTGAAATTCCCATTCTTCATAATGTCGTTCATAATTTATGATGATCTACACAGTCAAGTGTCTTTCACATAGTCTGTAAAATACAGCTAAACATCTTTCTGGTATTGTCTTCCTCCAGCCAATATCCATTTGACATCAACAATATCCTTTTATGAAAACGGTGACTTTAACAGTCAACATTTGAGTTACCAACTTTAAAAAACAAACAACTTATGCTCTCACTAATATATTCTTATCTCACACTTACCTCTGGGTTTTCTTACCTTCTTCTAAAATGTATCCTTTAGCTGATTTCTTTTCAGTAATGGTCTGTGAATTGTAAACTTGTCTTTGTATTTCAGAAATGTATTTACTTTACCATCATCCTTTAATGAATTTTGCTCTTGTTATTAAATGCCTTGGAGTCAATTCTGACTCATATAGCAATCTTATACAGAATTTACAAGCAGTAACTGGTGAATTTGAACCACCGACCATGATGTCCAATTCAGCCTTGTGTTCTAGTGCTTATCCTACAGTAACACACCAGGACTCTGGATGTAAAATTCTGGGTAAATAGATAGTCTCCCTAAGAACTTTAAGATCCAATTTTATTTCTATGGGCATCTGTTTTCAGTAACATTATAGTTAATCTACCTTTTCTCTCTGGTAGATTTTAAGTTCATCTTTTTATTTTGCTACTCATTATCATATATCAAATTGTACATCTACTTAATTTTTTTTTGGAATAAGTTTTCAAAATGAAAACCCATGGTTTGTTACCAACTTGCAATTCTGTTTTTTAGTCTCTTTATGTTATTTTTTCTGACTTTTCCTTACTGGGAATATGAGGGTAAGTATTGCCAGAAAATGAGCCCCTCAAGTTGGAAGTCACTCAAAATGTGACTGGGGAAGAGCTGCCTCCTCAAAGTACAGTTGACCGTGATGACACGAATGGAGTGAAGTCCATGGGAGAAAAGCTCTTGGGACCTTCATTTGCTGATTGGGCACAACTCAAAATGAAGAAAAAGAGTTGTAAACATCCATTAATAATTGGAACATGGAATGTACGAAGTGTGAATCTAAGAGAATTGGAAATTGTCACAAATCAAATGAAACACATAAACATGGATATCTTAGACATTAGTGAGCCAAAATGGACTGGTATTGGCCATTTTGAATCCGACAACCACATGGTTTACTGTGCTGGGAATGATAAATTGAAGAGGAATGGTGTTGCATTCATTGTCAAAAAGAACATATCCAGGTCAGTCATGAGGTACAACACTGTCTGTGATAGGATACTATTCCTACAGGGAAGCACAGTTAATACCACTATTATTCAAATTTACACACCAACGACTAAAGCCAGCGAGGATGAAATAGAAGAATTCTACCAACTTTCTTCAAGCTGAAAATGATCAAACATGCAATCAAGATGTATTGGTCATACTGGTGATTGGAATGCAAAGAGGAAGCATCAGTAGTTGGGAAATATGGCCTTTGTGATAGAAATGATGCAGGAGATCGCATGATAGAATTCTGCAAAATCAATTATTTGTTTATTTCAAATAGCTTCTTTAGACAGCATAAGAGATGATTACACACATGGACCTTGCCAGATGGAATGCATAGAAACAAAATTGACCACATCTGCAGAAAGACATGATGGAAAAGTTCCATATCATCAGTCAAAGCAAGGCCAGGGGCAGCTTGTGGAACAGACCATCGATTGCTTATAAGCAAATTCAAACTGAAGCTGAAGAAAATGGAAACAACTCAACAAGAGCCAAAATATGACCTTGAATATATCCCACCTGGATTTGGAGATCATCTGAACAATAGATTTGATACATTAAACACTAAAGACCAAAGACCAGAAGAGTTGTGGGCTGACATCAAGAACATCATATGTGAAGAGAGCAAAAAGTCATTAAGAAGACAAGAAAGAAGGAAAAGTTCAAAATGGATGTCAGAAGAGACACTGACACTTGCTCTCCAGGGTAGAGATGCTAAAGCAAGTGGAAGAAATGAGGAGGTCCAAGAGCTTAACAGAAAATTTCAAAGCTCTAGAACATAAAACCAAATATTACAACAAAATGTGCAAAGATCTAGAGGCAGAAAACCAGAAAGGAAGAACACGCTCAGCATTTCTGAATCTTGGGGAACTGAAGAAAAATTGAAGCTTCGACTCTCATTACTGAAGTGTTCTCTGGGCAAATTATTGAATGATGTAGAAAGCATCAAAAGAAGATGTAAGGAATATACAGAGTCACTTTACCAAAAGGAAATGGTTAATGTTCAACCATATAAGGTAGCATATGATCAAGAGCCAATGATACTGAAGGAGGAAGTCCAAGGTGCATTGAAGGAATTGGCAAAGAACAAGGCACCA
>NW_006408523.1:41118436-41119143 GCF_000296735.1 Chrysochloris asiatica
TCCCGTAAAGATTTACAGCCTCAGAAACCCTGTACAGGGTCGCTATGAGTCGGAATAGACTACACGGCACATAACAACAACACACACATAGAGAAAGACTTAGTATGGCACTATAGGATAAACACCGGACTGCAAAGTCGGTTTGAATTGCACACAATTACCACCACCATATATACCCATGGAGTCCTGGTGTGGTGCTGTTGGCTAATGTGTCAGACTGCAAAGTCTTTTGAACTGTAAGGTCGGTGTTCCAAGCTCACCAGGTGCTCCTTGGAAACCCTATACAGTGTCGCTATGGGTCAAAATCGACTCGACGGCACTTAACAACAAATATATACCCATATCAATCTAACCTAATCTTAGAAATGATTTTCCTTTTTGTCCTTATGTTATACTCAGGGCAAGAACTGTGAAAGACCTGTAAGAGAAGAAAAATACAAATATTTTCCACTAAATCAAGTGCTAGAAAAATGGTAAGACCTGTCCCTGTCCCTGTCCAAGGAAAACTGTGAGACCCAAAAAACAAGGTTCAGCTCTCATAGGTCTCACTGTAGTATCTCCCAACTCATTTATTTTACTTTGACTATTCTGGTAGTTTAGTGGTTACAAGTTGGGCTGCTAGCCTAAAGGTCAGCTGTTCAAAAGTACCAGCTGTTCCGCAGAAGGAAGATGAGGCTTTCTGCTCCCATAAAGATTGACACATTGTC
>NW_006408523.1:41119243-41121978 GCF_000296735.1 Chrysochloris asiatica
ATAGTTTGTTTTACTTTGATTCTGTCTTTATATTAATTTTCTGTGTGTGTGTTTTAATCCCTGAGTTAGTACTGCCTTTCTTTTTCTCTCTTGTCCACCTCTCTGCACAGAGGGTTTTGTGCTTTTGTCATTCCAGTTCCTAGAGTCTATGGTTCGAAACCAGATCTCTAGGTGGTTCAGACTCAGATTCTGCTGTGATATAGGAATTGTGTAGTCAGTCCGCTGGCTTCTCATGAAGCTTCGGTAGTCCTGCTTGTCCCTACACACTTAGACCCTTAAAAGCTGTGGGTTTGGACAGCAAATGACAGCAACTTTTTTTTTTTTCCCCTGCCTCTCCTCATGGAAGCGAGGGGAGGAGTATGAGCAAGAAAGGAGAAGGTAACTCCAACACCACCCACTTCTCCGAGGTCCCTGGGACCCTGTTTCTTCACAGCCTCTCTCTGCTTCTGGTACTAACAATTGCAAGGTATGGCTTCGACTCCACATTCCCCTTCAGTTCCTGGTTTATAAAGATGACTATATTTATATTGTATTTTATTTTTGTCCCATTGTTGTATGCCTGTGGATAGCTCAGATTGTTATTTTTGGATACCATATTTATCAGTAATCGCTACTCTTTTGTTATCTGCTTGGAAAAACGAATATAAAATCCAAAAAAAAAACCTAAGCCATGCATCTCAGACTTACCTTACTTCCAATGTTGGTGCTATAGTACCATTAACCCTCACTGCACTGGACATTACTCAGTCTCAAAGACTGCAATGGTTTTAAATTTCTTCCTCTTGTAGGAGAGTAAACCAAAAAGCGTTCTTGCTAGGGTTCCTGTCCACACATGCATACATTTATTCCAAACAAAATGTATACAAATATGTCTCTGCCAACAGTAGTTGGCTGCAGACTTCTCTTAGTCTCCTTGTTGTTGTTGTTGTTAGGTGCCATCTAGTCAGTACCGACCCATAGCGACCTTATGCACAGCAGAACAAAACACTGCCCAATCCTGGGCCAACCTCACTACCATTGCCATGCTTGAGTCCATCGATGCTGCCACTTGCCCAACCCAACTCATTGGTGGTCTTCCTCAAACATGATAGCCTTCTCCAGTGACTGATCCCTCCTGACAATATGTTCGAAGTATGAGAGACAAAGTTTGGCCATCTTGGCCTCCGAGGAGCACTCTGGCTGCACTTCTTCCAAAACGGATCTATTGGTTCTTTTGGCAGCCCATGGCACTGTCAATATTTCCCTCCAACACCATAACTCAAAAGCATCAATTCTTTTATGGTCTTCCTTATTCACCATCCAACTTTTGCATGCATATGAGGTTCCTTTGATTTTGTAGCAATACTTTTTGATTTATCTTTGTATAAAAACAAAAAAGAAGATAACAGAAAACATTTTCTCACAACAAGAAAGAATGTATAAAAAGGCAGTTGAAAAACTGTCATGGACATTACGGTAGAGTGATATGAAGTACAGTAACCATTGGAAGTGTGAGCTCAGAGAAGTCTTTGCAACTTGTGTCTCTGCTATGTTGTTGTTAAGAGCCATCGAGTCTCTGCTATGGACTACTAGAAATCTAAGCCTAATGCCTTTGCTTCCTTCCACATAATGGTCATCAGCAAGGGAAGGCTGATACAAAGGAAGCACTGACTTACTTAAAAAAATACAAAACTTCTGTTTAATGTGAGCTGCAATAGATTTTGAGACCTAGGATAAATGATACTTTAAAAATAAACAGCTCAGAATCAAAAGTATGATGTTTTTCTCCTTTTCTTTTTTTGGCAAAGAATCGAATGGAGAAGATGAGGGAGGTTTACATTTGGACTTGTTTTAAATTTTCGAAAGCTGTTCTTTTAAATTTACCATCTGTTACTTCAGTACTTCAAAGTGGCTATGGTAACTGTTTAGGGATACCAGACAGAACCATGGTCTAATTGCGTAGGACTTGGCCCCTGCTGTGTCTTTCTCATCGAGGGAAACCAACTCATTATGAGTCCTGTCACATTACAAGAAAGTTTCTGCAAATATGTTAGCCCTCCTGTTAATGTACAGCAGAGATAAGACTTGGTTATAGACATTCTTGTGAGTCATTGGACTTACAAGATGATAAATCTGAGAAGCAATTTCTACCATCCTTGAGTCAGATTTCCACACATTTTACAACATTTCAACATTTTGTATTCAGATCTTAAATATGACCAAGTAAATATGCTTAAGACAAGCAATTGGTCTTTCAGAAAGAGTGTCCACACTGTCAGCTTTTAAACTTCACCACTCTGTTGTTGTTGTTGTTGTTGTTGTTAAGTGCCATCGAGTCGGTTCCAACCCAAAGCAACCCTGTGTTTCCAAGGGTTTCCAAGGGGTGGCTGGTACTTTTATCTGACTTAAATAAATTACTAAAAATATGTTGATTAGAAACCAAAATTCATTGTCATTGAGTCATTTCCAACCCATGACAGCCCAGTGATTTCAGCGTGGAACAGCTCCGGAGTAGAACTCAGTAGAACTGAGGTGTCTTGGCTGTGATGTTTAAGGAAGCACACCATTTTATCCCACATTAACCTTGAGGGGGTGTGAATGCTGCCCTTTCAGTAAGCAACCAAATGCAAACCATGTATGCCACCCAGGGACTTGTTGATAAAGTCCACTGGTAGTGGTGGTGGTGGTGATGTGCTGCAGAGTTGGTTACAACTCATAGCGACCTTGCACAGGGTTTCTGAGGCTGTAAATCTTTA
>NW_006408523.1:41123288-41152322 GCF_000296735.1 Chrysochloris asiatica
ACCAGTCACTGGAGAAGGATACCATGTTTGGTAAGGTGTAGGGTCAGAGAGAAAGAGGAAGACCCCCAGTGAGATGGATTGGCCAAGTGGCAGCATGGATGGACTCAAGCGTGGCAACAGTAGTAAGATTGGCCCAGGATCAGGCAGTGTTTCGTTCTGCTGTGCATAGGGTCACTATGAGTTGGTACTGACTGGATGGCACCTAACAACAACATTTTAAAGATTGAGACTATTCAGATGAGGCAGAGTGTCCATACCAGTAAAAGTTTATTATAGGAAAGAGGCTTGAAAGCAGAGACCGAAGGATTTAACACAACGCTTGAATCATGTCTCCCCAAATTAAGGCTTTGTTGGGTTTTTAAAGTTTTGCTTGGGGAAAAGGCATCATATTTATCCATAGGGATAGGCTAGGATTACCTAAAAGTGACCCATTTAGAAGGGATTATGCTAATTGGATGTGTCCTGTGCATTTACTCAAGGTTGATTCCACTGTAAAGCCATCCGATAGGGACAAACAAAACTTATTCTGGATGTCAAGCATGTGTTGTTCTTCAGTACTCCAATTCCAACCCCTCCCAGGGGCTAATGTTCTCCTCTGTCCCCCAAGGAAAGGTCATCCTTTAAGATGCTTAAAACCATTGAGCTTGTAAAAGGAAGTGAAATACTGAAATCTGATGGTGGTCTGTTGACAGTAAACAGACTGTAAAATGGGCAAGGTCTCAGTAAGACAAAAAGGTAAAATAGCAGACAGCATGATCTTTCAAGCGAGAAGTGACTGGTAGACTCAAACTGCTCATCTTGTGGTTAGCAGCCCAGTTCATAATCCATGATGCTACCAGGGCTCCTTCAAAGTGGCCCTGTAGGACAGAGTAAACCTGCCCCACAAGGTCCAAGGCTCTTCATCTTACAGAATATGACTGCCACGTCTTTATCCAGAGGAACAGCTGGTGACCTTAGCAGTTAGCTGTCCAGCACTTAACCACTGAGGTACCAGTGTTCTTTGAATCAAGCACAGAAGCTAGTAAACAAAAGAGGGGAATCTGCAGACAAGGAACTGTGACTACGCAAGACCTTTGCTGAGGTTATTTTCATACGGAACAAACTAGAACGCAAAAGACTAGAAGCCTATTAAATTTTTGAGAAGACAGAACTGCTGAAGAATAAAACACAAACTAGACACCTCCCATCGTATGACATTCTCTTCCCCTACCCCATACCAGTGGGGCACAGTTGGTGAGAGATGTGAAAATCGTTCAGGGCCAAGAAGATGAAATTCTGCCTGTGAGCTTCAGATGAGGCCATTGAGTAGAGAGAACAAGGGAATTCCTCCTTGAGAGTAGAGCCAGGTCAGACCAAGGAACTTAATGAAATGCCAGAGGAGACAGCACAATTGCTCCCCAGAAAATTTGTTAAATTTGTTAACTGCTATAAACTGCTCTGTTTCCTATTATTCTGACGTCTGAATGGGAGTTTTAGTTGAGATTATCTTGTTCCCACTCTGCAATTGCTTTCTCCATGTATGGGGGAATGCATAAGTCATGTTTTAGTAAACTGGGCTTCCCACAAATCTACAACCAGTTTTCCCTATTATTAATATCCTACTTTAATATGGTATGTATGTTACAATTAGAATTCCTTACCTAACTTTTTGTTGTTGTTGTTGTTCTGACATCTCATCCAGGAAATCACATTTAGTTGCCATGTCATCTTAAAACTCTTCTTGTCTGTGACAGTTTCTCAGAATTTCTTGGTTTTGATGACTTAGCTTATGAAGTATTGTTTTGTTCATGATTAGACTGGAGTTACAGGGTTTTGGGTGGAGAATCACAAATGTACATCGCCATTTGAATTGTTATTGTTGTTAAGTGCCATCCAGTCAGTTCTGATTCATAGTGAACCTGCATAGGGTTTCCAAAGAGTGGCTGGAGGACTTGAACTGTCGACCTTGTGGTTTCAACCAACTTTGCAGTACAGTGCATTAACCCACAGCACCACACCAGGACTGCATGACAATGAGGAGCATGTTAATAATACGATTTATTGCTACTGCTGTGAACTCAATCACCTGGTTGAGGTAGTATCTATCGGGTGTCTCCCACTATAAAGCCCCCTCATCTCCATTCTGTACTCTTTGAAAGGATGTCACTAAGGGCAGTTGTCTGCACTTAAAAAGTGGAGAGGTATGCTCAATCTCCTTGAGGACAGGGTATTTACATGATGTTGTTGTTGTTAAGTGCCGTGGAGGCAGTTCCAACTCCTAACGATGGTTGTATAGGGTTTCTGAGGAGTGGCTGGTGAGTTCAAACCAATGACCTTGTGGTTAAACTGACCTTGCAGTCCAGTGCTTATCCTACAGAACTATGCCAAGGACTCCGGGGATCTACATAAGTATTTGGATTTCTTCTGCATGGGAGCTTTGTGTCTTCTTCTTTATTTATTGATCATTTATTTATAGAAATGTGGATTCAGAAATATTTCTCAAAGTTTGGTTTATAATTCAATACTATTCCATTTATTTTGTTGTTCATGTTTTCTCTTTGGCATATCTGTGTGTGTGTGTGTGTGCTCGAATACTTTCTGGGACACCAAGATGCTTCAGCATCATCTAGTATACATCTGACACCAAATTCTAGAGTCAGTTATTTCTCCAAGGAGTCCTGGTTTCCTTATTGGCGAATGGTATTAGAAACTATGACCTGAATGTAGGTATGCTAGCTGTTAGTAGGGTATCATTCATTCTCAGCCCTTTCAGCTGACAGATAAGGAAATACATGTGGGTATTTTAGCTGGAGTCCTGGTGTGGTGATGTGGGTTAGTGTACTGGACTTCAAGGTCACTTGAACTTCAAGGTCAGCAGTTCAAGCTCACCAACTGCTTGAACTTGGAAACCCTATACAGGGTCGTTATGAGTTGGAACCAACTCCAGGGCACTTAACAACAATAACAACATATTAACTTACATATATACATATTCTATAATTATTTTTGGAGCCCTGGTAGTTTAGTGTGTTACAACCACAAGATCAGCAGTTCAAATCTACCAGCTGCTCTGTGGGAGACAAATGAGACTTTCTACTCCAGTAAAGATTCATGACCTTAGAAAACCTATACAGGGTTGCTGTGAGTTGGAACTGACTTCAGGCAATGCAACCGCCACCACCATAACTATTTCTCTATGTATAGATGTCAGCCATACTGACGTCTCCAACTCTGATCCACTGCCTCCTGAATTGTTCTAGCTTCCTCTCTTGCTCAACCTCTCATTCCAACAGTGAGAAACGTGTTCCCATTATTTGCCATCATTTCTTCAGTTGTCTAATTCCAGCATACACATATCGTGGTCTTAGGATGGTTAACCTGTACCTCTACGTGAACCAACTGTACCAACTAGAATGTAGTGTCCGTGTATAGTTCTTATTTTCCCAGTAGCTTTATAGTCTCCACATATTTCCACACCCTCTTTCATCCATCTCATTTATCAAGGTTCATTGATATATTTGTAGTATTTGTTGCTGTTAAGTGCCATCGAGTCAGTTCAATGACTTTGTATAGGGTTTCTGAGGAGCAGCTGGTGGGGTTTGAACTGTAGATCTTGTGGTTCGCATTTTAGTGCTGCTTCTACAGGGTCACAGTATCATAAAAGTTGTGATATAGAGTATTTTGTCACATTCTGCATTCCACCCTGGAATTCTCTGCTTTCGATCCTAAATGATATTTTAAATTTGTATATATTAAAGTTCACTCTTTGTACTGTACAATTCTATGAGTTTTGATAAACACTTGGTGACATGTAGTCATTATTACATTATCGTACATTTATCATACAAATTTACCATCCTAAAATTTCCCTGTGTTTCACCTACCCCCAACCTGTACAATTTACTGATTTGTTACTGTCTTTACAATTTTGTTTTTTCCAGAATGGAATCATTTAGTAATATAACTTAATAATATGTCACTTATTAATAGCATGCAAGTAGGATACATCATTAACAACCTGCAATATGCAGATGATACAATGTTATTTACTGAAAGCAAAGAAGACTTAAAATACTTACTGATGAGTATCAAAGACCACAGCCTTGAGTAAAGAAAACAAAAATCTTCTTCACTACTGAACTGATAAATAACAGCATGATAAATAAAGAAAATATTGAAGTGGTCAAAGATTTCATTTTGCTTGAATCCACCATCAACAGTCACAGAAGCAGCAGTCAAGAAATCAAATGATGTGGCACAAGACCTCTTTAAAGTTTTCAAGAACAAAGATATCTGTTTGATGACCAAGGTGCGTCTGACAGCAGCCATAGTATTTTCTTTTCTTTCTTTTTTTAAAAACGTTTTATTGTGAATTATGTGATAGTTTACATGAGAGAACATTAGTTTTACATTCATTCTATCACATATCGTCTCATTGACATGGCTACAATCCCCTCCATGCACTGTCAACCAACCAAAGGGTATACCCTGCAATACTTCCCCCATACCACCCAGGTCTTCAGCACACAGTCGCTCTCCCTCTCTGGATCTAAAGTCCCCAGCTGCTCCATCGCTCCACGTTTTCTTCTCTGGCTCCATTTCAGGCATCACTGCTTCTCTGGGTAGGGTCCCACTCTCCACTCTTCTCCGTTGATGGTCTAGGGACCTCTGCTCCTAGACTGGAAAGTTAATCACTCCCCTCTTTGCTATAAAACATCTACCTTTACATTTCCAACCTTCACAATCAGTTCTGATAACAAGTATTCACTATTGTATCACAAGACACCCATCTGCATTTCATTTCATCAGCCCCGCCTAGACAGATTGGATACTACTCACTGGAGATTCTACCTTCCTCCAGGCCCTCTGGATCTAGCTTCCCTCTTGAAAGCTTGTAAGCCAGTCACTTCTTGCCTTTGTAGGCCCCCACCACCCATTTGGGGTAGCCAATGTCCAAGTTGCCCATCCCTGTCTACTCTGTGTGTGGAGGGTGTGGGAATGGTTCTTGCTGTAAGGATTTGTTCCCTCTTTTGAGCTACTGCTTCCATAGATGTAGGTCAAGTTCATCAAATTGTATCAGATTACTCTTTTAGCCATAGTATTTTCAATCACCTCATATGCATGTGAAAGTTGGACAGTGAATAAGGAGGACAGTAGAAGAATCAAGGCATTTGAATTACGGTGTTGGAGAAGAATATTAAAAACACCATAGACTGCCAGAAGAACAAAAAATCTGTGTTGGAAGAAGTTTGACCAGAACATTCCTTAGAAGTCAAGATGGCTAGAATTCGTCTCTCATACTTTGGACATATTATGAGGAGGGACCAGTTCCTGGAGAAGGACATCATGCTTAGTAAAGTGGAGGGTCAGCAAAATAAAGGGAGACCACAACGGGATGAATTAGCACAGTGGTAGCAGCAATGGACTCAAGTGTGACAATGTTTGTGAGGTTGGCACAGGACCAGGCAGTATTTCCTTCTGTTGTGCATAAGATTAGAACTGACTCCACTGCACCTATCAACACCAACATCAAGATCCATCATTAATCTTGAATGGTTAAATAACTTATTTCTTTTTATCAATAAGTACTACATCCATTGTATGGATGTAGTACATTTATCTAATAAGTAATGAAGGGTATCCTCTAGTTTTATAAATAAATCTAGAGAAAAATGGTATATAATGCAAGTATTTGTGTGGAGATAAATTTTCAACTCATTTACTGAATCATGTTTAGCTTTGCAAGAAACTACAAAACTGTCTTCTTAAGTGGCATACCATTTTGCATTCTCAACAGCAGTGAGTGAGAATTCTTATTGCTCTGTATCTCAGCCAGAAATTGGTATTGTCAAATTTTTGGATTTTTTGATGGGATCCTGGTGTGGCACTGTATGATAAGCACTGGACTGTTAAACACAAGGTAAACAATTCAAACCCATGAACCACTCCTCGGAAATGTTATACAGGGTCACTGTGAGTCAGAATCAACTCAATGGCACTTAACAATAACAGGAACAATAGGTGCATGGAGTTCGTGGGGTTAAGAGCAATTTAGCAATTCAAACCCACTCAGTTTCTCAGGAGTCTGGCTGGGTGATCTGCTTTCTAACGGTCACATGTATACATGGGGTTGTCATGAGTTGGAATTGATTCAACAGTAGCAACAATAAATAGGTATACTCATAGAACAGAATCTCATTTTCTCTAATAACATGTGATGTTGAGCATCTTTTCATATGCTTATTTGTCATCTTTATATCTTCTTTGATGAGGTGTCTGTTCACATCTTTTGCCCATTTTTAACAGAGTTCTTTTCCTATTGTTGAGATTTAAAAATTCTTTGTATATGAGTATTTGGACACATTCTCAGATATATGTTTTGCAAATATTTTCTCCTACTCTGTGCTTTGTCATTTGATTCTCTTAACAGTGTCTTTTATAGAGCAGAAGTTTTAAATTTTAATAAAATCTAATTTATCAGTTGTCTTTCTCTCATGGATCATGTTTTTGATGTTGAATCTGAAAACTTCACAAAATTCTAGGGTATACAGATTTTCTCTTATGTTTTTTTCTACAAGTTTTGTAGTACTGTTTTATTTCCAGACCCATTTATGGTCCATTCTAAACCAATTTTTGTGGACAGTATAATGTCTATTTTGACATTCATTATTGTTGACATACAATTGACCCAGCATCATTTGTTGAAAAGTCTATCCTTTCTGTAACAAATTGTCATTGTAATATTGTCAAAGATCAGTTGTCAATAATCACTGTAATGATTTATCTCTTAATGATCCATTGTGAAAGTACCATGACTATTACTTATCTCTTCAAATTCACCTCTTCACGTTCATTAACTCCAGCCTCCAGGCAGCCTTTCTCTTCTTAAAACACAACAAAATACTACTTGTTGCAGGACCTAAACACCTTTTTTCATGGCATATTTCAATAGAATTTGACTGTATGAACCTAAAGGATCCCTGACATTCTTTTATGTCCTCTTGGTAAAGAAGGCAAAATGAACAAATTGTTACTGTTAAAGAAGTTATACCAACATCTGAATGTTTCATTCCAAAAGACACATTATTTATATTGCAACAAAGAAAGAAAACATACAATGTTTATAAAATTCCTCTGGGAAGTGTTTCTTAGTTCAGGAATTAAGCTGCCTTCCAATTGAATGTTTCTATCTGTGAAACAGAAAGGGCTCTGAGCCTTCATGCCTGGAGAAAATGAGGGAATTAAATGTGGATGTCACCAAGGCTCACTGCTTCCACAGCAGGAGGAAGCCAGGTCAGAACCCTCCAGCCTTCTCCTTGGAAACAGTCTCCTGTTCATGTCTATGACTTCCTTTGTCCAAGTGAGTTACTTCAGCTTGGGGTTCACGACTGCACAGACATTTAACACAACTCACCCCTTGGCAGCTACCACTGTTCTGTCAGTTTGCCGTACTGTGACAGAGTAGACAGGGATAGGCAACTTGGACATTGGCTACCCAAAGCAGGAGGGGGTCTACACAGGCAAGAAGTGACTGGCTTACAAGCTTTCAAGAGGGAGCCTAGATCCAGAGGGCCGGGAGGAAGGTAGAATCTCCACTGAGTAGTATCCAATCTGTCTGGGCAGGGCTGAGGAAAGGAGATGGGGATAGAACTCTTGTGATACAATAGCGAATAATTGTTATCAGGACTGACTGTGAGAGTTGGAAATGTAAAGGTAGATGTTTTGTAGTAAAAGGAGGGGAGTGACTGACTTTTCAGTGAAGGAGCGGAGGTCCCTGGGACCATCAAGGGAGAAGAATGGAGAGTGGGACCTTACCCAGAGAAGCAGTTACTGTCAGAGATGGAGGCAGAGATGGAGGCAAAGATGATGGCACAGAGAGATGGAGTGGCTGGGGACTTTAGACCCAAAGAGGGAGAGGGGCTGTGTGCTGACAACAGGGGGCAGGCTTGCAGGGTACACCCTTTGGTTGTTTGATGATGCATGGAGGGGATTGTAACCATGGCAATGAAATGAATGTAAAGCTAATGTTCTTCTATGTAAACTATCACATGATGCACAATAAAACATTAAAAAAAAAAAAAGAAGAATATACTTTTTTAAAGTTCTATTTTTGAAATTAGTTTTTTTTTTTCTTCTTTCATTTTGCTTGTATTAAAGGGATATTGTCATGTTAGAGCAATTAATTGTGTTTTAGAGCTATCTCAATTATTAACAGAATTCAGAATTGCCTAAATTTCTTCAATCAAGTCCAGGAAAAAAAAAAAAAAGATCTTCCAAATTGTCTCAGGAATCTGTCATTCCTATCATTAAAATGAATCCAGATATCCAGATATAATGCGGTATTGGGGGACCCTAAGTGCCTCACTCCTCATTCCATGCTTACTCCATTTCACTACAGCTTTTGGTTTAATACAGAATTGAAAAGGAAAGTGTCCATTGAAACAGCCATACAAAAGTGAGAAATGTGTTCTTTTTAGTTTTTTTAATGAAGCATTAGAAAACAGAACACTTTAAAAAGGATACTCAAATGATTTTTAATTACTACAAAGCATTGAGATGTTAATACCATTTATATAAGAAGGAGGGATACTATTTCATCCATCCTTTTTTGCAAAGAATTTCAAGCCCAAGAAAACGATTTCTTTTGATCCATTCTGATTGCATGTAATTAAAGGATGAAAAAAACATATGGCTCAATTACCGCTGCTTCTCATCAAGCATAAATTAATGAATATCAAGTCATTGTATTTTTCTGGCTCCTTCTCTACAGGACAATGACTATATATTGCTGTATTTTGAACACCATTTTGTATTTAACGCTTTATAGACCAGTCTTTAAGAGAAATGGATGCTTGAAATTATAATATGTAAGAATAAATCTTTGAATTTATGATTATTTGGAAAATATGTGGTCATTTAAAAGAATCTCCCTAGTTTGTCAGTTTTTCATAACTGTCAGTGCTTATCCTACAATGCCACACCAGGACCCCAATAATAATATTACCCTCTCACATACAATCATTAGATTTTAAGCTCCTTAAGGAAAATCCCTTTAAAATAAAAGGTTATTGCTTATGTACTTTAAAAAAAAGGCAAACAATGTGACACAGAAATTATGGTCACTATAGGAAAAGCACTGGATGGATTACTAACCGCAAGGTCAAAGGTTCAAAGCCACTAGTCGCTCCTCAGAAATCCTATCCAAGGTCACTATGAGTCAAAACCATTCTCAACATCATTTAACAACAACAACAACAAAACAGAAAAATATCAGTATTAGTAAATGATATTCATCAACACTTCACAAAGACTCTGTTATTTTTGGTTCATTTTATTTTATAAGCCTTCCATAAATATAAAGTGCTAGATAATATGAATCTTATATAGCATGCTAAAGAAAGTGCCTTTGTAATCTGTAATCATCAATTCTCATTGGTCATTTATACACCCAGATTTTTAAATGCATGTCAGAAAATCTAATAGATCTTAGTATATAAGTTACATAAAGCATACGATTTTATCTATTACCCAATAAATCCAGTTCTTTCTGATTTGAAAAGATAGTCTACAAAATTTCTATCTGTGCTAAACAAAAATGTAACAAAGTTAAGCTCCAGGTATTCCATCTAGTTTAATATGCTTAACACACACATATACATACATGTTTCTAATGAGAAATCTAAAACTTGCTTTAAAGTCAGAGAGTTTGGGGAGCAGAAAGAGATCTTAATAATCATTTTGTCCAATGCCCCTCAAATTACAGATTCAGAGATTCAGAAGGTCTAGTGATTATCTGAGATTCATACAACTTTCTATACTAGTATTTCTTTGCCAAATTTTAGCAGAAAATGTCTCTTAACATATCTTTTTGTACTAACAGGAAACATATCTTGCTTCCTTGACAGTTTGTCTAGATGTCAATAATGTCAATGGATCCAAATTCTTAGAAATATAAAGGGAAGAAAATGAGAAATGTGGTTATAATGGGAAACATGAACCACAGCCTAAGTAGAGAGGGGGCGTGGCCCAGGCTAGTTGGCGCGGGTCCGAACCATGGGAGACACAGCTGTTTGACAATCGTACCTGGAACCACTTAATTTTGTATCTAACTCTAGCCAGCTACTAGAGAGTTCCCTTTACTTGTAAGACTTTAGTGGAATCATTAGATCATTTGTGTAGTAGTAGAATTCTTCATTCTATACAAGAGTCAATCTTCAGTGTAAAAACTCATCTACACTACATATTCTGAAAAAGAAACATTTTAAACTTTTAATTCCATAAGGCATGCTTGTCATCTTGATTCTCAGGTACCAGAATTATTGAATCCACTTTGCTGAAAATGTCAAAGAAAAAAAGGTTAGATATACAAAATCAGTACAAAAATTATACCATAAATACAATTTTAACAAATAACAATCTATCAATGGACAGTGGTACACTAAACGTTTCATTTTTGCTTTCTATTTCTGTATTAACATCTATGGCTTTGGGTCATACTGAGTATCAGAAGCATCAGATGCCTGGCATATATACTGATGAGATGCTTAATAGTCACGTCTTGACAATTTACATGTCAGCTTGTACTATAAGAAAGCAAAGCCAATAAGTGCACATGGACAGGGAGGAAGACTCCAAGACTTGTAAATCTTTTAGCAACAACACTTCCTAGGCCTTATGATAGGCTTCTGAGAAACCACCACTATGCACATCAAGACCCTTAATAAGACATTGGAGCATGATAAGGCTGCTAAAATTAGGAGGAAAACAGAACACGAGAACTGGAGGAAAGTAGAAAATAGAAAGCAAAACATGAATATAATTAAGTTTGTTCTTGCAACTGATTCTGCAGCCTGATGGAACGTGGGTTTCTGAATATTTTCAGAGCATTTTGCAGAAGTAGCCTCCCAGTACCTCATTAAGATCGCACATTTGTCATTAAATTCTATGCTTTGCATCCCACGTAAGAATCCAAAATGTTCCTTCTCCATTCACTACACCAACAGGCATTGGAAGAAATGGTTTTCACATAGTCTTGTTGACCAGTTCATTGGTATAATTTTGGTTATTCTATCTATTCACTATTAAATTAAAAATAAAATGTTGATACTGGTTTTTAAAAATGAGTCAAGTTTTAGGGGACTGTATTTCACTAATTTACTGTGAAATCACTTTAGAATTAGAATTTCAACATTTGTGCTTAGTTTATAGAGGTCATTAATGTGTTCTCCAGTTACATGTATTGGTTAAGAGTCCATATTATAGTAATGTTAGTCTTGAACTGATAAAATGGTTTATGAAATATGATATTTATTATAGCATTATATAATATATATATTATTATTTATTATAGATTTAACTGTAGCTCTTGCATTAAAACACATTTAACATATTAACCAAACTAAGCAAAAAGTATATTGAAGTGCAAGTATAAATTCACAGAAATCCTTTGATTGAGGAAGCACTGAACTTATGAACAACTATTTGAGCATAGTTCTATTTTTGTTTTGGAGAAAGTTGGAAATATACTAAAACCAATGCTTTAATTGCTTAGTTGTAGCTATATTTGGTCTGCTAGCAGAAGACAACGTAAATGTTGACTGATATTATGTCATCAAAGAAAGTATTACCACAGGATAACTATCTGAAGCTGAGTACCTAACTAAAGCTAATTAATGAACATTTTTACTTTATTGAAATACAGCATTTTGAACAATACTTAAATTTTTTTTTCTGTTGGTCAACATGATAATTCCTTACAGATCTTAACACTTACCCATCACTTTAGAGTAGCAAGGTTCACAGTGTATTGTCTGCCTATAAATCCAAATACTGTCACCTGCTTTTAAGTTTTCCAAAGGCCTTTTGCATATTTCACACTAGGGAAAACATAAAGCAATATGTAAAGTTCACATGATTTAAGAATTCTAGAATTTTAGAGTAATAGGGCTAGAAAAGTTCTTTCATTTCATTCAATGCTATCCTCCTTACTAATTCTGAGATGAAACCTGAAGGGAAACCACAGGAAAAGCAAAAGTGTCCTTGTCTATGATCCGTGTTTTAACTTTTCAAATAAATTCTCATGAAATCTCCCTATCATGGAGGTACATTTCAGGGTATAGCTACCACCTGAAGTTTTCTATCAAACACACATTGGAATAGAGATAAATGTTCAAAAATTGGTTATGCTAAGAACAAGATCATTACTCAATATATGAAATAAACTATAACTATGTAGTTGTATTTATTGTTTACATACACAGGGAGATCGATGTTGTCCAGGGACAACAACTTACAAAGATCTGAAGGAAAAGTTTCTTTTGGGTTGCACTGATTGCAGAAGCAGGAAAAGGGTTGACTTGTGTCTAAGACATATGTGCAATGGAGTGAGCCCACTTTTGATTGGCTGACTTTTGCAGCAGGAGGCTGGCCGTGATTTTTGAGGTGTTTTCACTGAAACAAACTGTCAGTGATAAATCTGACATTACTTTAACCAGTCTGATAACTATCTCCATGACTAAAGAACAATCAAGCTTTTAGAAAACATTTTTACTCTCAGTTAATGTTGTTGTTAAGAACCATCAAGTTGGTTCTGACTCATAGCCACCCTGTGTGTACAGGGTTTCTGAGGTTGTAAATCTTTGCAGGAACAGACAGCCTCATGTTTCTACAACAGAGCAGCTGATGGGTTTGAAGGGCCGACCTTGTGGATTGCAGTCCAGTGCTGTTGTTACAGAGTCACTGTGCTCCCATCAGTTCTTAGTATTTTATAAGTAAATTGAAAATGTAAATGATCCACCCTCAATTTTCATTAACCAGGAGATTTTCCTTGTCTGAAACATTTTCTACATAATATGTCTGCGTTTTATTGTAGTAAGATACATACAGCCAAAATCTTCCTATTTTCACCATCTTTGCTTGTACATAAATTTCATTCACTATGTTGTACAATCATCAGTATTATGCCTTTCCAAGCTTTGTCATCATCCTTTACAGAAACTTGGGCTCCTTAACTGTAAACGCTCTCTTTCCTCCACCCACCTACCTTTGTTGTTCTGTTACCTTGTAGTTCAAGCTGATCTTGCAGTCCAGCGCATTAACCCAGGACTCCCCCTTGATTACCACTAATAATCTTTGCTCTCTATATGCCTGTGATTATTCTTGCCATTTCAAATAAATGACATCATACAATATTTGCCTGATTTATTTCATTAAGCACAATGTTTCTGGGGTTCATCCATATCATGACATCAGAATGACATTACTCTTTATGGCTGAGTAATATTTCATTATACCTATGTGCCACACATCTGTTGATGGACACTTGGGTTGCTTCCACATTTTGGATATTGGAATAATGCCACAATGAACATTGGGATACAAATGTCTGCTCCAGTTCCTGCTTTCAAGTCTTTCAGGAGTGGAATTTCTGGGTCTGCTTAATAATTTTAAATATAGAGCTATAAATTTAAGTTTTGTTTAATTGAGAATTTTAGTAATGAAAAGAGAGTAATTTCATTTTTTCATAAATTAGCAATTCAATCTTCAGGCTACATTTTAATATTGAATTCTACATTCATAAATGTTTATATTATTTGTAAAAGATATGTAATATAATTCTATATGATATAATATGTATCAACATATGCAATTCTTTATGCTTATATTTGTAAATTCCATTTAAAATTTAATTTGGGTGCCCAAAATGAGGAATCATATTTTTTATTGCTATTTGTTACTGTTTGAAGTTAATTGGAAAAGAAGCAATCAGGTGACAAAATGTTACATATATTTGAGTGAGTTGGGTAATTGGAATAGATCTTAGAATGTTAGAACTAGAAAAGACCCATCGATCTAATCAACTGGTTCTCAAACTGGCTGCACATTAGACTTACTTATAGAACTTTTAAGGAGATCTGGTGACACAATGGTTAAGTACCCAACTGCTAACAGTAAGGTTGGCAGTTCAAATCCACTTAGCAGCACCTACTGATCTGCTTCTACAAAGATTGCTATTGTTATTAAGTGCCATCAAGTCAGTTCTGACTCATAGTAACTCTGTGTAGGGTTTCTGGGGAGCAGCTGGTGGGTTTGAACCACTGACCTTGTAGTTAAAACTGATCTTTCGGTCCAGTGCTTATCTTACAGCACCACACCAGCATTCCTCCATAAAGATTACAGTCTAGATAACCCTATGGGGCCATTGTACACTGTCACATGGGGCCACTATGAGTAAAACATTGACTGCATGATACCTAACAACAATATGTACCCATGCCCAACAGAATGAAACCTTACACAGTCTTGAGTCATCTTCACAATCATTGCTGTGTTTAAGTTCATTTTGCAGCAACCGGTGTAGGCTAATGCATCAGACTGCAAAGTCATCTGAACTGCAAGGGCGATAGTTCAAGCTCACCAGCTGCTCCTTGTAAACCCTATACAGGGTCGCTACAGGTTGGAATCAACTTGATGGCACTTAACAACAACATATCAATCCATCTTGTTAAGGGTCATCCTCTTTTTCACTGACTCTCTACTTTATCACTCATGATGCTCTTCCTCATGGACCAGTCCCAACTGATAACACATCCAAAGAATGTGAGACAAAGTCCCACCATCCTTGCTTCTAACGAGAATTCTGGCTTTACTTTTTCCAAGACAGATTTGTTCATTCTTCTGGCATCCCATGGTATAGTTAATGTTCTTCATCAACCCCAAAATTCAAAAGCATAAATTCTTTGTTAGTCTTTCTTAGTTATTGTCCATCTTAATAGACAACTGGAAAGATCATGGCTTGAGTCAGGTGCATCTTAGTCTTCAAAATGACATCTTTTGCTTCTTAACACTCTAAAGAGACTTTTTGCAGCAGATTCACCTAATCTGCTACATTGTTTGATTTTTTTGACTACTGCTGAAAAGAAATAGTTGACACCTTCAATCTTGTCTCCGTTTATCCTGATGTTGTTTATTGGTTCCATTGTGAGTCTTTTTGTTCTCATGATGTTGAAGCATAGTCCATAGTGAAGGCTGTAATCTTTGATCTTCATCAGTAAGTGCTCTAAGTCCTCTTCACTTTCAGCAAATAATATATATCATCTGCATATTCCAGGTTGCTAATGAATTTTCCTTCAATTCTAATGTTGTGCTCTTCTCAGATAGTCCAGCTTCATAGATAATTTGCTCTTCTGGCATCCATTTTGGTCTTTTCTTTCATTCTTGTATTTTAATGATCTGGTTTCTTCATGTATGATGTCTTTGATGTCATCCCATAGCTCATCCAGTCTTCAGTCATTAGTATTCAATGCAGCAACACTATTCTTGTGATGGTTTCTAAGTTCAGGTGTGATGGTTTCTAAGTTGTACTTTGGCTCTCATGTACTTGTTTTAATTTTCTTCAGCTTCAACTTGAACTTGCTAACAATAACATAGAGCTTTAAAAAATAGGAGCATGTCGAACTAATCTCTAAGATTCTTGATTTAATTAATCTGGGGAAGGTCCCATGCATTATCTTTTGTTCTAATTCTCTCAAATGATGACACTGTTGAGAACCTCTGATATAGTCTATTTCCTCACAATATATGTAAGGAAACTGAGGCATAGTTTTCTTAGATGATTGTTCAGGGTTATACAGCCATAGTTAGTGACAAAGCCTAAACTAGAAATCTTGTCCCATTCAGTCACATCAAAAACTATGATGTTATTGTGAGAGCTTAAAGAAATTGCATATGAAAGTACAGACTGTGAAACTCTCTACTAATGCACGATTTCTGAAGGAGCCCTAGTTGCACAAGGTACTACTACACTGTACAACTAACTGCAAGGTCCATGGTTCAAACATACCAGCCACTCCTTGGAAACCCTATACTGAGTCACTATGAGTCAAAACCAATTCAATGGCACTTAACAACAACAATAGTGTCTTTAAAGAAGAAAGATCTGTAATCTGATCCCATAAAAGTTATAGCCTAGAAGAGATCACAGCCTAAAGTACTACTGTGTCACAAGAGGTAACCATGGACTGAAATCACCTGGATGGTCCCAACAACAATAACCTATTATTATATATAATCCAGTATTATACACCCACTCCTCATTTGTCAGCATGGTTAGGTTCCAAAGACCCAATCATTATGAGAAAATCAGCATTAGACAAAAATAAACTATGACCCTATCAGATCACGAAATGGAGTATGACCACATCATTACAAAGCTGCGAATTCATCATTACATAACTTCCAAACCAATGAAAGCCATGGCCCAGTCAAGTTAGCACATAACTCTAGTCACCACAGCCAGCATTACTCTCACCTCACACCTCGGCATTTGTCACTGCCGGACATTCATTGTTACTACACAGAATAGTTGGATAATAGATGCTTTCTCTTGTCAAAATGCAAAATGTTGGATAACAATATAGTCGATAAGTGAGGAGTAGGTGCAATTATTCATACTCTCAACAGCAGAAACTGAATTTCAACTATTGCTAAGCTTATAAATACTATGTAATTTCATGATATAAAAATCTGCTAGCTGTCTGCTCAACAATTTCTTTTCCTTTTTGGATTTAATTGTTTATTTTATGTAATAAATATTTTATCAAAATTTTACCAAAAAATATTTTATAAAGAAAAGAGGACAAATGTTTATTTTTTTTTCAGATTTAAATCATTAGAACCAGAAGGAAAGAATGTGTTAGTATTCAATCCTATTACTAAAGCCAAGGTAGTAATTAACAAGCCTCTAAGGTTTAGACTGAATAACTCCAAGAAATATTTAAGCAGCACATTATTAATGAGGATGATAATGTTTCTGAAAGCTGTAAGTTCATTTTATGCATTCATTAAATAATTATTTTTATTCCAGTCATTATACAATTTTATATTGAAACAAAATAAGCACACACTTACCTTAAAACAAGTGGAGTGGCAGCAAATTTGTAATTCATCTAAAATCATTTTTGTTTCTATACCCAAGGGTTTTCGGCAATAAGTGCACATATCTCTCTCAATGACAGACCTATAGAGACATAAGCAATTAAAAAATAAATCTGCCATTGCACAAAAGACAGATATATTTCTCATAAAATCATATGGAAATGATGCTAGATTTGATGATACTCTGAGAAATTGCACAAAATCAAGAAACGTTGGGGGTTTACTTATTCTAATAATAAGATTGATTTTTTTTTCCCTCGCTATCTCAAAATGATGTCAAAAAATTAACATCTGGGAAAGTCTCACATTATTAATTCATCAGCAATCAAGAGTGCATCTGGGCAGCAGAAAGATGTTCACAGTTTTGTAATTGAACTAAGTAAGAAGTATCCCTTGAAGCTAGAAGGGGTTTTAATTATTAATTTACATATATCATTTTACAGATTACATGAAAAAATTATACTGAGTATTAATATAAATTTTTAATTCTCAAAACATTCAATACATCAAAAATAGAAATCCATTCAAGAGTACGTCATTAAATTCACAGATGATGGATCTGCAAGATTCTAGGCTCTAGGCTTTATAGTCACCCAAACCCTACTCATAACTTCCTTTGTATCATGGTAAGACTTAGAATATTGAGTTATTTGTGAAAAAAATGTGTGTTTTCTAAAGAAATAAACCTAGGCCAAAAATTTGATGGTAGGAAAAGAGTTTCCTTTTAAAATTTATATTGGAAAAAATGTTTAGTAATAAAGTGTGGCTGTGGTCATCAGAATCCACAATATCTTAGTCACATGAGAGCCTTAAGAAAGACCAATAGATGTTGGATTGTCTTCCTTTTGGAAGATTTCTGGATTAAGTCTTATATAGTACTTTGTAGTATTTTCTAGGTTTGGGGCTTTAACATTGTGGCCCTCTCATTTGTAAAGTAGAATACATCATGAGGTGACAAACTAAAAATAGTAATCAGGATGGCTTTCTGGTGTAGTGCTGTAGGATAACCACCAGGTCGGTGGTTCAGACCCACCAGCCACTCTGAGGGAAAAAGATGAAGAGATCTACTCTACTAAAGATTTAAAGCCTTGGAAACTCTAAGTAGCAATTCTACTTTTTCCTATAGGGTTTCTAGGAGTTGGAATTGACTCAGTGGCAGTGAGTTTGGAGTTTGGTCTCTGAGTAAGCAGCAGAGCCAGAATGTGTCTATAGATGACCTAGCTGTAGAGTTCTGGACTCATGGTATAGCACTGCAGGATAAGCATTGGACTGTGAACCACAAGGTTGGTGGTTCAAACACACCAGCTGCTCCATGGAAACCTGCACAGGGTTGCTGTGATTTGGAACAGACTCAACAACACTTAACAACAACAACAGCTCCAGAGGTCTGAGTACTGCCTCAGGACCTGCTACAAGGGTTATTGGGATCACTTCACTGAAATAAACTAGTCATGGCCAGGAGCCATAATTTTAATATAGCAACTGGGAAGGAGATAAGCTGGAAGGACTCAGAAATGGAAGAAAATGAATGAGAATACATAAACTTTATTTGATTTTAGCCTTTTAGTGTTTCTAGTAACATCTTTCTAACTTTTATGAATACAAATATTTCCTGCTTTCAGTAAATTATAGCTACTTTCTTATAGATTCCTGGCAAATATTTTATAATGGGTTCCTCATATACATACAAGGAGCTCTGGTAGCGTAGTGGTTACGAATCAGGCTGCTAACCTCAAGGTCGAAACTACCAGCTGTTCTGCGGGAGAAAGATGCGGCTTTCTGCATCCACAAAGATTTACAGCCTCAGAAACCCTGTACAGGGTCACCTATGAGTCTGAACCGACTCCGTGGTACTTAACAACAACAACAACATATACATACAGATATATCAACACACTTGTACAAGGGTCCAGCTTTCCCTTTAAAATTGTTAGCAATTCAAGATAGAAAACAAGTGCTCTATGTCACTCATTCCGTTATCCCATAGGGTCTGGATGAGGAGCTGAGAATACAGAGAAGAGTAAGGTGGTTGAGAAACTTTCTCTTCACTGAAGGAGACCGCTGTGTGATGCAGTGACTCCACTATAATGTAAGTAAAGTGGAAAGAATTAGAAGAACACAGCCAGAGCACAAACAACCCAGGGGTGAAGTCAGGAACGGTTTCTCAGAAAAAGTGTCATATGAGTTAAATCCTGAAAAAGTGGGAGCTCTCCAGGCGGAGAGAGCAGATAGGTGGGGTGGGGTATGATGGAGGGATTCCAAGCAGAGCGATCAGGAAGTACAAAGATTCCACAAAACAAAGGCATTTCACTTGACTGGGCTTTAGTCAATATTCAGCAGGAGCAGATCCTGACAGTAAACAGTGCACAAAGGTTTCTATCCTGCAGTCAGTAGAATTGGCGTGCTTAGAGAAGACCTATGATGGCATAGCCAATTTTAGACAATAATCAATACCTGGGATGATTGGACTTACAGACGATTAGCTTTTTCTCTAATGACTAAGACCCACCTTCAAATTAGGACTGAAATACATCTTAATAGAAAGACTTTAAGAGGACTATTTCCTTTTTTTTTTTTTTTCTTTAGATGCCCCACACCCTAACGCCTTCCCTGTTTTCCTCTTTAAGAATGAAAATACCAGTCCAGGAAAAGCTCTGAATATTGTTTGAAAAATTATAATTTTTACATTATGAAAGCATGAATGATTCTCTTACTCATGGCACTAAAGATCATCTAATCAAATATTGTTAAAAATCTATACGGTCCAACAGATAAATAATAGTTTAGCTGTGCTAGAAACTAAACTTTTAAAATAGCTATGTGGCTAGGCCCACTGGGATCAGAGAGGCTGGTCTCATTATTCATTAACTTTTACTGAAATATATTATTCCAGAAAAAAATTGTTAATAAACACATTCTGTTTTCAAGATTAAGAAACACATCCTCCTTTTAAGGCTAATGAACATATCCTGTTTCCAGGACATTATGGGTCTTGTAATCTTGTGATTATCTTGCAACTATTTAACAAAGTTATATGTGTAAAACAGCCCAAAATGTTGTCCAAAAGTTCGTCATACCTATGTATAAAAGCACTTTTAAAATCCTAACTAGCCAGAACATTTATTGACTGGGTAAATGATGGGCTGCCCAACTTTAAGATGCGCTATTAACCCTGCATAGCAATCTAGTGATGGTACTCTGAGTTGTTTATTTCTTGACAAGACTGTACTGTGAATCAAAGTTCTTTTCAAAACATTATATCTAACCTAGCTCTTTTTGTTATCTAGGCAGTATTTGTAATTCTACTATTTGTATAGATGATTTTACTCCCCAAAGACTTAGGACTTCAAGTCAAGCCACCATAAATCACTGGCAATGGGCAAGACCTTTAAAAAGTGACAGACATAGGCTATACCTCTGACGACTGGTCCATGTTTTTCTTAGCAAATGGGGCATATGCTCATTTTTTTCTGAAACTCATTCATTGACACCCATTAGGTGCTAACTACTGCATTAGAAGTTGAGGCTACACATAAAAATAAAGCATGACCTTACCCTCAAGGGGCCACGTTTCTAGCCCTTGCTACAGAGAAACACCATCAATGGAATACTGGGTACTTTCAGGACTTCTGGTTTCCAAATATGATGTTAATTGGATATTTTCATTTTCTCCACTGGAAAGTGGCAGGCCGCACTCTCATGAGTGCCACCTATGTGCCCCACTGAACATTAAATGGTAAACAAAGGATCATTTACATCAAAAGCCTGGAGTGGGGCCAGTTCACCAGCACTAAATCGTTACTCATCTGTAACCCCACTCCTGGGAATTGAGCTTGGGCTGAGAGTGGGTAGCAGTATATCCAAACAGCTGTTTGTAAGGTGAGCTGGCTTTGGAGAACCGCAAGGAAGGAAGGCTGAAGTCAGTTAAGAGATGCAGTGAAGTCTATATGCTAATAATATGGCATTTCTAGAGACTCCTGGGAACTACAGAAACCTGAGGGGCTGGTCTGGGAGGTTGCTTTAAAGCACAGGAAGGTCTTTTAAAATCAAAGGCACAAAAACCAAGGAGCAACAACAGCCACAAAACAAACAAGAAACTAATTTCTAGATGCAAAAGTTATAGTGAGTTATACTTTGCTCCATTTACATTCATAACAATCATCATCAGGACTGTTACTTCCAAGTGCAAAGGACAGTAAAAATATACACTTCTATATATGAACCATAAATGCATACTCACCTATCAGAAGTAGAATAAACAGTTTGAATGTATTTTCCAGAGACATTTTCTGGAGGCACATCCTTTGGTGATTTACTAGGGGAAGAAAAAAAGAAAAGAAAAGAAAAAAATATATATATATATTTATACATACATATATATATATGATGAGAATTGGGCTATTTTCTCCAGTATTAGTATATATATATATATATACCTATGAAAACATCTATCACTCATTTGTCAGTTGGCCATACTGTGGTGGCTTGTGTATTGCTGTGATACTATAAGCTATGCCACCAGTAATTTAAATATCAGCAGCGTCACCTATGGTGGACAGATTTCAGCAAAGTTTCCAGACTAAAACAGTGTAGGAAGACAGAGAGGCACACTGGTGATGATTGTGTAAGCACTGAATATGAATAGTAGTGGAATATTTTTAGATACAGTGCCTGAAGATGGGACCCTCGGGTTGGAAGGCATTCAGAATACGACTGGTGAAGAGCTACCTCCTCAAAGGAAGTTAACCTTAAAGACATGAATGAAGCAAAACTTTCAGGACCTTCTTTTGATGATAGGGCACAACTTAAAATGAGGAGAAATAGCTATAAATATCAATTACTAAACAGAACATGGAATGTACAAAGTATGAATCTAGGAAAATGAGAAGCTGTCAAAAATGAAATGGAACATATAAAGTGAGCTCTTAGGCTTAAGTGAGCTGAAATAGACCAGTACTGGCATTTTAAAACCAGACAGTCACTTGGCTTACTGTACCAGGAACGACAGATTGAAAAGGAATGAAGTCACATTCATTGTCAAAAAAAACTTTTCTTTTCAAGATCTATCTTAAAGTGCAATGCTGTCTATGATAGGATGTTATTCATATGCCTACACAGAAGACCAGTTAATACACTATAATTCAAATTTACACATCAACCACTAAAGCCAGTAATGATGAAATTGAAAACTGCTACCAACTTCTTGAGTCTGAAACTGACCAAACATGCAAAAAGAGGCATTGATAATTACTGGTGATTAGAATGTGAAAGTTGGAAACAAAGAGGAAGGATGAGTAGTTGGAAAACATGGCCTAGATGATACAAATGATGCAAGAGATCACATGATACAATTTTGAAAGGCCAACACCTTATTCACGGAAAATTCCTTTTGAAACAATATAGAAGGTGACCATAGCCATGTACCTGACAAGGTGGAATACACAGGAATCAAATTGACCACATAGGTGAGAAGAGATTGTAGGTGGAAAAGCTCAATATCATCAACCAAAACAAGGCCAGGCACAGATTGTAGAACAGACCATCAATTACAAAATATTTTTCCTAAGCAAATTCAGGTTGTAATGGAAGAAAATTAAAACAAAACTAGAAAAGTCAAAATATGACCTTGAATATATCCCACCTGAGTTTAGAGATCAGATACTAATGACTGAAGAGCAGAAGAATTGTGGAATGACATCGAGAACATCATACATGAAGAAAGCAAAAAGTCACTAAAACAACAGGAAAGAAAGAAAAGACCAAATTAGATGTCAGAAGAGATTCCAAAACTTTCTCTTGATTGTAGAGAAGCCAAAGAGAACGGAAGAAATGGAGAGGTAAAATAACTGAATAGAAAGTTTCAAAGGGTAACTTGAGAAGACAAAGTCAAGTATTATAAAGAAATGTTCAAAGACATGAAGTTAGAAAACACAAAGGGCAGAATATTTTCATCATGTCTCAAGCTGGAAAAAAAAAAAAAAAAAAAACGAAGAAAAAAATTCAAGACTTGATTTGCAATATTTAAGGATTCTATGGCTCCTAGGAAACCCTATAAAGGGTCTCTATGAGTTGGATTTAACTTGATGGCACTTAACAACAACAACATGTTTATGTGAGAATTTTTTAATGGCCCTGGTGGCACAAACAGTTAAATGGTTATCTACTAACCAGAAAGTTGGTGGTTCAAATCCAGCCAGGAGCTTCTTGAAAGAAAGACCTGTCAATCGGCTTCTGTAAAGATTAAAGCCTAGAAAACCCTATGGAACAGCTTTATTCAGTCACATGGGATTTCTCTGTGTTGGCTACTACTCAACAGTACCTAACAACAAAAATCCTATTACACATAGATATGTTATGCTAAAATATTATTTACTTGATTATTTAGTATGGCGCTGTGGGTTAATGCACTGGACTACAAAGTCAATTTGAACCGCAAGGTCAGAAGTTCAAGCTCACCAGCTGCTCCTTGGAAACCCTATACAGGGTATCTATGGATCGGAACCAACTCAACAGTACTTACCAACAACAACTTAATATTGGAAACATTATAAAGAATTACATATGCAGGACTCAATATACCCTTAAATTGTCTTCAATTTGTAAGAAGCATACCTAAAAATGATAGCATTTCTTTTTAAACATAAGTCATTTCAAAATTATAAAAATATTTGCAGTGTTGTTGTTGTTAAGTGTCGCCGAGTGGGTTTTGACTCATAGAGCTGCTGTAAAGTGTTTCTGGGAAGTGGCTGGTATGTTTGAGCTGCTGTCCTATAGCATCACACTGTTGTTGCTGTTGTTGAGTGCTGTCGAGTTGGTTCCGACCCATAGAGACCCTGAACAGGGTTTCCGAGGCTGTAAATCTTTAAGAAGAAAGCCTCATCTTTCTCCCATGGAGCAGCTGGTAGTTTCAAACTGCTGACCTTGCGGTTCGCAGCCCAATTCATAACCACTACGCTGCCAGAGCTCTTTATAGCATCACACTAGGACTCTAAAATGAGGCCAGAGATTCATAGGCCCCCACCAGATTTGAACTCATGATCTCTAGCTTCCAAGGTCAGTGCTCTAATCCCAGAAGTAAAGTGCCCATACCTATTCTCCACATATGTCCTTGTGTACACGACTGTATCCTTTGATCCTGCAGGTCTGGTTCCAACACCGGAGCTGCAATACAAACCATTTTACTTCATGTGTTAAGTTTACTTACAACAATAGGAAAAACAATTAGGCTGTCATCCAATTTAGCACACACACACACAAATGCATGTATGTTTCTTCTACAGCTTTTGAAATATGAATGTTAAATTGTATTAACCCACTCTGCATATCTTTCATTTTGTTCTTCATTTCCATTGTCTTGATCTACTTTCAGAGTATTTCTATAAAAGTTGGTCACTCAGGAAGTCTGCTGTAGAGTACAAGAATGACTTGGAATATTTGTTTAATTGATATGGTTTAGTGTCTATTTCCCTGAGGTCCCCTTCGTTTTTCTAAACCATGACTTTTTTCACAAAACTTGAACAAGAAGTGGACATTATTAATAGTTCTGACAACATGTGATTACAGAAGCCTTTTGGATATACCTAAAGATGGACTCTAGGTTTGGTGCTATAGAATCACAGGTGGGAAGTTCAAACCCACCAGCTGCTCCTTGAAAATCCTATGCAGGGTCACTATGAGTCGGAACCGACTTGACAATAACAACAAGAATGTGTAAGAAGTCCTGGTGGTGCAGTGGTTAAAGTGTTCAGCTGCTAATATTGAAGGATTATTGTTGATGCTTTTAATCCACCATCCACTTGAAAGGAGAAAGATTGGCAGTCAGCTTCTAGCCTTGGGAGCACTATGGGGCAGTCCTACACTGTTCTAAGGGTTGCTAAGAGTCAGGATCAATTTGCCAGTAACAGAGGGCTGATGAAATGAAATGCCGATAGGTCTCTTGTGATACAATAGTGAATAATTGTTATCAGGACTGATTGTGAGGGTTGGAAATGTAAAGGTAGATGTTTTATAGCAAGGAGGGGAGTGATTAACTTTGCAGTCTAGGAGTGGAGGTCCCTGGGACCATCAAGGGAGAAGAGCACAGAGTGGGACCCTATTCAGAGAAGCAGTGACACCAGAGATGGAGGCAGAGACGATGACGTGGAGAGATGGAGCAGCTGGGGACTTTAGACCCAGAGAGGGAGAGGGGCTGTGTGCTGACGACAGGTGGGCAGGCTTTCAGGATGTATACCCTTTGGCTGGTTGATGATGCATGGAGGGGATTGTAACCATGGCAATGATTCCATATACGATAGGATGAATGTAAACTAATGTTCTCCCATGTAAACTATCACATAACTCACAATAAAACATAAAAAAAAAAAAGTCCTTTATCTTTTTAGTAAATGCAACTGCCACCTGCATGATTCTCTATTTTTTTCTTTTGAGGGGAGAAGATAATGCAAAATATTTATCTTTGAAAAATATTTCTACCAAACGTAAATTTTTTAGGAAAAAATACATTTTATACATTCCATTTCAGATGTCACATGGTAACAAAAGACCAATTTGTTGATTTGTCACCCTTTTGTACGGCTTAACCCCTGATATGAATCAGAACCGACTCCACGGTACTTAACAACAACAACAACAACCCTGATCAAACTGACTACTTCTTCATTTTTAAAAAAGGGTGAGGTCGCATTTGGGGTATTTTTTTAAAAACGTAAAGAGAGTACTGCTGTCCTGTGTTTTGTAATTAACCAGAGTACCTGCTATTGTTTCTGGTTTCATAAGAATAGGCAGTGCTTCCTTTCAGTTTGTTGTTTAGTTGTTTAGTGGTGGAAACAGTGACTTGTCCATTTAGTCTGAAAAAACAAACACGTACATTTGTAGCTGAAAATTGAGGCCACTTCGAATTTTTTCTTATCATTAAACTTTTACTCAATTAACACTATTTTACATACAGAGGATCTATTCAAGTTATCATGGTTTCTACAGGCAAACACACACAATACTTACACTATTTTATTTCCTCCACAGAACCACTCTCTAACTGTGAAGATTACAGTCATGTGTCACATGCTCTAAGTCTAGGGTGGTTGTTGTTGCTAGCTAGGTGCCATCGAGTCAGTTCTGACTCATAGTGCCTCTGTACACGGTTTCCAAGGAGCAGCTGCTGGGTTTGAACTGTCAGCCTTATCGATCCTAGTCCAGTGCTGATCCTACAGCGCCACACCAGGAATCCAACTCTAGGGAAGAATGCCTTTGTATCAAGGGAGGAAATCGTATGAATTTTGTTCTTGTAACATTGTCAAACCAGTGGTGCCACTTTAGAATGCTTCCCATGTGTATTAAATCTGAAAGATTATTCATTTAACGAAAATGATCCAGAGGTTGCTTTGAGAAATTCCACTTCCCATTTTGTTCTTAATTGAAGACAGCAGGAGAACTCTGACCTAGATCTCTGCTAATCTAAAGATGTCACCATGTGCAACAAAGTATAAGCCTAGATACTTTTCCCTGCCAAGCAGAAAAAATTCTTAGGAAAGCATAGTGAAAATGTTAGCATCTATCCCTCCTTAGTGTTAGTAAACTCCATTATAGGAAAGACATGAACATCTAGATGGGAGCTTAGATCCTAATCAGGCTTTATCATTCTCCAACAGGCTACTTCTTTCATTCTTGGTGGCTCTTAAAGAAGAAAATGTTTGTTGACATATTATCTCTGGGATACAGCAATTATCTTCTGGTTTTCAGATAGATGTTTTCACAAAACAAGTAGCTGAGTTAAAAGTATACTAAATAATGAAAAGGTAGAATTAATATTATTAGAAGATTAGAGACATATGATTATTAGAATATGTCATTCCAGGAATAAACCCTGCTAAGAATCAAATCTGTTTTATGCGATTACAAAGCCTAACTTCAACCAACAGATAGCTTCAAAGGACAGAGGCTACCAAGGAGTTTACAATGTATTTTCTTTGTGCTCAGAAATGTAAAATCAAATATTGTCAGTTTGCAAAGTGTGCAAACAGGAGAGGAAATAATTTACAAGCAGTGATTCAAGCTCATCAGTCGCTCTTTGGAAACCCTATACTTGGTCACTATGGGTCGGAACTGACTCGACAGCACTTAACAACCACTATAACAACCTATTCCTAGTTGTGTTTATAATGAAATTTATGATAAAGTCTTCATAAAAGATTTCATTCTTAAAATTGTGAATAAAAAACAAATACTAGAAAATAAATTTCTAGTATGGAACAACTTTGAAGGATTTTCCCTTTCATGTAGGCTTTAAGAGTGGTACAGATTTTTTGTCTGTTTGTTTTATAAATAAACCATTTAGTTTGAAGTATTTGAGATTAATAGAAAATTTCAAAGATAATACTTAAAGCGATCCAGCTTCCCTTCATGCTAACACCTTACATAACCATGGAACATTTTTCAAAAGTAAAAACAATGTTATTAACCTGTAGCTTTTCGACTTCACCAGATTTTTTAAAAAGCTATTATACTATATTATATAAAGAAATGTCAAAATTAGGTCCTGTTTTGTAGGTGTGATAAAGTTGTACATTCTTTTAGTGTGAAGCATCCAAGGAAGATATTCCCAGAGTTCTTTATACACTGTTGAAAATCTACCAAGCAACAGCAACTAAAAATAAATTTCCACCAGGCAAGTGCAGTGATTTAAATTTACATGATACGTTTTACACTAAGCAATAAAGCAGCAGATCCTGCATCAGAGATTCTAACAGAATTAGAATATTGTTTATTTGGATTTTTTCCATATTAGCTGCTAAGTACCCTATACCATTATTCCTTGTATTTGGTTAGTATTTGTAGTTAAATATTATAATTCAACTTCTCAGAAAATGTTTCCAAGAGTATATAATTTATAGGGAGTATGGTGGGTTCTGGTAGCATAGTGTTTATGACTTGGGCTGCGAACCACAAGGTTAGCAATTTGAAACTACCAGCTGTTCCATGGGTGAAAGATGAGGCTTTCTGCTCCCATAAAGATTTACAGCCTTGGAAACCCTGTACGGGTTGCTATGAGTCGGAACTAACTCCAAGGCATATAACGACAGCAATGGTGGCTCTGTAGGATAAGCAATGGACTGTGAACCACAAGGCCAGTGACCCAAGCCCAACAGCTGTTCCTTGGGAGAAAAACAAGGCTTTTTGTTCCTGAAAATATTTACAGCCTCGTAAACCATATACAGGATCACTATGAATCGGAAACCAACTTGAGGGCTCTTAGCAACAACAAATATAATTAATACAAGTATGTGTGGAATTTACAAGAAAGAAAACAAATTATATAAGTCTTACCTTCCATTCTCATTTTCAGACACATTGGAATTTACTTTAATTAATTTTTCTAGGTCCTGATCTCTATAGGAGAAGAAAAAAAAAATAACTCAAAAACACAACTTATAGATATACATCTTAAGCTACAAAATAATTATGGGAAATAAACAAATATTCGATTAAAAATAAAAAGAATCCATATATAATTTTAGACATGATGGTGGTGGTTGTGTGTTGTGGAGTCGGTTCTGACTCATAGCAGCCTGAATATAGGGCTTCCAAGTCTGTAAATCTTTATGGGAACATAAAGCCTCATCTTTCTCCTGCAGAATGGCTGGTATTTTGAACTGCTGACCTTGAGTTAGCAGTCCAACTCGTAACCACTAGGCTACCAGAGTTCCTTAATCTTAGACAAAGTCATTGTTTATTTCTACCACTTAAGAATACTAGAGGGGAAATTTATAAAAAGAAAAATTGGGATAAAATACAAATGTCATCTTATAGCACTTGGCTCTATACATACGGTCCATAAGGATAGGGGCCCTTGGGATTCTGACACTGATTGAGTCATGTGATCCATACAACTCAAGTACAAGATCATGGGTTATGATGTAAGAGAATCATACAGAACAAATTCGTTAGAAGGATTGGGAAACTTGGTCTGAAAAGAAACAACTGATTCATATTCACATATTAGTATTTGAGGAATACTAACTTTTGTCATAGCTTGGTTCTATGAAGAAAAACGTGGCATCAGGATTGGAGGAAGACTCATTAACAACCTGTGATATGCAGATGATACAACCTTGCTTGCTGAAA
>NW_006408523.1:41152912-41154953 GCF_000296735.1 Chrysochloris asiatica
AAAAGAGGAAGACCCCCAACGAGATGGATTGGCCAGGTGGCAGCATCAATGGACTCAAGCATGGCAACAGTAGTGAGGTTGGCCCAGGATCGGACAGTGTTTCATTCTGTTGTGCATAAGGTTGCTATGAGTTGGTGCTGACTCGATGGCACCTAACAACAACAATAACTTTTGTCATGAAGTTCTAACTTTAGATAATATCCCATGACTTATCTCATTGAGACCCCACAAAACCCTGCAGAAAGAATAAGTGACTTTTTAAGGTCCATTAACTAATTCGTGGATTATTTAAGCTACTGAAGAAAAGCAATTCTTAGATGCTTAATTAGAGAATTCATTGGGATTTTTAGATCTCAGAAAAATGAAAGGTCAACACAAAATTTGAATAAACAGCTCATTAAGAGAAGGATAAGTGGGAAGATTTGATTCATAAATTTTGGTTTGCATTAATGATATGACACCCTTTTACAAGATATGGTGCCCTCTGGTATGTTATTTATAGATTTGACATAACACTGATTGTTTGCAACCAGTAGAGTTCATCACAAAGATGTTTTCAAATTCATGAGAAAAAAATCTAGAGCTTTGTGTTGTTGCTAAGTGCCGTCAAGTTGGTTCTGACCCATAACAACCCTGTACAGGGTTTCTGAGGAGCAGCTGGTGAGTTTGAACTGCTAATGTTGTGGTTCAAACTACTTTACAGTCCAACGCATTAACCCACAACACCACACCAGGACTCAGAAAATAAGGTCCAACTCTCCTTACTCTTTCCTTAGGCAAACTATTCAACATCTTGGAGCTTAGCTTTGTAAAGTAAGGCAATAACATCTAATCTCATACAGATGTATAAACTAATGTAAATAAAACGTGAAGCACAATTTCTGCAGTTGTGGATTAACAGAAAAAGTACATGATAAATCAATGTTAGTAGAAATGTAGCAACTCAACAGAAGATGCACAATAGCGGTATATTGGTAGTAGTAGCAACAGCACAGAATCAAGGACTATTTGATAGTTTGGAAGGATGACTTTTTAATTTGTATTTTATCCTAATTTTTCTTTTTATAAATCTCCCCTGTAGTGGTCTTAAATGGTAGAATTAAATAAGTTTATAAAATAACCTAATCAATTTGTTAAAAGGCATACCACCACTTGTCTGTCAGTGGCTTGTAGGTTGCTGAGATGCTGGAAGTTATGACACTGGTATTTTAAATACCAACAGAGTCACCCAGGAGTCCTGGTAACCTGTCAGATAAATCCTGTAAAATAAGCACTGGACTGCCACTGTTAAGGTCAGTGGTTCAAACCCAACAGGTGCTCCTTAGAAACCCTAAGTGGGATCACCAGGAACCGGAACCAACTCAACAGTACTTAACAAAAACAACAACAGGGTCACCCATGATGGACAGATTTCAGCAGAGCTTCCAGACTAAGACAGATGAGGAAGAAGGAAAGGCAGATGCCTTCTGAATGTTTAGCCCTTAAAACCTTATGAATTGTAGAACACTGTCAGATAAAGTAACAGAAAAAGAAAACATTATGAATAACACCTCAGCATTCTCAGATATAGTGCCAGAAGATGAGCCCTTCAGGTTGGAAGACAGTCAAAATACGACTGAGGAAGAGCATCCTCCTCAGAGTAGAGGTGAACATAATGATGTGAAAGGAGTGAAGCTTTTGGGACCTTTATTTGCTGATAGGGCACAACTCAAAATGAGGAGACACAGCTGCAAACATAGAATGTACCAAGTATAAATCTAGGAAAATTGGAAATTGTCAAAAAATGAAATGAAAAAAATAAAGATTCATATGTGAGGCATTAGTGAACTGAAATTGACTGTTATTGGCCACTTTGAGTCAGACAAGCATATGGTTAACTACGGCAGGGATGACATCTTCAAGAGGAATGGCTTAGTAGTCGTCATAAAAAAGAACATTTCAAGATCTATCTTGAAGTACAATGCTGTCTCTGACAGGATAATAGTTATATGCCTACAAGGAAGACCAGTTAATACCACTATTATTTAAGTTTGTGCTCCAA
>NW_006408523.1:41155663-41161875 GCF_000296735.1 Chrysochloris asiatica
AATTAGGCTGCGAACCTCAAGGTCAGCAGTTTGAAACTACCAGCTGTTCCAAGGGAGAAAGATGAGGCTTTGTGCTCCCGTAAAGATTAACAGCCTTGGAAACCCTGTACAGGGTCGCTTTGAGTTGGAACCGACTCCACGGCACACAACCACCACCACAGGGTCATTATGTCAGAATTGAATGGATGGTAGTGGGTTTTATACATTTATTGTCTTTGGGATTAGCATACAGATTTCTACTTGTAAAATTATTAATAAAATGCAAAATATGGTAAATGTGCTTTTTATGAGACTTAATAATACTCTTTGAATATAGCATCCACTCCATCAATAACTGATGAAGTCTGCAAATTAGGCAACATTCCATGACTCTGCTTTAAAATACTAGCTGCATACTTTTGAAAATGTAGAAATTAGGACAAATTATTTTTTAATTGGCGTTACTGTAGGAAATATGTCAATTATTGCTTTCAGAAGTAGTTCAGAAGTATCAAAATCATTTGATCCTATAATCTAAATGATGTAAAATTTGAGGCTGATTTTCTAAATATAACTGCTAGAATTTGTATAAGGAAATACCCCAGTTTACATCCTTCAAATTTATGAAGTTAGGAACAAGATTTTGGTTTGCCTAATCCTTGATGATCACTTACTAATTCCTAGAGGCACTTTTTTGGCCTCAGGGGCCATTTTACTATTTAAATAACCTAATCATTAACCTCTCTTTAACATTTAAAATACTTATAAAATAGTGCTTTGAATGTATTTAGAGATTATGGATCAGAATTAAATGGAGGATCAGCAATGGACTTCAAAACACATGATTGGCAGTTCAAACCCACCAACTGCTCCTAGGAAACCCTATACAGGGTTGCTATGAGTTAGAACTGACTTGACAGCACTTAACAACACAAGTAATCCCATAATCAATTTTCTGGGTATATAAACCAGGATGTTTGGCAGTGCTAAATAAAGAGAGATGACTGGGAAATGTGAATCTGGAGAACTGGAATCTTCTCTTGTGAAGTGATTCTATCTTCCATTCACCTTGAGAACACTGAAGGCCACTTATTTAAGGAAGCTGGTGGTTTTCATTATAGCTTGAATGTAAGGTCACATTGCTATTGTTGTCAGGTGCCATCGAGTCAGAACCGACTCATAGCGACCCCATGCACAACAGAACGAAACAATGTCCGATCCTGGGCCAACCTCACTACTGCTGCCACACTTGAGTCCATCAATGATGCCACCTGGCCAATTCATCTCGTTAGAGGTCTTCCTCTTTTTCTCTGACCCTCCACCTTACCCAGCATGACATCCTTCTCCAGCGACTGTTTCCTCCGGACAATATGTCCAAAGTATGAGAGATGAAGCTTAGCCATCTTGGCCTCCAAGGAGCAAGCACTCTGGCTGCACTTCTTCCAAAACAGATCTATTGGTTCTTTTGGCAGTCCATGGCACTTTCAGTATCAGGGTCTAATCTGGCCTTGTAAAAAACAGATTTGGCATTCTGCTCCCCTAAAAATTACAACTAAGAAAACTCTATCTAGTATCTCTACTCTGTAAAACATGTCAGCATGAGTTGGAACAGACTTTACAGTAATGGATTTTTGGTTTTAATATGATCTTGCACATAGTGGCTGCTACATAGAAACTTATAGAATTAATTAAATTAAATTCCAAGGTGCCCCAGGAGAAGATATCAGCCTAGATTCTGGAACCTTTAAGAAAGTTAGCTTCATCCATATCTACATGTATTGTTGTTGTTGTTGTTAAGTGCTGTCGAGTCGGTTCCGACCCATAGTGAACATGTATAATGTGCACCAAATAGAAAAAGTCAGGTGTCTTCATATGTGACAAATACTATCCTTCTTCCTTAAATGTGGGAGGAATGTATTAATCAAGCAGCAATATGTTTCTCTTCCCACAGTTTACTTAAAATGCTTTTGCAGAGTGTTGAGCACATCTACAAAATTAAGAGTCTCCATATAAAAAATTTATTAAGGTATTTCTTTTATGTTAAGAACTACATCTCAGACATGGAGCTTTAGTATTAAAGGAATACTTGTCTCTGGGGAAAGCGGATAGAACGCAGTGGTTCTGATTCATCATGGAATCCTGGTATGACCCTTCAAGATAAACACTGGACTACAAACCATAAGGTCAGCAATTCAAACCTACCATCTACTCCTCAGAAACCCTATACTGGGTTTCTATGAGTCAGAACCAACTCAACAGCACATAATAGTGACAACAATTTATGATGGCTCATCAAGATTGTCACGAGAAGATATCCATTGGCCTAAGCAGGGAGATCAGTCATAAGAAATCATATTCCTTCAGTCTGGTTTTGCTCATACAGGTTCAGAATGTGAGAACTGGCTTTACCAAGATGGACTACTACAGGACTATTTGTTAAGTACTTACTGTGATGCTGTTGGTTAATGCACTGCACTGCAAGGCTCATTTGAACCTCAAGGGCTGCAGTTCAAGTTCACCAGCCTCTCCTCGGAAACCCTATACAGGGTGACTAGGAGTCAGAACCAACTCGATGTCACTTAACAACAACAACAATATGCCAGACAAGAAGCTCTGGTGGCACTGTGCACTAGGCATTTTGGGCTACTAACCATATGGTTATTGTTGTTAAGTGCCATCGAGTTGGTTCCAACCTATAGAGACCCTGTATGGTGTTTCCAAGGAGAGACTGAGGAGCCTGAACTGTCAGCCTTGCAGCTCAAACTGACTTTGTAGTCCAGCTCATTAACCCACAGCATCACACCATATGCTAGATGGCTCAAATCCACTAACAGCTCTATGGGAGAATGATGAGGCTGTCTGCTCCCATAAAGATTTACAGTCTTGGAAACCCTATATAGGGACACTATGAGCTGGAATCTACCCAAAGACAATGAGTTTATGTTTTGTTTTTTTCCACTTTTAGTTTATACCCCAGACTGAGTGCTAGACATTGTGGATAAAATAATGAACAAGGCAGAACTGATCCTTACCCTTACAGAGCTTATAGTGAGAGCTGTTTAGTGCCGTCAAGTCAGTTCTAACTCATAGCAACTCTGAATAGGGTTTCCAAGGAGCATCTAGCAATCCAGTGCTTATTCTCCAGCATCACACCAGTCAGAGGAAGATGACTGAATAACCGACCCCACTAAGAGGTGAGCATTGTGGGGAGGATAGGACAGAGAGCTTGAGAACACCTGGAAAAGTCTCCTGAGACATGGTGTGTAGGGAGAGCATCCTGGAGTCTAAACTGGAAATACCCAAGCTGACACCCAAAGGACGAGAAGACATTCCCTATACAATAGCAATGGGGAGGAGAGAAGAAGGTGCAAGTCAGAGGGGTGTAAGTGGGGTGTGCTTGTGGGTTGAGAATGATAGGAGATGTAGGGGGAAGGGAAGGAGGCCCATGAAGGCCAGGACATGTGGGCTTTGGAAAGCAGGTTATGGATTATGGTGTTGTCCAATGGCAATGGGAAGCCACTGAATGATTTTAATGAAAAGAACGGCATAATTGGATTTTTGTTTTAGAAAAATCACGCTGACTACAGAATGATGAATGAGTTGGAAGACAGAGGACAAGACTGGCCACAGATGGATCAATTAGGAGCCTGCAACAATAATGGGTAGACAGTAGTAGTGGGGATGACAAAGTGTCAGGGACAAATTCCTGAGATAATTGGAAATATCAAATGTGACTGATTGATTGTAGGCAATGGAGCTGTGGGAAGGGAAATGATTACCACCTCCTACTCCCCCTGCTCCTCCGGTTTAAATCCTGAACCGAAATCTGAGAAATATACACTAAGAAGAAGCTAAGGAGAAATTCTTCACTATTGTGAGTCATTGAGTTGATCCCAACTCATAGAGACCCTATAGGACAGAGTGGGACTGCACCACAGTTTCCTAGGTTGTAATTTATACATGGAAGGAGTCCTGGTAGCACAGTAGGGATGAGTCGGGCTGCTAACCTCAAAGTCAGCAGTTCAAATCTACCAGTCATTCTATGGGGAAAAGATGAGGTTTTCTTCTACCGCAAAGATTTATAGCCTCAGAAACTCTGCACAGGGTTGCTGTGAGTCAGAACTGACTCCACAGCATACAACCATTAACAAGTCTTTACAGCAAATCACTAGGTCTTTTTTCCTAGCTGCTGCTGCTGCTGGGGGATCAAACTGTCCACCTTTCAGTTACCAGCCTAGGGTCACTAAGGGTCCTAGACTTAGAAATAGGAAGACCTTAAAAAGATGGAAGTGAATACTATATCGAGTTAAGAATATATTGGTTTCTATTTCAGATAAATGATGCCTTTGCAGAAGTGTCACTAGTTGCTTTAAAATTATTTGAGAACAGTAACTTAGAGTTTCATAAATTAGTCTAGCAACAGTTTATGTTGTTGTTGTTATTGTTGTTGTGTGCCAATGAGTCGATTCCAACTCATAACAATCCTATATAGGGTTCTTCAGGCTGAAAATCTTTACAGGAACAGAAAGTCTCATCTTTTTCCTGCAGAGCTGCTCGTGGGTTCTAACTGCTGGCGTTGAGGTCAGGAGCCCAGCAATCCACTATGTCACCAGCTCCTCTGTAATCTTAGTTTACTGGCTACAAATAATTGAATGTTTCTCTTTAAGGTGAGTTCATGAAACTGAAATTATAACTGATAAAAGTCATGTAATGTCTCCCTGAATAAATGAAAATACTGAGTGCATCTTTCAGATTGATGTGTTCCTAGAAGGAGCTCAGTAAGGGCTGCTTTCATTCTGAACCCTGGCTGAAGTGTATTCCAGCTCCTGACTCTGAACTAAATACACATCTGTTTGAAATGTCAGCAAAGTCACATGCAAAAACCTCTAATTTTTGTTGTTACACGATTAAGTAATCAGTGCTTGTGTCTTAGCGAATTGAATGTAAATGTGCTTTGTGCCTATTATGCCTATTGGGAAGCACTTAAAATGTGCCTCTTTATCTATATTAAAAGGAAGTGGACAACTAGTATGGCTCTGCAGGATAATGCACTGGACCACAAGGTCAGTTTGAACCACAAAGTCAGCAGTTCAAACACATCAGCCGCTCCTTGGAAGCCCTATACAGGGTTACTAAAGGTTGAAACCAACTTGACAACACTTAACAACAATAACAACAGAGACATTGTTGATACAGGTGGGTGATCAAATTGAATAAACTCTTTCTCAGATAGATTTACAATCTTTCCTGTTTGTCCTGTTTTTTTGTTTGTTTTCCATGATAATTATTGAACAACCTAGCTGATTATAATCAAATCTAGTCTACTACTAATGAGGAGTTATCCAACTATATAGCTTATGATAGAGTTGTAGATCAAGCTGCCATCTTGAAATAACACAATGGCCAACATTATTTTTAAGTTTCCTTTTGCTACTTATAAGTACAAAATGTTAATTAGGAAAATTTCTTTTCTTTTCCTAGATATTTGGTTAGGAGTTAATGAAATGGAATTTATATTTTAGAAAATGAACACAAAGGCAAGACTCTAAAAAGAAAGTTATCATAGTCAACATCACACATTTAACAAAGAAAGGGAGAGGTAGAAAGGAATGGAGAGAGAGAAAACAGGAATTACATTCTATGGAAACAGCTGCCAAACAATGGTCACAATAACCATTGTTCAGTACAGTTATAATGCGGCTATTAAACCTCACCACCTTCAACCTGATTGGGAATTTCCTAAAACTGCGACATTAAAGACAAGAAGAAAAGTCAGTCCAAGCAAATACCACTGCAATGTTTCTATTGAAAAAAGTTATTTCCTCACAATTATGAGATACAAGACCCATACCAAAATCTCCAGTGGTATTTTCTATCTCTCCCTTCCTTCTTCCCTCACTTTGGTAAATGTGTTATGTTGACTATGATAGCTTTCTTTTAAGAGTCTTGCCCTTTGTGCTAATTTTCTAAAAAACAGTTTACATTTTAGCAACTCTTAATCAAATATTCATTAAAAAAATTTTTTCCAATTAATATTTTGTACTTATTAGTAGCAAACGCTTTTGATTGTATGGATCATGACAAGCTATGGACAACATTGCAAAGTATGAATATTCCAGAACACTTAATTGAACTCATGAGGAATCTGTACCTGGACCAAGAAGCAGTTGTTTGAACAGAACATGGGAACACTGAATGGTTTAAAATTAAGAAAGGTGTGCAACAAGGTTGTA
>NW_006408523.1:41162515-41224226 GCF_000296735.1 Chrysochloris asiatica
GAGAAGGATATCATGCTTGGTAATATGGAGGGTCAGAGAAAAAGAGGAAGACCCCCAACGAGATGGATCAGCCAGGTAGCATCATTGATGGACTCAAGTGTGGCAACAGTAGTGAGGTTGGCTCAGGATCAGACATTGTTTCATTCTGCTGTGCATAGGGTCGCTATGGGTAGGTGCCAACTCGATGGTACCTAACAACAATAACAGTAGCAAAAGGAAACTTAAAAAATAATATTGGTTCGTTGTGTTATTTCAAGATGGCAGCTTGATCCACAAATCTAATGTGATCTATATAGTCAGACAATTCCTCTTTAGTATTAGACTAGATTCGCTTTTGCTTCCTATTTTAACAGTGATTATTGTTGTTGTTAAGTGCAGTCCAGTCATTTCTGACCCAGAGTGAGCCTGTATAGGGTTTCCAAGGAGCAGCTGGTGAGCTTGAACCACCAACTTGCGATTCAAACTGACTTTGCAGCCCAGCACATTAACTCACAGTGCCACACCAGGACTCCATTAACAATGATACTCTGGAATAAATGTATCTGATTATAATTATTTTACTGCATGTGAGGGAGTGAGGAAAGGGACTGTAGGGAGTATGAAGGATGGAAAGGGGAATGTACTATCCCTACAGCGCCACAAATGTATGTAAACTGTTAGTGGCACAACTGTTGTTGCTAATTGCTGGCAAGCTGGTTCTGACTCAGCTGCCCAGTACTAGGTTGCTGGGTTTGAACTGCCCATCTTGCAGTTAGCAGTCTAGTGCTTATACTGCACTGCCATTCCAGAACACCGCATCAGTCACACAATTGTTGCTGTTGTTGTTATGTGCCGTGGAGTCGGTTCCGACTCATAGCGACCCTGTACAGGGTTTCCGATAGGTACTTAATAAATAAGTACTCTCTTACTAGCAGTTGTTTCCCAACTGCCTTTGCACCATCTTATTTCAAAGACCACAACACCCCAGTGACAAAAACATAGAAAGCTAAAAAGCAAAATAAAGTGCTAATGTAGAAATAAACTAGGAGACATCAGACATAGGCCACTGAATGCGTCTCCTCTTTTTAGTAGTGAGTCCAAAGCACTTTTCATATACTAATTGACTCTCTTCTCCCCAAAATAGTAGGACAAGATTCCTACTACTAAGTCTATTATGACAAAACTCCAAGCCACCAAAATAATTTGGATTTTAATGTCATGTATTCTCGAACATTGTATCTGCTAATAGTCCTTAGGTTAAAGATGTCACATAAAGATGGAAATTATATGGTACTTGTGGGACAAGGTTAACATTTGCTGTGGTATTTTAAGAGCCCACACTAGTTATGCATCTGTGATTCTGAATACCGGTCAGTATCTTTTCCAATGCTCCATAGGCATCTATGCAAACCACCTACTGTAAACTACCAGTTTGCTTTAACTTTTCAAAATATTTTTTATTTAATTTTACTCCTTTTTCTTATCAGTTCTGAAACTCTATTTTTTATTTGCCTTTTTAACGCAAATCAGAAACACAGAACTGATTCTAAAATAGCACAACTGATACCAGAAAAGTGTAGCATGTTTATTTGTTGACAGGAGGTCATTGGGTTATAAATATGTCCTTATTTGAAACACTGAAACAAAACAAAACAAAAACCCAATGAAGTCTCCATTTAAAAAAGAAATCTAATCTAGTCTTGGGCCTGTGTTAAGACGGTCCAGCAAGGTCACTTACTCCTGAGTTTTCCTGAGAGATGAATGTTTCACTTTAATAATATTGTCCAAGTTTTGGCTGTTTAAAAGAGAGAGAGGGAAAAAAAATCAGATTAGTGACAGAATTTTTTAAATCAATATGGGTTTATTAAAACAAAACCATAAATCCACTCTGCCCAGGAGGCAACAGATATGAAAATATTACACAACTGCTTTTATTTGATTACCTCTGATTGCCTCTGATAATTACAGGGCTCACTTTGATGATTTTGTCAAGGTCTTGGTTTCTTTAGCAAAATAAAAGAGAATAGATTCATTACAAAGCTTTTTTGTTTAACTCTGTTAGGTTAAATATCTGTTTAAAATAAGATATCCCTCTTGACCAAAACACATAAAAATGGTATCGTTTATATTACCTTTGGTTGTTCCTTAGAGTTTCAGGATTCACCTTGATGAATTTATCAAGATCTTGGTTTCTTTAAGTGGAAAAAAAATTAAAGCAGGTTGGATTACATAAAATATGATCTTAAATCATTGGAAATGGGATGGATTGGCCATTTCATAATTCAGTATGAAGAATATTTGTTTTGCATAGAGTAGTCTTGAAATGAATTTTCTAACCAATTCGTTACTCTTATTTTATACATTTTATTGCCAATGCCTAACTACATGAGTCTGTCTATATATATCAGGGTCCACTTGACTGCAAGTGGACTGGACTGGTTAACAAGGGCATTCTGGTTAATGTTACACAGCAAATATTTAGAGAGTAGCCATTTTCACCCTTGAACATTTTAACATTTAAAGATCCAAATGGATTTGAATGTTTCTAATCCATGTTCACCAACAAAAGATATAAATTAAAACACGCACACATAAAAAGCAAAATATCCCCTCTAAAACTGGGATTATTCTTAATGTAAAGTTTAGCAAAGAAGTTCTAGCAACTCATCAATACTATGACTTTACTTTGTAATCTAAAGGTCCTTGGTCATTAACAGCTTGCTCTTGACTACTAACTGAAACGTTGATGGTTTGAACCCACCCATGGGCTCCCTGGGAAAAAAGCCCTGTCAATTGACTTCTGTGAAGATTAAAGCCAATGAAACACTATGGAGCTTCACTCTATAGTTGCCATGAGTTGAACTTGACTTGAAGGCAATGACTTTATGATGATTAAAAAGCTGAATCACACTCTGGTGTTCATAGTGTGTTCATAGTGTGTTCATACTCATCACATACTCTGAAAGTGTTCTCAGCCTACCAACAGTTTTTTTTCTCCATATAGTTTGCTATCATCCGTTGCCTCAGGACTTAGCAAGAAATCACAGGGCTGATAGCACTTGCTACTACTACTATCAGCTTGGACAGCACTCTGTCTCCCAATAATCCTTCTTCCTTAAGTGAAAATAAAAGAAACTTTTTTGATTAAAAAAATTCACAACCTAACAACAAAAAACGACTCAATGGAAAAAAGTGGGCAAAGGACTAGAACACACATTTCTCCATAGAAGAACTACAAATGACCTGCAAGTACATCAAAAGATGCTCAACACCATTAGTCGTTTATTGTTGTTGTCTGTCGTCAAGTTGGTTCTGACTCATAGTGACCCTGTGTAAGATTTCTGAGAGAGGCTGGTGGGTTTAAACGTCAAGTCTGCAGTTAGCAGTCCAGTGCCCAGTCATTAGGAAAATGCAAATCAAAACCATAATGAAATTCTCCTAGGACATCCCTTGCTACCCTTAAAGAATTTGCATATGTATTGTTATGTAGCACTGGTAGTGTAGTGGTTGCCAATCGGGCTGAGAACCACAAGGTCAGCAGTTCGAAACTACCAGCTGTTCTGCGGGAGAAAGAAGAGGCAGTCTGCTCCCGTAAAGATTTACAGCCTCAGAAACCCTGTGCATGGTCACTATGAGTCGGAACTGACTCCACAGCACATAACAACAACAACAACAATTGTTATGTAAAGAAAAAGATAATCCATGGTGTAATTTTCCTGGCCTTTTTCTCACCAATGCAGTTTTTCATTTTTTAAAAACTTTCTTCCCTGGATTGTCCTGTATCCTCTGAGAAAATCTATCAAGATTACTCAAATCTAATCCCTCCAAATCAGCCAACATAACCTTCTGAGCTGATCTATTTGCCTTGACTTTAATTGGACCAGCAAATCCCCTAGGAAGACAGTTTTAACTGGACCTTCTTTTTTGAAGGCATTCTAACAAAACTAGGACATGTGTATGACTGAGAGAACTTGTCTACAACCAATCCTGGTTACAGAAACATGCTTACATTAAGAAAAACAAAAACACATTTTAAAAATTTTAATTCGTTCATGTATGAACCGGAAACCTAGTAGCAATAAGTTTTGACTTGCCCTTCTCCGTATATGCTATGTGCTATCACTACTGCTAAAAAGACAATACCCATGTGGGAATGAATCAAGGGTCTCAGTCACAGTCCTGAATTGTCTTCGCTGATAGCAAAATGCAATTTATCGCCATTAAATGAAAACAACAAACATATACTTTAACCCCACCCCAGCCCCCACCAGGCTCTGAATTCTGCAAACACAGAAATCTTTGAACTAAATTCTATTCAGGAGTCATGTAACATTTTTCACACTCAATTTAATGAAAATATTATTTCATTTACTTTGTTTTAAGGACTTAGTAAAGGAGATATTAGAATACATAAGGCATTATTACTTCAATGAAGTTTAAAAGCTGTCAAATTATTTTGTCATCATTTGCATATTTGTGCTATTGCCCTCTAAGGAAGGAGACCTGGTGGTGCCATGGTTAGGGTACCTGGGAGCTAATTGAAAGGTTTGAAGCCACCAGTGGCTCTGGAGGAGAAATACGTGGCAATGTGCTTCCATAAAGATTTGTAGCCTTGGAAACCCTATGGGGCAGTTCTGTTCTGCCCTGTAGGGCCGCTGTGATTTGGAAGAGCTTGAACAGCAATAGGCTTGGTTTGGGTTGGTCATTTATTGAATAATACTTTAAGCAACCCTAGTGAGAGCAGTTAAGGACATCTCCCGGCCATTCTTTGGGAAGCTGAGATAGTAGCCTTTCCCAAAGGAGATGCTTAATTAACTTTAGTCTTAAGAGAAAATCTGAGTGCTGAGATATAAAGACACGGAGTTGAACTGGAAATTAGAAGCACTTATGGAAGACTGAGACTTTGGACCTTATCTTCTGTTTTCTCATCTGTAAAATGAGGAGATTAGATTGGATTATCTCTAAAGTTCTGTTAATTTCTAACATCTCTACTCTGAGGAATCTAGGAATATGAATTTTACTGCTTCTCACACTTATTAAATATACCATTCAAGGCCTCTTTCTTTCTAAATGCAACGTGCTGACAATATATTCTATATTCAGCAAGCAGTACATGAGTGTTCCCAACTGCAATACATTACATTGACAACCTATTATTGCCTTAGAGTAACATCTCTGTGCCCCCTGCTTCATAATTAACTTTAATCTATGATAATTGCCTGCTGTTAATAAGATTGAGCATGTCTACTGACTTCTCTTTTTGGTGTTCCTGGACTATAATCATATCTAATGTGCAACTAATGATAGCTCATTGTAAATTGTGAACCCAGTAGGTACTCAGCAATTATTTACTGCCTAAGAGATCACAGACTACTATCAGTCTTCCACTAATTTTCTTTGTGACCCACATCATTTAACCTTTCTGAGCCTTAATTTCCTCTTTTGTGAAATGTGTGGGTTCAACTGGAACAATGAATTTTAAAATGTGTTCAAACTACTTGGCTGAGAATTTCCTGAGGTTCCTTCCACCCATAAGGTTTTTTGAGTTTCATATGTGCCAACAAAATTTAAAAAAGAGAAATCATGAAAACATTATTAAGTTACATAAGACAGTCCTGGTATGGTGCTGTAGGATAAGCACTGGACTGCTAAGCAGTTGCTCCTTGGAAATCCTACACAGGTGGCTATGAGGGGGAAACAACTCAATGGCATTTCACCACCGCAATAGCAACCATGTGTAATGATATAAAAAACTTCATACAGCTACAGATAACAATTGGATTATATTATTTGACACATACTATTGAAAGAATTATCAAATCATTAGTCCAGCATCTTGCAGGGAACAGCAAACGATTAAAGGAAATGAGTATCACTCAATTTCCACTGACTGGTAGTGCAGTAGTTACGAATCGGGCTGCTAACCTCAAGGTCAGCAGTTCGAAACTATCAGCTGTTCTGTGGGAGAAAGATGAGGCTTTCTGCTCCGTAAAGATTTACAGCCTTGGAAACCCTGTACAGGGTCGCTATGAGTCAGAACTGACTCCATGGCACATAACAACAACAACCAGAAAATACATGCTTCCATAATCAAGTGCCAAATATTGTTCTTGATGAATCTAATGAAAAGGATTTAACTTTTTTATTTTTAATTAACTTTTATTAATAAGTTTTAATCAATTCTAGAGACAAAAGAATTAACATCAATACTACTATGTATATATATATATATAAACAGACAGATAAATCATATACTTCCTCTATGTCTCAAACCACTCCTTTTATCTGCTTTAGTTGAACCTGAAGGAAATTGGATTTCTTTTAGCTGCTTTACCAAACAAACAAACAAAAACAGAGCTAAAAATCAGTTCTTCCACTGGTCCATCATGGTCAGCTAAGCAAAACCAGAACAAACTTGAATTTGTAAAATGTCAGTATGCTGGAACAATAGCTAGAATGGAAAAAATATGGGTCAACACCCTGCTAGAAATTTAATCTCCCTCTTAAAAAATGAGGGTAGCATACATATTACATAGCAACCAAATCTCTTGATTGGCTGAGTCAGAAACAATGGTGGCCAGCTCAAAGATGGCACTACTTTGAATATGTCTCATTCTTCACAGTCTTGGCAATAAAGCCAGTCTTCCATATCAGACTTCTGAAAGGAATCACTGGGTCTTTTCCTGGTCTCCCATTCCAGGGTTTCAGTGTGTAATTTTTTCCATCCTAGTCATAGTCAGACTCCTGATGTGTCACTGACTGATAAGCACTGGACTGTGAACCACAGGGCAGTGGTTCAAATTCACCAGCTTCTTCTTGGAAACCTTACACAGGGTTGTCATGAATTAGAATAGATTTGGCAGCACTTAACAGCAACAGTCATTGTTCTGGTATACCCACATTTTACAAATTTGGCTCTGTTGCAAATTCACTATATCAGCAGCCATGATTGAACCATTTCAAATCACTTTGAAGCTCTAAAAAAAACCTCAATCTATTGTCAATGAGTCAATTCTAACTCATGCTGACCCAAGGTGTTACAAAGTAGAACTGAGTTTATTGGGTTTTCTTGACTGTAGTCTTTACAGGAACAGAACACCAGGTCTTTCTTCCACAGCAGCACTGGGTACATTTAACCAGTCAACTAGTTAGTTAGTTGTTGTTGTTGTTAAGTGTCCTTGAATTGGTTCCGACCCATAGCAACCCTATATAGGCTCAAGTACAGACCATTTACAACACCTAGGAATGCTATTGCTACTAACAAATAGATTTCAGAGCTTCTAGAAACATAAAATTATGGTTTTTCAATGACATATTCAATTTGCTGGTAGAATGATGATAATCTATTTATTGTCATATTGTGATTAGCAAAGGATAAACACAACAAAAGAGAAACAAATAACATCTTTCTCTTACCCAGTGATCTTTTTGACAGCTTTGGGGCTTACATTAATAAGCTCATCAAGACTTTGTTCACTTCTAAAATAAAAGGGGGAAAAAAGGTTAAATTTCATTGGAAATCAACAAACTTCATGACTGGCTTTATTTATTTATTTTTTTATGAATCATGGGATCCCAGAGTAAAAAGTAATGTTTACTGACTTCTAATTTATATATATTAATTATATCATTTTAAATCTACATAACAGCCTGGTATATATGGTAGGGCTCAACATGCCCCCTTTATAAATTTCAGAGAGGTTAAGACACTCCCTGAAGGAAACTTGTGAACTCAGGAGCCCATGGACACTGACCTAACCACTGGGGGCTAGAATTGAGAGTGAAGGGAACAGCTGGTCTGAAGTGGGGGAATGGTGTGTGAGAGTACCCAAACTTGTAGATGGTACCCATTTGGCCTAGCTTGGATGGCTTACTGAGTAGAACTTGAACAGCTGAAAATAAAGAAGTTTGATACAGGAACCAAGCATAAATTGCTACAATTTGATAAACTAGATCTTGTTTATAGATGTTTGTTGTTGTTTAAGTACCATGGAGTCAGTTCCAACTCATAGTGACCCTGCACAGTGTCTCCAAGGCTGCAAATCTTTACAGGAACAGAAAGCCTTATCTTTCTCCCATGGAACAGCTGGTAGTTTCGAATTGCTGACCTTGAAGTTAGCAGCCCGATTCATAACCACTACGCTACCAGAGTTGCTCAAAATTCCAACTGAAAAGGATGGATTTTCCATATCAAAGATCAAGCCTGTCCTCTCAGTACACAAGATTGATAAGGATGGGCAACTTAGACATTGACTACTAAAAATGGGGGACTATAAAGGCACAAAGTGGCTGGCTTACAAGATTTCAAGAGTATGCATGCAGTTTCAGAACAAGGGGGTCAAGGAAGAATCCCCATTGAATACTTTTCCTCTTGCTCAGATGGCTAAGGGAATGGGGGAGGATGGGGATAGGATTCTTTTGATTCAACAGTGAGTAATTGTTATCATGACTACTTGCAACTGTCACAACTATAAATGTAGAAGTTATGTAACTAAAAGGGGGAAGTAGTTAATCTTCCATTTCAGGGTCAGAGGACCCTGGGACCAGCAAGAGGGAAGAGCATGAGTGGAGCATGGGATCCTAACCAGAAAAGCAAAGACAGCAAAGACAGAAACAGAGACTATGGCATCCCATGGAATGAGAAAGGCCGTATGCCTGTGGGAAGGAGACTTGGCTCCAAAATGTGCCCTTTGGACATTTATATGAATATTTACTTTCTGTGTGCTTTGTGTACATCAAAATAAATAAATAAATAAAGGGAATTACGGTAAATAGTATTAACTGCTGGTGAATGGAGGAGATTGCAATCAAACAAAATATGATTTGTTGAATGTAAAACTGATGATCTGCCTTGTAAACTATCACTCAGTTCACAATAAAAGCTTTAAAACATGAGTTTTAAAACACTCCCTGGTGTCACATACATCCTCCTCTCTCACCTACATGAAATACATAAGAATTGTCTGAGAGTAACCCAACACTGAAACCACAGCAAGCAAACCAAAGCCCCAGACGCCTTTTCCATAACAACTTGGCTGTCTCCCAGGTTCACAACAATTCCTTACATCTACCCAATGCTTTCTACTAACATTTTCTTCACAATAATTCTATGGCAGGTAGCATACAACTATTTGGAGTTCCTCTGACATGTTTTTCTTAACTCTTGATTCTGTGTCTTGACATGTCAAGAAGACAGAAGTAAATTAAATTGTATGCATGAATATTGCAAACAAATATGAAAGAGACAACAGTAACCATTTTTTTCAGAAGTAGTTAAAATTGACCATTGGTTCTGTGAGAGTAAAAAGCCAAAACCTTGTTATTCAGTTTCATGAACTTGTATTTATGAACATTAAATTTACAGTTATAATATAGTTATGTTACCATTGCATTGGAAGGAATCTCTGAAGTAGTATTTATATAGAATTAACTTCAATGTAATAATTTTAAACAATGAGATAAGCGAAAATTTTAATTTAAAAATCTTATCCTGCATTCTGACACATCAACAAATTAGTTTGCTCCCTATCATTTTTATATCTCCTTTCAAAAATTATCTTTTTTGGGGGTGGGAGGCATATATTGGAGAGTTGCTCAGGAGTCTTTTAATAATTTCACCTTGCATTTGCTGAGGGATTCGCTTTGATAAGAATGTCCAGGTCTTGGTTCCTAAAAAAGATTTATAATTTTTAATGGATGATAAAGTCAACTAAATTAGTAATTGTGTATTTTTAACCTTCATTTTGAATCAAATGACTATTAATCATTTAAGTTTCCATTACTGAAATTCTCTTCAATATTCTCTATAAAAACAGTTGGGTATTATCAATTATACAATATCTACAACTACAACTGGGAAGCACGTTGACTCTGTAGATTAAGCACTGGACTGTGACTCAAAAGATGAGCAGTTCAAGCCCACCAGCCACTAGCAGGAGAAAGATGAGGCTTTCTGCTCCTGCAAAGATTTACAACCTCAAAATCCCTACAGAGGATTGCTGTGATTTGGAATTGAGCCAATGGCACTTAACAACAACTACAATTAAATGAGAATTTAATTTTTACTTACTTTTCACTTTAATCTTTAAGCAGAATTACACTTAAACTCTCTTTTTTTATATACTATATTTGTATGGTTGTAAAGCCTTTAGAATATTTTTGGATATTGCACTGCACAAGAGAAAACGATAAAACTAAACATCATTTGGACTTTAGGATCAGCACTGGACTGTGAACCATAAAGTCAGCGATTCAAGCCCACTACCTGCTCCTCGGAGTTGGAACTGACTCGATGACACTTAACAACAACAATGTACATCATTTATATTTCCTGCATCCCCTCCAAAAAAAGTCCAATAATTAATCAGAAATTTAATTCTTACAAGAATCACTTTGCAGATAAAGAAAATTAGTCTTAAAAGAAGTTTAGCAATTTGTTCAGAGCAGAAAGCTAATAGCTGTTGTTTAAGCTAAAAAAAGCTCAATATTAAGTGGAAAAGATGGACACACAGTTGAATGCAAAACATGTGTAAACTACAGTAGAGGTTCAAACACAACCCAGGAAAGACCATGTAATTAAGCCACCTGAACCTCATTGAGAAATGAAGCCATTTTGGAAGGGAACCAAGGAACACCTGTCTTTTGCTAACTATTAATCTATAATGAAATCAACACATTCATATTGTATTTTTAATAAATGTAACATTGCTGTTGTTAAGTGCCATCAAGTCAATTCCTACTGATAGCGACACTGTAGAGAGTTTCCAAGGAGAAGCTGGTAAGTCTGAATTGCTGACTTTGAGGTTAACAGTCTAGTGCTCTTCTCCAGTGCCACACCAGGACGCCAATACATGTAATATGGTCTCTGAATTCAATATCTGGCCTTCAGATAATCACAGTAAAATTACATTCTCATTTGGTAAACCAAATCTAAGGACAATTTTGTACTATATATTAAGATAAAAGAATGTTCATCAGAATAAACATAAAGTGAATGAAACAATATATGCACAAAATAAGGGATGAGGAAAATGGCAGGCTGCATTTTGGAAGCAGCTTCATCTGATTCCAGAGTTGATCCTCCTCATTCACCTACATGAAATAGAATCTAGTGCAAAGGCCAGCAAAACCATGGCCCTCATGCAAAATCTAGATGCCATCTGTTTTCATAAACAAGGCTTAACACAGCAATGTCCATTGCTTTACAACATATTACCCGAATTGCTTTTATATAACCTTTCTAGTCATGGCCTTATTGTTGTTGTTGTTGTTAAGTGCTGTTGAGTCAGTTCCGACCCATAGCGACCCTGTACAGGGTGTCCGAGGCTGTAAATCTTTACAGGAGTAAAAAGCCTCATCTTTCTCTCGCGGAGCTGCTGGTAGTCTCGAACTGCTGACCTTAAGGTTCGCAGCCCCATTCGTAACCACTACGCTATCAGAGCTCCTTTATAACGCCCACAAAATGATTGGCTGAGACAATTGCAAATGAGGTATGTAAAACTCTTGCAGGGATTGGACAGCAACTATACAAACCAGGTGTCTGTGGTCTGTCTAATTAAGGGGATTGGTCAATTTTGCAATCTTGCTAGACTCAAAAGATAGAATTCCAGAGAGGTTAAAGGCATCCTCACTAACAACAAAAAGAAGAGTCTGGAACAGAAACCATACTTTGAACCAAAGACCTGGGGTCCTTGAGCTGAGAGCCTCCTAGACAAACGAGCAAACTCTAAACAGTGACAGCACAAATGTGGTTGCCTGGCCCTTGGAGTGAGAACTAAGTGCCTTCAGGCAAGAGCTTGCAATAGAGCTAAAAGAGCTGTAACACTTGTTCAGGACAAGAGAGAACTGAATGTGCCTTCTCCTGCCTCTAACCCACACTCTCGGGCTCAAAGAGAGCCCTGCAGGGCCCAGTAATATGTCTGATGCCAGCAGCAGTCTTAGAAGGGTCCAGAGCCAGAGGCTCAGCAAGGGTCTTCCAGCTGGTAGCCAGGCCCAGTGAGGTCCAGCAGCAGAGCAGAAACCTCAGGTGCCATGCAGGCCCCCTGCACAGCGTGGTGGTAGCTGGAGCCAGTAGTGACATGAATAGCACCATAGCACCCCTGTGCAGTGACAAAGAATTGACATGGGTAATTTGGAGAAGGATAAGTCATCCTCCTTTGGAAATCTGTTATTATTTAATATTTGCTTTCTATAAGTAATAATCAGGGCTTTCATTTTGCAAATGCTGTGTAAGTGGACTATGTGTTCTGCTCAGTCATACATGGATGTAGTATTGGTAAAATGGATGACAGCAGAGAGTGTATGTGCCTCATACCTGGCAGTCTCATGACTGCCTGGAGGTTAGAAGTACAGCCTGTCTGCATGTGCAAAGCAGATAGACAGACATGTGCATATATGATCTATGGCTGCTTTTGCACTATACAGAGAAGAATAGTTGAAACAGAGATTGCTTGATCCCCCAAAGCCTGAAATATATACTTTAAGAAAAAGTTTGCTCATCCCTGGGATAGTCTAAATAAACTCTCTATGTTGCATTTCCATATGCAAAATAAGATAGGAATTATGTCAGAAGGAAAATTACTATCTTGGTATTTTTTATACCTAATTCAGGTTCAAATTAGTATGTCAATCTATGCTTTCAGCTTCATGTTTTTGTTATATCTGAATGTTTGTGTCACACAATATGCTGTAAAGAAAATTCTCTCTACATTGAACACAAATGTCATACCTTGTGTTCACTATTATATCAATGAACTGAATGTAATTTTTTAAGAATGACCTCTCAACTTTAGGAATTGTTTGGGTGAGAGAGGATAAATGATAGAGGGAGAAAAGAGAACTTTATTTCATTTGAAGATGCTTCATTAGGGTGCTGAGCTATAGGAAATTGTTTTAAGGTATTGTTTCATCCTGTATGTTAAATCCTACTCATTTTGAGAAAATCTGAAGTGGTAAGGAATCATTCCTGCATTTTATGAAATTCTCTCCCCTCTGTTAAAGCCCACAACCAAGGAGACTGGAGAAGGGACTTGAACACCAGCGTTCAGATGCAAACCAGTGGGTTCCATCACCGGTTGCTTCTATGGTGCGTCAATACATTTCATCTTATTTTTTAAAGTTGAATTTAAAAAGCAGAGATAGAGAAGAGTTCCATAAGCTCACCCTCGGTTAGTTCTATTTGCTTCAGGAACTTCTTTGATGAGATGATCAAGACCTTGGCCCCTTTATATATGAGAATAAATGACCAGGTTAGTGATAGAGTTAAATCAACTGATTGTAAATATTTATTAAAACTGAGAAACAATTTGTATTACAAAATATTTGAAAATATTTATTAAAACAGACCATCTTAAAAGCTGACCTTTTTTGGGGATGGTATGGAATGTAGTACTTGTGTGGCACTGTAGGAAAAGCACTGGACTGCTAGCCACAAGATCGGTGGCTTTACAATTAACAACAACAACACGTATATGTATTTAGACCTAACTATTACTGCAGTGTGTGGCACTGTGGGCTAACGCGTCAGACTGCAAAGTCATTTGAACTGCAAGGTCAGTGGTTCAAGCTCACCAGCTTCTCCTGGGAAACCCTATACAGGGTCACTATGGGTCGGAATCGACTCGACGGCACTTAACAACAACATTACTGCAGTGTAGAATAAGCATTGGACTGTTAACTGTAAGATCGGCGGTTCAAACCCACCAGCTGCTCCTTGGAAACCCTGTATAGGGTTGCTATGAGTCAAAACCAACTGGACAGCACTTAATAACAACAGCATCAATGTTTAAAAATAATGAACAATAATAGCAAATGCTTTTAGAAAATTCATGATCTGCCAGGTACTACTCTAAGTGATTTATATAATTGAATCATTGCAACAATCCTATTATGTAAAAAATATTATTATACCAATTTCACAATAGAAAAAACAGACACAGAAAAGTTAAGTAAACTTTCCCATTTGATTAGTGGTAGATGGAACTGGAATTTAAACCTATGAAATTTACTACCTCATTGGAACTTAACTGAATTACTGTCAGAAGTGACTAGAGGGCATCTGGTCCAATTCCTTCAATTTATAAATGAAAAACCTGAAGTCCAAATGGAAAATGACTATTCTGAGGTCCCACAGTGGGGGGAGAGCCAGGCCCAGAACATATATCTATGGCTCTCAGATAGTTCTATTGCCCCTATACTCGTCATTTCTTCTATATTTGTCATTAAGTAAATAAACACATAGAAACATAAAAATGTCTTGTCCATCTTAAGGTAACAATGGACCAAGTTAATCACCCCCACTCCAAAAACACCAAACCCATGGCCACTAAGCCTATTTCAATTCATTGCGGCCCCATAAGACCTAGTAGAACTGCCCCACAGGTTTCAGAGTCTGTTCCTCTACTACAGCATAAATTAATTGACCTAATCATCATCATTTTCAGGTAAAATGTCAAACTTTCATGAGTTTTCTTGAACTATCTCTAGGTTTATCTAGCATTACTAAGATAAAATGACAAAACAATTATACTTTTAAGCATTAAAATGAAAAAGAGGAACATATTAAATCTTACCCTTGGGCACTTTTTGCTGTCCTTGGTTTTACTTTGATTAGATTATCAAGGTCTTCAGTGCTTTAAACGAAAAGAAAAACATCATAAGCAAAATGTAATTAAATCAAAGATTATTTTAAGAACTAGATGTGAGATGAACTTTACTCCCAAATTCTGAGAGAAATAAGTACCAGTCTGACTTACTTATCTAGTGATCCTATAACAGAAATACTGCAATTGGGTGGCTTTAACAAGAATCTGTTTTCTCAAAGTTTGTGAAAAATCAGAATTCAGAGTGCCCACTCAAAGGAAAAGGCTTTCTCTTTGTTTGTAGAAAACCTTTTTCTCTTTTGAGCTTCTGATCCTGGAAGGTCTTCATGTGATTTGGCATCTCTTTTCCTCCATCTTCGATTGTCTAATCTGATCTTTGTATGTTCTGTAAGAAATTGCCTCAAGAATATACCAAACACAAGCCATTCCCAAATGAGATCATAACCACAGGCACAAAGATAAGGATTCATGACACATACTTTTCAGGGACAGAATTCAATACATAATATTTTACCTTTCAGCATCACAAAATGTCTTTCTTTCTACATTTCCTACATGCAAAACATATTCACCCCATCATATTATCACAAAACTCTTAAATCAACTCCAAACCCCAAAATCTCATCTTCTGAATCATCTAAATTAAATATGGGTAAGACTTCAGGTATATCCTATCCTGGGGTAAAATTCCTCTTTATCTATAAACCTGTGAAATCTAGAATACAAGCTATTTATTTCCAAAGTACAATGGTCGTACAAGTTAGATATTTCCATTACAAATAGGAGAAATTGGAAGGAAAGAAGGTATTAACAGCTACCACGCAAATCTAAACCCCAACAGAATTATTTATATTAGCTCTCAAATCATTTAAAAGATGGACAATGAATCAGGAAGACCGGAGAAGAATCAATGCATTTAAATTATGGTGTTGGAGGGGAATGTTAAAAGTACCGTGAACTGCTAAAAGAGCAAATAAATCTGTGTTAGAAGAAGTACAGCCAGAATGCTCCTTAGAAGGAAGGGGGATGAGCCTACATTTCTCATACTTCAAAAATGTTATCATGAGGGACCAGTCCCTCAAGAAGGGCAACATGCTTAGTAAAGTGGAGGGTCAGCGAAAAAGAGGAAGACTCCTAAATAGATGGATTGATACAGAGGCATCAGCAATGGGCTCAAATCTATCAATTGTGAGGATGGCTCAGAACTGGGCAGTGGGTCCTTCTGTTGTACATAGATAGGGTCACTATGAGTTGCAGCCGGCTTGATGACACCTAATAAAAACGATAGCTCAAGACTCTGTTCTCTGACATCATCTGGGCAGTGATCCCACCTCCAGGTACTCCATGGAGGCCCACTGGGGTAGCAGCTCTCCTCCCTAGACTTTGGGCAATGCCATCCATTCTCCTAGTCCATCTGAGTGGCAACACCACTCTCTCATCTTTGGTAAGCCCTGTTCTTCTACCCCTTTAGCATGGAAGTCCCACTACACTCAACTTTGTGTAGTGACCCTATCCCTCTGGCACTAATGTATAGCAGCCCCACACACTGGAATCAAGTTGGTAAAGTCTGTCTCTTTGAATTTTAGGGGCCACGATTCCACCCTTTAAAACCAATGGAGCTTTGTTTCCTGTGCTTCTTACAAAATTTCTTCTTGTTTTTATTTAGTGCTGTCTAGTCAGTTCTGCCTCATAGCAAACCTGTATAGTGTTTCTTCTTTAGGAGGACAACAAATGTAATTCCTTTGGCCTGTTTCCTGCCTGTAAATTTCCAAAAGGCAGACAGCATTCTTTCCTTTTGTTCTTCCTCTGTCCCCTTCAGTCTAAACTGATGAGTTTCTCCTGTGGTAGTTGGAATGTCTGGAACAGAACTCACCCTTGTGGCCCAATTTTCAGCCAAGCAGTAAATAGGTATATAAATGAGACAATAACACTTGTAAAGTATGCTCACCATGGAATGGTCAATCAGTCAGTATCAATGAAACAATCACAAGCTTATTGTTATTAACAAAGATCATGTAGCCATGTCCTTAATGTCCTTGAAAAAATTCTAAGACACATGTCCTTCATTTGTACAACAGCATTTTCTAAATCTAAGCTTTACTTCCATTTTTCACAGTCATTTTTAAGTCCATCTCCTTCCTATTATGTTTTACTACAAGTGTTGTTGTTGTTGTTGTCAGGTGCCATCGAGTCGGAACCGACTCATAGCGACTCCATGCACTTGACTTTACTACAAGTAGCAAAGAGAAATTCTTTAAGATCTTGCTTAGCAATCTCCTCAGCAAAATATTTAATTCTATCACTTGCAAGTTCTATCTTCTATCAAATATTTGAAAAAAATTCAAACAAGTTTTTGCCACTGGATAAAAAGCATCACTTTTCTTCCATTGTCCAATCACATACTTATTTTCTTTTAAAGTCTTACCAGAAGCATATTTAAAGTCTACATTTCTAAAACTGAAGATGTTTGAACCAACTAGCCCAATGAACCAATGGAGCAGGTAAACATCAATTCCTATCACTCTGAGAGCAGAAGAGCTAGACCAGACAGTGCCCGGCTATCACTACTAACTGAATGGGATCATGTCAGAAGGTCCCGGAAAGAGTGGAAGAAAATGTGGAAGAAAAATAAATTATAAAAAAATAAATAAAAGATTTACTGGTCAGAAAGACACTGGAGGAACCCAAGACAATTATCATCCCAACTTTCAGGTTTCAAACAGAATTCACCCTCATGGCCCAATTTCCAGCCAAGCAGGAACAGGTGTTATTAATGAGACAGCAATACTCACATGGTGTGCTCACCATGTAATGGTCAATCCTTCAAGATCAAATGGATAATGTTTATACCTAAGGACAAAGCTAAGAAGGAAAGGGAAGGAGAATGGAACGGAAAGAAGAACCACAGAGAGGAAGTGGGATAGCTGTTATTGCATAGAGGGGATTGCAATCATTGAGATGAAGCAAAGTATATGATTTGTTGAGTATAAGATTTGTAATCTTTTCTATAAACCTTTACTTAATTCACAAAGTAAAGTTTAAAAAATTACAAATAAAAAATAAAGACTGCATTTCCAGCAAAATTCTGTTGCTAGTACCATATACATTCTCTCTATAGTGCTCTTCAGTTCCTTATGAATCCTCACCATAATTTGAGCAGATAAGCAGAAATCCAGAAACACTAAGCTCCTACATTCTCTTGAGTCATTCCTACCCAATAGAACCAGACTCCTTACTCCTATCTGAAGAGATGACTCCATTTTTGTTTGCTAAACCACTTTTCCCAGTAAAATCATTAGCTCTCCTATTCCCATCTGATGAAATAAACCTGTCAAAAATCAGGCACCTTTCACCTATGTGAAAATTTTAGGGGTCCAGTGGTATGGGACATGTTGAGATACTCATTCTAAAGTAAAGAATAAGTTGTTGCATCTGGACCCTCCCATTACTAAAGTGAAAGAGCAACATCTGATGGGCCTTCTGGATGTTTTAAGAAAATTTGGGTGTGCTGTTGTTTTTGTTAAGTGCTGTGGAGTAGGTTCCAACTCATAGCAAGCCTGTATAGGGTCTCCAAGAAGTGGTTGGTGGGTTTGAACTACCAACCTTGTGATTAGCAGTCAAGTACTTATTCTATAGTGCCACACCAAGACTCCATTTAGGTGTGCTATTCTGGCCCATTTATCAAGATTCAGAAAGCTGCTAGTTTTGAGTTGGCCCAGAATAAGTGAAAGTGAAGGCTCTGCAACAGATTCAGGCTGGCATGCAAGTTGCTCTGCCACTTCTGCCTAGGATTTGGCTAATCCAATTGTCTTGTGTTGAAGACCCTTAGGGTTTTGGAGCAAAACCCTGCAGTCCTCTGCAGATAACTACTCTCCCTTTGACAAACAGCTTTTGACTTGCTACCAGGCCTTAGTAGAGACTGAGTGTTTAACCATGAACACCAATTCACCAGGGGGCGTGAGCTGCCCATCGTGAACTGGGTGTCATATGACTCATAGGGCCATAAAGTTGTACATGAACAGCAAGATTCTATCATTAAATAGAAGTGGTGTGAGATTGGACTTGAGCAGAACCTGAAGGCACAGGTAAGTGTGGTGCATGGTAAGTTGCCCAAATGCCTATGAGCTCCACTCCTGGCATATTACTTTCCTGCCAGTCTGTACCTATGGCCACCAGAGAGTTCCTTATGATCAGCTGACTGAGAAAGAGAAGATTCATGCCTGATTCACAGATAGTTCTGCATGATATGCAGGAAGCAATAGAAAAGGGGATAGTGAAAGTACTGCAAGCTGTTCTGGGATCTTCCTAAAGGACAATGGTGAAGGTAAATCCTCACAATGGGCAGAAATCCAAGCAGTGTGTCTGTTAGTTTAATTTGCATGGAAAGAGAATTGGCCAAATGTGCAACTGTACATGTATACTGAATCACAGCTGGGTAGTCAGGGACAAGGAAGGAATATGGTTAGAAAATTGTTGGCAAGGAAGAGTGAGGAAGAGATACGTGGGAAGACCTCTCTGAATGGGCGAAAGAAGTGAAGATATTTTTGTTTCATGTGAATGCTCACCAAAGGGTGGCCTCAACAGAGGAGGCTTTTAACAATCAAGTGGATAGGGTGACACATTCTGTGGAAACTACTCCTGTCACTGTCCAATGAACTCGTGAACAAAGTGGCCATGGCAGCAGGAATGGAAGTTATGCATGAGTTCAGCAGCATGGACTTCCAGTGATCAAGACTGACTTGGCTACAGCCATTGCTGAGTGTCCAATATGCCAGCAGCAAAGACCCACACTGACTCCACAATACTGAACCATTCCTCAGGGCGATGAGCCAGCAACCTAGTGGCAGGCAGGCTATATCAGATTACTTCCTTTATGGACAAGGCAATGTTTTGTTATTATTGGAATAGACACTGACTCACTGACTCTGGATACAGACTTACCTTCCCTACACATGATGATTCTACAAAAACTACAATCTGTGAACTTATGGAATGCCTTATCTACCATTGTGGTATCCCACATAGCATTGTCTTCAATCAACGGACTCACTTCACAGCAAATGAAGTATGGCAATGGGCCCATGCTCATAGAATCTACTAGTCTTACCAAACTCTCCATCATCCTGGATCAGCTGGCTTAACAGAATTATGGAATGCCTTTCTAAAGACAAAATTACAATAACAGCTATGTGGCAATACTTTGCAGAGTTGGGACTGTAAATGCTCTAAACTAGTATCTAATATATGGTGCTATTTCTCCTGAGCATCAGGATTCATAGGTCCAGGAATCAGGGGTGGAAATGGGAGTGGCATCATCACTTATTATTAACCCTAATGGCTTGCTTGAAAATTTTTTGCTTCTTGTCCCCACAATCCCACTATCAGTAGGTCTAGAGGTCTTAGTTTGAAAGGAAGGAATACTCTCACTGGGAGATACAACAATGACTCCATTGAATTAGAAGTTAAGAATGCCACTTGACAACTTTGGGCTTCTTGTGTCTCTGAACCAACAGGCTGAATAGGAATTTACCATACTGACTAATATGATTGACTCTGTTTACCAAGGGGGAACAGGATTAATACTATTTAATGGAAGTAAACAAAAGTGTGTCTGGAATACAGGAGACCCACTAGGATGTCTCTTACCATGTCCTGTGATTAAGGTAAATGGAAAACTATAGCAACTCAATTCGGATTTGACTACTAATGGCCCAGACTATTCAGGAATGAAAGTTTGAATCACCAAACCAGGCAAAGAACCGCCTCCTCCTCAGTGTTTACTGAAGGCAAAGGTAATATGGAATGGATGGTTGTTGCTGTTAGGTGCTAATGAATCGGCTCCAACTCACAGTGACCCTATGAACAACAGAACACAACACTGCCAGTCCTATGCCACAATCACTGTGCTCATTGCTGCTACCACTGTACTAATCCATCTCGTTGGGGGGTCTTCCTGTTTTGCACTGACCCTCCACTTCACCAGCATGATGTCCTTCTCCAGGACTGGTCCTGGAGATGATATGTCTGAAGTATGAGAGATGAAGTCTGGCCATCCTGGCTTCCAAGAAGCATTCTGGCTGTACATCTTTCAAAACAGAGAGATTTGCTTCTTCTTCTGGCAGTCCATGGTACTTTTAATATTCTTCTTTAACACCATAACTTAAATACATCAATTTTTCTATGGTCTTCCTTATCCATTGTCCAACTTTCACGTGTATATGAGGCTATTGAAAATGCCATGGCTTGGGTCAGGCACACCACAAACTGACATCTTTGCTTTTCAACACTTTAAAGAGGTCTTGTGCAGCAGAGTTGCCTAATACAATACATCATTTGATTTCTTGACTGTTGCTTCCATGAGTATTGATAGTGAATCCAAGCAAAATGAAGTCGTTGACAATCAGTCTTTTCTTCATTTAGTGTGATGTTATTGTTTTGGGCCACTGGAGAGGATTTTTGTTTTCTTAACATTGAGGTGCAATCCATACTGAAAGCTGTGGTCTTCGATCTTCATCAGTAAGTATTTTAAGTCTCTTCCATTTCAGCAAGCAACGTTGTAATATCTGTAAATTATGGATTGTTAAAGAGTCTTCCTCCAATCCTGATGCCAAATTTTTTTTTCAAATTACCTGGCTTCTTGGATTATTTGCTCCACATACAGATAGAATAAGTATGGTGAAAGAATACATCCTTGGCACACACCTTTCATGATTTTAAACCACTCGGTATTTCCTTGTTCTATTCAAACAATTGTGTCTTGATCTATGTGCAGTTTCCTCATGACCACAGTTAAGTCTTCCATAATGCTCATTCTCCACAACATTGCCCATAGTTTGTCATGATTCATACTTATTTGCATAGTCAATAAAGCACAAGTAAACATCTTTCTATTATTCTCTACTTTCAGCTAAGATCCATCTGATGTCAGCAGTGATATCCCTCATTCCACATCCTTGTCTGAATCTGGCTTGAATGTCTGGCAGTTCCTTATCAATGTACTATTGCAGACATCTTCAGTCATCTTTAGCAACATTTTACTTATATGTGATACTAATGATATTGTTCAATGACTTCCACATTCCCTTGGGTCATCTTTCTTTGGAACAGGCACAAATATGGATCTCTTCCAATCAGTTGGCCAGGCAGCTGTCATCCATGAAACAGGTAGTAGAAGAAAGTAATTCTAGATACCAGATACAACCACGTGACCAGTTGCAAGAAATGCGGACTGAAATTGTTATGCATACATCTTCCTCATTATACCACAGGTATATGTGTGTGTGTGTGTGTTTCCTTCTTTATTCCATTACTTATTATGAAATATAACCTGTAAATGGGCCTATTGCATTTTTGGTTGTACATCTTAGTTGTACCATGTTAGGCATAAGTATGACTTTATAATTCTCTTTATTTAGAGATTCTATAGGATTGGAGGAAGACTCATTAACAACCTGCAATGTGCAGATGATACAACCTTGCTTGCTGAAAGTGAAGAGAACTTAAAATATATACTGGTGAAGATCAAAGAGCACAGCCTTTGATATGGATTACATACATCTCATTGTAAAGAAAACAAAAATCCTCACCACTGAACCAATAAACAACATTCTCATCAACAGAGAAAAGATTGAAGTTGTGAAGGACTTCATTCTTCTTGGATCAATTATCAACACCCATGAAAGCAGCAGTCAAGAAATCAAAGGACATTTGCATTAGGCAAATCGGCTGCACAAGACCTTTTTAAAGTGTTGAAGAGCAAAGATGTCAGCTTGCGGACTAATGTGCGCCTGACCTAAGCCATGGCATTTTCAATAACCTCATATGGATGTGAAAGCTGGACAGTGAATAAGGAAGACTGGAGAAGAATTGATGCTTTAGAATTACGGTGTTGGAGGAGAATATTGGAAGTGCCATGGGTTGCCAAAAGAACCAACAGATCTGTTTTGGAAGAAGTGCAGCCAGAGTGCTCCTTGGAGGCCAAGATGGCCAAACTGCATGTCTCATACTTTGGACATATTGTCAGAAGGGACCAGTTGTTGGAGAAGGATATCATGTTTGGCAGGGTGGAGGGTCAGAAAAAAAGAGAAAGACCCCCAATGAGATGGATTGGCCAAGTGGCAGCATCGATGGACTCAAGCGTGGCAACAGTAGTGAGGTTGGCCCAGGATCAGGCAGTGTTTCGTTCCGCTGTGCACAAGTCGGTACCTACTTGATGGGACCTAACAACAACAACATAGGACTTAATGAAATGTTCACAGGTGTCAAGTTGACAATGCTGGAATGTTATAGATAATGTACTGTGTTACTTGGCCATGATTCTAAGTACAGTGCAATTGCCCTCCATTGACTTACCTGAGGCAAGGAGAACCATCTTGGTGTGATATGGCCTGCCTCCAGTATGTATCAACATTCTGGCAAAGCTCACTCAATCTCTATCCTATATCTGACTCATTAGCTTCAGTCATGGATTGAATTGTGTTCCTGCAAAATATTTCTCAGCTTAGCTGAGCCATGAATCCCAGTGGTTTGGTAGCTATGTGATGATATAACGTGGAAGTTATGTGATGATCCCTCATGATGTGATCTGATGAGATAAACCAGTAAGAGGATTAAAGGTAGAATGTTGTTGTTGTCAAGTGTCATTGAGTCAGTTCCGACTCATAGCGACCCTGTTTAGGGTTTCCAAGGAGCAGCTGGTGAGCTTGAACCACCGACCTTGTGGTTCAAACCAACTTTTCCATCCAGCGCATTAATCCACAGCACCACACCAGGACTCCTAAAAGTAGAATGTTGTTAAGTGCCGTCGAGTTGATTCTGACCCATAGTGACCCATATAGGATTGCCATGGAGCAGCTGGTGAGCTTGAACCACCGACTTTGCAGTTCAAACAACTTTGTAGTCTGATGCATTAGCCCACAGTGCCACACTAGGACACACTACCCTTAATCTCATCACAGAGTCCTGATGTGGCACTGCAGGATGATGCATTAGACTGCAAGGTCAGTTTGAACCGTAAGGTCGGCAGTTTAAATCCATCAGCTGCTCCTTGGAAACCCTATACAGGGTCGCTATGGGTCAGAACTGACTTGACGGCACTTCACAACAACAACAGTGCCATCACAGCCCTGATCTGATGTAAAGACGATTTCCAAGGATATGGCAAGCAACACCGTTTATCTTACAAGAGCTAATAAGGGAGAGAAGGGGGACCTGCTACCACCAAGAAAGAAGAGCCGGAATGGAGTGCACTCTGTGGATTGGGGATCCATGCACTTGGAAACTCCTGGATCCAGAAGAAGCCTGATACCAAAGCACATGGAGATCTCCGAGGAATGCTGGGCCTGCACATGATGAAAGGAGGCCAGCACTCTGAATTTGAACTTCTCGTCTCCTAAACCGTGAGACAATACATTTCTGTTTATTGAAGGAATCCACTTGTGGTCTTTCTGTTGAGAACTAAGACATCCTCTGACCTCCAGTTCTTGGAATGTGAGCCAGCAGTCTGTCACCTAACCTGCCAATTTGGGGTACTTAGCTTCTGCAACCACATGACTTAGGAGAAATCTCAAGCCTGACACCTGACTCAGGGTCTGGGACTTGCCAGTCTCCAAGACTGAGTGAGCCATTTCCTTGAAATAAGTCTCTCTCAGTGTATTTATAGGAGTCCTGGTGTGGCGCTGGACTGCAAGGTCAAGGGTTCAAACTCATCAGCCACTCCTCAGAAACCCTATACAGGGTCACTATGAGTTGGAACAGACTCGACAGCACTTACTAGCAGCGCGCCACACCAGGACTCCACTAGCAGCATATATATTTATATATATACAGTTCACAGATTCTGCTCCTTCATAGAACCCTGCCCAAGACACAATCTATGGTCTTAATTTACAAGAACATAAATTTTGATCTCCACAAAAGTCCTTGATAAACTGACTCAGCTTCCCATTTACTCCTAAAATAAAACCGTAAGATTAGAACCAAGATTGAGCTAAAAGAATTTAACATTATTATTTGTCAAAAACTTACCTGGTATGCCATCTAATACTCCAGCTACAACTAAAATATACATTGTTAATAATTTACATTTGTCATGCTTTTTGCTTTTTAAAGGATTTTATATAATTTCCCTGGATCCTCACTACAACAAGAAAGAAGGTGAAACAGGCTCAATGATCCTCATTTTATATCTAAAGAGCTGTTGCTGAGTTTGGTCAAGAAACTTGTCAAAGGCTCTTAGCTGGTAAATGGAAGCCAGAGTCTCTGATCCCGACACCAAGATCTTGGTACACACCTTCTCTGATGAGCACCACTAATTGATGGGGAGGGGTAAGGAGAAAAAGTAAGACATAATCCTCACCCTGGATTTCTTCTGTTTACATCAGGGGTCACATTGATGAGATTGCCAAGGCTCTGTCCCCTTTAAAACAAAGAAGAGATGATGAGGTTAATGGTAGATTAATACCAAGTGGACAAAACTATTCATTAAAACTCAGAAGCACTATAAACACTCATTGAGATCATGCCTAGGAGTAGAAGACTACTAGCGACGACTATGCAGAGGCATGTAGGGTTTTATACATCTCTGAAACTCACGGAGACTCAGTGAGACAGTACCTTCCTCTTGGAGCCAGGAGATCTCTTTCAAATACAGCACTATGATTCTGCCTCTGCTTTCATTCATTTAAGACTGTCATTAAGAAGCCTTTGCCATGTACATAAAACATTTTGAAATTGTCTTATGACCTGTTACAAAAGAACACCCTCTTATGACCAACTTTGAACATGCTGTGGGACTTTAAATTCAACTTTTGGATAATGCATGTTTCATAAAATTGATATTCGTTAACAAGTTTTTATCACAAAACTGGAGTAAAATAAATATGCCAATGTGTTAAAAATCCATGATATACAACCTAGTATCTGTTTCTGGAATTTATCACTATGTATTAAAACTACATATTTTAATGAATCATCAAACAAGTGGATGATTAAAAAATAGAGAGTTCTGAGGTGTTTTGAAATGTACAATCTATTTACTATAATATAAAATTCCATATAGTCAATTGAAACACAGCAGTATCTTATTACTCTTTTTATACTTCGGCTTCTGATCTTAATGGAATTATGCTTTTTCTTTTGCATCCACATGTGTTTTCCACATACACAGCACTAACAACTACTCCTCTGACCCACAGAAATGCCACATGGAGAAAGACACACACTGGACAGTGATTTACACCCAGTTTCTCCACACCCTGTGGTCCTACTAATATCTTAGGTCAAAATCTTGGCATCTACACATCAAAGATTCAGATATTTAGAAAAAAGATATTGACTAAAGTGTTTTTACTTGTATCCAAATGTCTGAGAAAATGCATAGTCAGGCTAAAAGCAAAAGAACAACATAAAATACAAGAAACAACTCATTGCCTAAGAGTTAATACCAACTCAAAGAGCTCTTAATAGGAGAGCGGAGTCCTGGTGTGTGTGTGTGGAGGGCGGGGGAGGGGGGTTAATGCATTCGATTGCAAAGCTGATTTGAACTGCAAGATTGGTGCTTCAAGCTAACCCATCACTCCTTGGAAACCCTATACAGGGTTATTATAGGCAGTAACCAACTCTATGGCACTTAACAACAGTAGTTGTTGTTGTTGTTAGCTGCCATCAAGTAGGTACCGACTCATAGTGATCCTATGTACAACAGAACGAAACAGCCCGGTCCTGGCAACAATTGTTGCCACGCTTCAGCCCATTGATGCTGCCACTTTGCCAATCCATCTCACTGGAAGTCTTCCACTTTTTCTCTGACCCTCCACCTTACCAAAAATGATATCCTTCTCCAGTGATTGGTCCTTCCTGACAACTTGTCCGAAGTATGAGAGATGAAGTTTGGCCATCCTGGCCTCCAAGGAGCACTCTGGCTGCACTTCTTCCAGTACAGATCTATTGGTTCTTTTGGCAGCCCATGGCACTTTCAATATTCTCCTCCAACACCATAACTCAAAGGCATCAATTCTATGGTCTTCCTTAGTCACTGTCTAGCTTTCACATACATATGACGTTATTGAAAATACCATAGTTTGGGTCAGGTGCACCTTAGTCCTCAAGCTGACATCTTTGCTCTTCAACACTTTAAAAAGGTCTTGTGCAGCCAATTTACCTAATGCATTACGTTGTTTGATTTCCTGACTGCTGCTTCCATGAGTGTTGATAGTTTGATCCAAAAAGAATGAAGTCCTTGACAACTTCCATCTTTTCTCCATTTATAAGAATGTTGTTTATTGGTCCAGTGGTGAGGATTTTTGTTTTCTTTACATTGAGATGTAATCCATACCGAAGCCTGTGCTCTTTGATCTTCATCAATGTTTTAAGTCCTCTTCATTTTCAGCAAGCAAGGTTGTATCATCTGCATATCGCAGGTTGTAAATGAGTCTTCCTCCAACCTTGATGCCATGTTTTTTTTTTCATATAACCCAGCTTCTCGGATTATTTGCTCAGCATACAGGTTGAATAAGTATGGTGAAAGAATACAATCTTGTCGCACACCTTTCTTAATTTTAAACCAGTAATCCCATGTTCTTTTTGAACAACTGCCTCTTGGTCCAGGTACAGATTCCTCATGAGCACAATTAAATGTTCAGGATTACTCATACTTCGCAATGTTGTCCATAGCTTGTCATGATCCACACAATTGAAAGCCTTTGCGTAGTCAATAAAGCACAGGTAAACAAACATCTTTCTGGTATTCTCTGCTTTCAGTCAAGATCCATCGGACATCAGCAATGATATCCCTTGTTCCACGGCCTCTTCTGAATCTGGCTTGAACCCCCGGAAGTTCTCTGTCAGTGTATGCTTGCAGCCATTTCTGTGTTACCTTTAGTAAAACTTTACTCGCATGGGACATCAAAGAGATTGTCTGATTATTTCCATATTCCATTGGGTCACCTCTCTTTGGAATGGGCACAAATCCCGATCTCTTCCCATCAGTTGGCCAGATAGCTGTCTTCCAAATTTCTTGGCATAGATGAGTGAGTGCCTCCTGTGCCGCCTCACTTTCTTGAAAGATTTCAATTTTTATTCCATCAATGCCTGGTTCCTTGTTCTTTGCCAATTCCTTCAATTTACCTTGGACTTCCTCCTTCAGTATCATTGGCTCTTGATCATATTCTACCTCTTGAAACAGCTGAACATCAACTATTTCCTTTTGGTACAGTGACTTAGTGTATCCCTTCCATCTTCTTTTGATGCTTTCTGCATCATTCAATAATATACCCAGAGAATCCTTCAATAACGAAAGTCGAGGCTTGAGTTTTTCTTCAGATCCCCAAGCTTGAGAAATGCTGAGCATGTCCTTCCTTTTTGGTTTTCTGACTCCAGATCTTTGCACATTTTATTGTAATATTTGACTTTGTTTCTCTAGCTGACGTTTGAAATTTTTTGTTCAGCTCTTGAACCTCCTCATTTCTTCCATTTGCTTTAGCATTTCTACACTGAAGAGCAAGTTTCAGTGTCTCCTCTGACATCCATTTTGATCTTTTCTTTCTTTCTTGTCTTCTTAATGACTTTTTTTCTTTCTTCCTGCATGATGTTCTTGATGCCATTGCACAACTCTTCTGGTCTTCAGTCTTCAGTGTTTCATGTATCAAATCTGTTCCACCACTCATCTGTCAGTTTGTCGTACTGTGGTGGCTTGTGAGTTGCTGTGATTCTGAAAGCTATGCCACCAGTATTTTAAATACCAGCAGGGTCACCCATGGTGGATAGGTTTCAGGTGAGCTTCCAGATGAAGACAGACTAGGAAGGAGTGAGAACTACTTCCGAATATTTAGTCACTGAAAATCTTATGAATAGCAGAGAAACAACAACAGTACTACCATAAAATTTCCAAGCGTTCTAGTGTGTTTCTGTAGGATACGCTAACAACAAGATTTGCAGTTCAAACCCACCAAACGTACCTTGGAAACTTTATGCAGATTATCACATCTTCCTCCTGCAGAGCATCTGGTGGATTCTAACTGCCAACTTTTGATTGTTAGCTGAGTGCTTAAGAACTGTACCAGACAATTTGAACATTTTCATGCAAATAATGGAACAATTAGCCCTTTAACTTGACCATAACAGTGACTCCACCCTAGATTACCACTTGTTGATTCTTGACTAAAAGAAGTATGTGGGATGTGTGCATATGGGGGTGGGTGGGGAGTAAAGGGTTTCCTAAGATTTTATTTCCAGATTTAAGTATTAATTCAAGAAATGACAGAACAGTAAACATGGTCATTCCTATCTCGTAATTGTGTTGTCTGTGGAGTTCACTTTGACAGTATTGTCAAGATCCTGATCTCTTTAAACATATTAATTACAACACATGCTATTGCTGCTGTTGTTGCTATTAAGGGCCATCAAGTTGGTTTGGACTCACAGCAACCCTGTATAGGGTTTCAGCATGGCTGGCGAGTTTGAACTGCCAACCTTGTAGTTTAAATTGATTGTGAGGTCTAGTGTTCATCCTACATCACCACACCAGGACTCCAAAATACAGGTACACATGCCCATAAATATGCACACTTACACACATAGACACACACATAAAAGTCTAAAGGTGCTTTTAAAAGTTCTTGAAAAAAATGGAATGAAAAGATAATGGATTTTTTTCCATGAACTTTTTGAAGCCCTTTCATATCTATAGAAAATGCATGATCTCACACACATGCACACAGACACTTATTCACACATACACCTCCATATAGACATGTATTCACTCACATACACATACAAGCCAATATACATAACCTACTTAGACACCTGTTCAGGACACACACATCAAAGCCCATGTGTACTCACACACACACAGAAGTGTACATATGCACACACTCAGGCACACACAAGAGTGAATACATGCACATAAACACACACATATACACACACTTGTGCACATATGCATGTACATGACACACACACCAACACAAAGAACAACAGATCACAAATTTGTAAGACTCTCTAATAACATGGAAAGGAAACCGTGGATTTTTTTGGACAGTAAAGTAAATCAAGTATTCAAACAATATAAAAACATAATTCACTGGAATCTTTGCTATTGCTAATAATTATATGCATCTTCTATGTACCAGACATGATATCGTATGATCCCCAATTTATAGATAAGTAAACCAAAACAAAGAAGTGGTAAGTAAGATATCCTAAGAGATACTGCTAGCAAATGGAAGAACTGAGTTTGCTGACTCCTTTCAATCACCTCCTCATGTTTCCTCCCACAACCGCTCAGGTACCTAAGGAAACCATTGCTCTCTTTCATTGTATTGATTGCAAAACTGTGCAAGTCTCCAGTTCATTTGGTGGTTGTGTCTCCGGCTGTACAAGCGCAGGACAGCCTGGCAATGTGCACACCAACTCCACCAGGTAGGCCCTCAGGTGCTGGTAACACATTTTAGAATCTATCAGTGATGTCATGTACTCAGTTAACTGAATGGAAGGGAGTTCAAAGGAAGCCACATGGAATTATTTGGTATGCTGTTTGAGAAACATGCCAACAAGTTTAATTTCCAATATATTCCATCTGCCTCTTAAAAAATAAGAAGCAAGTGGACATACGCTCTCCAGACTTATCCAGGACAATTCAATTATAAGAGAAATCTTTTAATAAAATATACATTGTTAAACTCTTCATCTTTAAACACACACTACAGTACATGCATATATATTATATAAAACACACTGCATACAGAGTTCATATTTATATACACACACTCACTACACACATAAATACATGCACTACACACATGCATAGATAAACATACATATGAAGAACATATGAAGAAATAAATCCCTTTGCTTAGTAAGATCTTGCCAAACTCCCATTTAATTTCCCAAAATCTTCCTGATAGCAAACCTCACCCAAGAATAAAATGCAAAAAAACCCTTTGTGTATCAGTTGAAAAGAATTGCTTAATGTAATATGTTTTGGGGGAAAAGAGCTTAGGTTTGACTTGAATTTCATTTTACTCTCCTAAATACAAACATACAAATATCCAGTGTGTTTATAAATGCCAGCGAAAAGGGCGGGTAGGAGGGAGGGGATTTCAAAATGTCTTACCTCTTCATATTCGTAGATGTTTCAGAATTCACTTTAATAAGCCCATCAAGGTCTTGTTTTCTTTAAATGAAGAAATGAGCTTTAACAAATATCATTAAAGTAAAACACTAATCAAGTGAATAATGATTTGAAAAATTAAAAAGTGGTAAATATACCCTCTCTAAATCAATATAAATTTTTCAAAACTCTAAATGCACCTGACATTTTCTTTCTTACATATTGAGCTAAAGACCGTGTTGTATTCCTTGTTTGCTAACAAAACATACAATTTTCTGTTTTGTTCTTAAAATACTTAAGTAAGTACACTAATTATTTGATGGCAGTAACTTTGCCCTCAGTATATTCTGTTAGAATACTCCAAATGAATAGCAATGACAGTAATGCAAGGTGGATAAAATTCTCCACTGGACCTAGGGAGGATATAAATTGCTATTCGATAAATCAGTTATTCTGTTTTTACATAGTAAGAACCTTGCTTCCTTCATATAAATTCAATCATCCTCAAATCCATTCCAAGCCTTTAACAATATCTTTGCATTCATAGAGAGTTATAAAGGACTCCTGTTGCGACACTATAGGATAAGCACTGGATTGCTAATCACAAGGTCAGTGGTTCACGCCTGGGAAACTCGATACAGGGTTGCTGTGAGTTGGAACCTACTCAAGGGAACTTAACAACAACAAATCAAGAGCAAGACAAAGTGCCTTACATGATAGAAAAATAAGTGACTCATTTCTCAGGGGATTCATGGTACCCATTAAAATGGACTGAGTAACACAAAAAGGGGCCTCGCCTGGAGACCATAGTTGAGGCAGAACTTTCTTGACTGGGTATTTAATGTCATGTCCACACAGCTCTGACCAGGAGATGTGATGGCATGTCCTGACTTCCAGTGCGTGGAGCTGCCCAGCCCCTCCCCTGAGCTGCTCTCTGAGACCACTGTCATTAGGAAATGGATTGGCACGTTTTAGTTAAGCCTCACTCACAGCTGCCTTTGCCATGTTGGAGGTCCTTGTTGAAAATGTTGTCAAGACTGTACTTTTAAAAGGCTGTCAAGGCTGTTTTCTTTGGCCCAAAGAAATTCAATTGAATGTCTCATGTTTAAAAAATGGTTAAAGCTCAAGAGCTGGGAGAACAGGCAACTCACCATCAAACGCTAAAACAATTCTTCAAAAATAGTTTCATTGAGGACAAGAAGGGAATGCCATTTGGCCCATATTTATTGTACATCCAATGCTAATAAAATATGGTTATAAAGCTAAAAAATCACATTGTTTTATCTTTTGCTTGATCGTCATTTTAAGAAATCAGTGTAAGACCATAATAAATCTCAGATTCTCTGGATGATTCAAACAGCTTCTTTGCTCTCCGACAGGTCAGAGACTTGAGTCTAAACAGAAATGTCTCAGAAGGAAGACCTGAGTTTCCCCAAAACTCATCCATTGACAAGCGAACAGACCACAGTTCTATTCTGATATGCATGGGGTTGCCATGAGTCTTACTTGACTTAATTCCATAATCCCAACTGATTAATAAGTCTTACTCTGTGGTATTTGCACTTCCTTTGGGATTCACTTGGTTAGCATTATTAAGGTCTTCATATCTTTTTTTTTTTTAAGATTAGATCAGTTTCAAAGTACTCCTTTGGTAATAGAGACATACATGTTCTATATGCTTGATGATTAATTAAAACATTGTGGAAAATAACTAAACTGATGTTAAATTCATGTTTATAAAGATTGATTATAAAGAGTAAAATCCTTTAACATGAGGGATTTTACTGGACTGTATGTAACCATAAATTCAGATGGGATATACTATAGACTTTCCATTGTGAAGGCCAGGGGCATGGCTCAGATACATAAATGAAAAGGTAGACTCATAGAGGTCAGCCCCTCAGTATCACTGAGAAAATCTTACAGCTCATTTGGGATAAAATATCCCAATTTCAGAAACATCTAAGCAGTTCACTGCCTCCTGGGTTTATCTGTGCTGAGGTTTACTTTGATAATGATTTCAAGATCTTGGCTTCTTTAAAAAGGAGATCAAAACTGAATGTCAGGCTACATATAACTTTCTCTGAAATATTTATAAACAAAAAATGTCCCAGAAAGTAGTTTCAGATGTTTTCAGGACCAAACAACCAGAAAGACCATTTATTTAATCAGTCTCTGCTTATCTTCATTAATTTCCATGGTTGTGCATGATTTATAAAATGAGCCTACCTGTAACATCAGTTTAGAAAAGCTCTCTAATATGCCTCATACATTGCAACTTTATCCTTTATATTTCTTGGTTAAAATTTTTTTTGAATGGGGGTATTTCTAAACTGCTTAAGAAAATAGAAAGTAACAGCTTATCTAACAAGTTTCCCTTGAAATGCAATTGAAATACGTGGCACTATAAAAACCAAACAGCAATCCCGTGTGCCGGGGTAGTACTATGCTTCACCCAGTTTTCAAAGATGATGTGTCAGAAGTAGACTCCAGGTCTTTCTTCTGAGGTACCTCTGAGCATACTTCAGCCTCCAATCGTTCTATGAACAGCAGAGCATGCCAATTGTTGGCACCACCCAAAGACTCCCCTTAAAAACAGCAATCACCACCTTTTCCTATGATCTCTCATAGACTTGACCAGTGACGTAACCATTCATCTACGACAGTGGGGAGCAAGACACTTTCATTTCTCAGAAAGTACAGAAAAACTAACCTGAAAACAGAACCCCGTCAAGGTAGGGGGTTTACTTACCTGCTTTCATTTTTGTCAGTCCTTTGATTAATTTTACTAAGACTTCCAAAGCCTCGGTATCTTTATATATTGCAAAGAAAAAGAAATAGCGCAAAAGCAAGACAGAGAGAAAACGTAACTCAGTAATATGTTCATATTTCATGTGACAATAACAAGTTTCTCACAACTGTAGTAAATTGTCATCAGTGTCTAAAGGACCAGTAGTCTCTACTAGTTTACATTCATTATGTAAACTAGTTGTTGTTGTTGTTAAGTGCCTTCGAGTCGGTTCCGACCCATAGTAGAGATGTGGAATTCTCTTACTGTGTAAGCCGGAGCCACTGCCAGGTGTGACTGGACCAGTTTTAAAGAAAAGCCCTATCAGGTCTCCACTTTAGCTTTCTTAGTCCTTTGGGGCTGGGTTTATGCGGGGCAGAGAGTGTCTTCTTCAAGCACAAAAATAATTGAAATGAGGGGTAGAAATTAGATCGCCAACATTTTAAATCTATACATTTTGAAGATTTAGACAAAATCATTTCTCAGAAATCACTCAAAAGTTTGTTTAAATTGTAACTCCAGTACTTTCACTTTAGTTGGACACACCCAACAAAGCTTTTTCATGCCAATGGATAAAAACTATTGTCATTGTTAAGTGCCTTTGAATAGGTTTCCACTCATAGCAACTCTGTATAGTTTCCAAGGAGCAGCTGGTGGATTTGAAGTGTCGGCCTTGAGGTTCAAATCGACCTTGCGGTTGAATGCTTATCCTACAGCACGACACCAGGACTTCTAGAAACTATTGAGTGCTGTGAAATATAAAAACAAGACAAACAAGACAAAAACCCACTGCCATTGCGTCATAGGGGTTCCAAGGCTGTCATTGTCTTTGGAAGTGGATGGCCACATCGTTCTCCCAAGGAGTGGCTAGTGTGTTCAAACTGTCAACTTCTTTGGTTAGCAGCTGAATACTTAACCACTGCATCACCAGGGTTCCTTCCATATGAAAGATAATTCCTCAAAATGTAACTCATTGATCAAATGTCACCATTTGCCATTTTCATCTGTGATAAGATTATTGACATTTTAGGTTCTTTCAGTAAAAGAAATGTAAAAGGGGAGGGAGGAAAGCAGGAAAGAAAAGGACATTTACATGACATTTTCTTTAAGAAGTCTTCAGCAAACCTGTGTGTTCATGTCACAGACTTCCCTTTCAGTGCTCTGGGCTCTTTCTCTACATCAAAACCAGAGCCAACAAGTCTTCCCATTTATACCCTCGTCTCTTTTCCCCTACCTCTAGCCCACAAAATGATTTAATTATGGTACTTATCCTGCCTTTACTACTTCACACCTCTTTTGTGGAACTTTCCAAACTCTTATCTATTAAATATCTGAAACCCTAACTATTCCTGTAGAGTTCATATAACCACTTACAGCTAATTGACTGTTTTCATCCTTTATCTGTTCCCCATGTAAAGAAAAGAAAAAAACAAAAACAAAACACTTGTAATAATATATGCATGCTTACATTAAAATAATATGTTGTTAATATGCATTCAATATCTGTGTGATTGTTATTGCCAAGGAAGTGTAGTGAATCTATAGGATAAGCACCTAACTATGAACCACAAGGTCAGCAGTTGGATCCCAACCACTACTCCACAGTAAAAGGATGAGGGTTATTGCTCCTGCAAAGGTTTATAGCCTCAGAAACCCTATAGAGGATCACCATGAGTCTGAACCAACTCAATGGCACTTAACAACATTACTGCCAACACTTTATATCAGAAAGTGTCAGCAAAGTCTTCTGAATCACTGAAGGTTGATCTGCCAAGCTTGATTTGGGAAGCCATAAAACCATTCTGTGCACCCATCAACTGGCATAGAGCAATGGTTTTTAAAAATATCCATGACAATAGAAATAATTATAGTAAGGAAGGCAAAGTTAATGCTTAACAAAATACAAGGTAGGGGGAAATTAATGGAGAAATCCTTTAAGTCCTTATCCATTGTCATTCTTAACTGTTCTAGACTTTTCTTTAATGAAACTGTTACAAGTTTGATTTCTTTCAACATGAAAAATAAAATTAGTAAATAAAAGTTTTCTGATATATCAGTATCAGCTCAGTTACTAATATGAACTAACTTACCCTTTTTGTGGCATGAAATAAGATATTGAAATAAGATATAAGATATTGAGATATTTATAAATATGTCTGAGATATTCCAGACATATTTATAAAAATATTTATTTATAAATATATTTCAAAAAGTTCATGAAAAATTGAATGGAATTTTCCCACAAACATCTTGACGCTTCCTTGTACATATAAAATGACTCAAACAAGATCTCATCTGAAAAATGCCTTAAAACAAGTCAAAGACATCAATGTAGAGGGGCTATGCTGCTAGCAACAACATGTCTCATAGTAAATTGATTGAGTTTTCAAAACCAGCCTATTGTCCATTATTTGTAACAGTTGGTTGAACTTCCTTCATTTTTACATATGAGGAATGTTGAAGATCATCTGGGTCATGTCCTTCACTTTATAGGATGAGGAAATGGAAGTTCCCAGAAGTTAAGAGACTTGCCTAGAGTCAAGCTGATAGATGTTAGTGGCAGCGCCGGCATCAATACAGCTACCCATCTCTTGACCCTGATCCAGGTCCTATCTCACCAGCCTGGCTGACCCTTGTCTTATGAAGGCACTCTCACCAGAAAGTGGTTTATAGTCTAAGTGGTCTGTAAGAGTTTCAATCAAACCTTACCCTTTGCCATCTTTTTCTGTCCGGGAGTTCAGATAGATGAGGTTCTCAAGGCTTTTGGCTCTTAAAACACAAAGAAATCCAAGTGAAAGACTGCATGTTGCATTGAAACTGTGTGCTATGTTGAAAGGTCAGACACAATAAACATTCTTCAGGAATTACTCATTTACTCTGATTGAATGGAAGAGAGAAATCCTTTTGGGGATTATGTCTGAACTAAATGTACACGCTACCACATCTGCCAGTATATTTCCATGCCAGAGGATACAACTTCCTTACAGCTAATGTCAGAAAGAATAAAGCAAACAATCTGGGAGATCATGTTTTCAGATTATAGACAGATGCACATACCTCTTCTCTGTTTGCTCTGCTTTAGGATTTGCTCTGAAGAGACCATCAAGACCTTGATTCCTTTAAATGGGTTGAATTAAAAAACAAAAACAAAAAATCCCTCATCAGTGGTAATTGCAGATATTTAACTGTCAAAAAAACATAAACCAAGTTATATCTGAGCCAAGAAATAAATTAGTTTGGAAAGGGGAGCCCCAATTCTTGAAATGGCTTTCTTCCAAACAGGTCTTTTCATAGAATTGAAATCTGAATTGCAGTGGACACACTGCATAAAGGCCACAAACAAGATCTCATTGGTCTACAGATGCGTTGCTTGAGTTCACGGAGTGTTTTTATTTTTTTTTTGTGGCAGCCAGCATTTATAAAGATGGTCACTATACATTGTGACTTAGAATTTCAGGATCTCCTGAAACTTGTAATGCCCTGTTACAAGGGGTCACATTCCTGTGTGGCAACTGTCAGCTGGTAGGCATTTGCTCCTCTTTTAGCTGCAGCTCCCCAACCCCTTATACTTCCCTCAGGCCATCTGCCTGGCCTTTGTAGATCCTAGAATCTGTGAATCCTGATGTAAGACACCTCTCCTAATAAACGAGAAAATTTAGACCCAGCAAATGTAAGCGAATTGTCCGTAGTCAAGCATTCATTCCATTACAGTCAGAACAGGGCACGCAGACCACAGATCCATGAATTCACTGGAGGTTTGCTTTATTTTCTTCCTCTTTGATACCTGCCCATTTAAGATGCTAGTATGAAAAGTAACAAAGATATAACTAAAACTGTACACACCTATAACATAAACTTTATTCACTTTTCTCTCTGTATTTTAAAACTATGCTGTAATAATTTATTCAAAATAAGTAGATAATGTCAATTAAGCTAGTAAATGGTGTTTTCCATGGTCTAAATTAAAAGTATTCCATGCCCAAACCTAGCTGTTTTACATGCTGATGTTATTGTTGGGTGCACCTGAGTTGATTTTCGATTCAAAGCAACGTCATGTGACAGAGTAGAACTGAGGAGAAGATCACCAAGTATGTTCGTATTTCAGGAAAAGAAATTCACTTATATAACTGCCTTCATAAAAAGGGAAATAAGAAAATAAGACACTTTCATATATGAGGGTGAGTCAAAAATTATCCACAGTCCAGTTATATTAAAATGCCCATCCATGTCCATGACTGATGACAACATTGAGTGTTCACGTGAAATGATTCTGTCATAGACAAGTGACAGTGGATTGTGTGGCAAATCATTCACAAATCAGCCATGGCTCTGACTATGAAACAATCCATGACAGACTTAGGTTTTGAAAAGTTTGTGCCAGATGGATACCGAAACAACTCATGGAAGTGCATGAACAGAAACATTTGGCCAACTGTAAATAAATTTTGGACCAATACTAGAAGGAAGGTCAAAGTTTCTTTTAAAAAAATCGTTGCTGGTAAGGAAACATGAATTCATCACTGTGAGCCTGAGAGCAAACAGCAGGGAAGAATATGGAATGGAAACATTAATTGCTGCCCAAGAAAAAGTTCAAAAGTCAACCATAAGCTGGAAAATTGATGCATACAGTGTTCTGGGATTCTCAAGGGCCCTTATTAGAACACTGTCAGGAACAGATTCAACAATCAACAGTGCTCCTTATAGTGAGATGCTCTCTAAAGAGCTGAAGACTTAATCTGGGAGAGAGGACTGCTGTCCAAGGGCTTTGTGATCTGCATGACAATGCATATCCCCATACCTTTGCCCATACTATTGACACTCTGCAAAAACTTCCTTTTGAGGTGTTAACACATCCTCCCTATGGTCCTAATTTTGCTCCATCAGACTTCCACCTGTTTGGTCCCCTGAAAGTGGTTCTTTGAGGATAAAGATTCACCTCTGATGAAGAAGTGAAGACAGTGATGCATTCATGGCTCACAGCTCAGCCTAAAACATTTTAAAATAAGGGAATACAAAAGCTTGTTGACATGTGGATAAAGTGCATTGAAGAGTCAGGAGATTATGTCAAAAAATGATTTACTTGTCTTTTCTAAAAGTTGATTAAAATAAATACTACAGCCAGAGTGCAGATAATTTTTGACTCACCCTCATATTTCAGACTTTAATAACCATTTTTAATCACATGAGCTATTTCTGACTGCCATAAGCTTTTTTGTACAGATTTGTAGCATTCTTTTAACAAGTGCACTGTGGGTTATCATGCTCACATACAGAAAAAAATGTAAGAAATCATGATGTATACTTCAGTAATAAAGTTAAGTTAGATGCTTTGAACTCTTACCTATTCAAGCTTTTGTTCATCTTGATGATATTATCTAATTCTTCACTTTTGGAATGAAAAAAAAACAAAACAAAAAAACGCACATCAGTAAAAGACCAGCCATAGTCAAAGGGCAGATTCACCTTAAAATGGCTATTTCGGAGTTCTCTGAAATACAACACACATCCCAACTTTGTTGTTTCTGAAAAATCCTTCATGGGTTCCTCAAAGATCCTTCAAGGCTCTTTTTAAACACTACTTCCTTCAAGTAGCCTTTCACAGTCCTCCGATTTGGAAACTTCAGACAGTGTTGTTTTTTTGTTTTTGTATTTCCTTTACGGTACTTACCCACTTATGCTTTGTATATAGCAATTGCACTGTCTCGTGTTAATGATCCTGCTGCTACACACACACATACTTAACAATTAGAACTATATTTTACACTGGATCCTGTCCATTCTTTAACACAGTGCCTTTCATACAGTAGACAATACAGTTTTTCAAATTGAACCAACAAATACAGGTACACTGAGTTATTATAAAGTCTAGCTTTGAACAATGTAGTTGCACAAAATACATATTGGAAAAGTCTTTCTTGAATTCCACCACCACCTCACTCCCAGAAGCTAAACTTGCTCTTCTATTTCCGTGTTCAAGAACTACTATGCCTTTTGTGGAGTCCTGGTATGATGCTATAGGATAAGCACTGGACCACAAGGAGGGTTTGAATCTCAAGGCCGGCAGTTCAAACCTGCAGCTGCTTATTGGAAACCCTACACAGGGTCACTATGAGTTGGAACTAACTCCATGAAACTTAAAAACAACAGCAATGCCCTTTGTGGATGCTTTTTCAGAGGCAATCTGTTTAAGTCAAGTCTCTGACTTCCAAAAATCTCTCAGAATCAAATGGACTTGTCAGTCTCTCCATGGCATGCAGCTGAGGTAGGTTCTTCCAGAATACTCTTTGGTCTTGCTTTTGTTCACTTCTCACAAGAAGTCTTCTTCATTCTTTTCTGCCCTTTCCCAGTTCCCTTTACTATTAGCTTTCTCATCCAGTTTTTCATTTCACAAGTCTTTGTTCTTCCATCTTTCTGCTCTAGAATCACATGTTTTCCAGCCCTTTGCAGCAATTCTGTTTCTTCCTAAGTCATCCCTAATGTTGACCAGGAGGCCCTGAGGCTCTCCGTAGTTACGCATTTAGGCTCTTCAGTCCTGGTGTGGAGCTGTGAGCTAATGCATCAGACTGCAAAGTAATTTGAACTGCAAGGTCAGAGGTTCAAGCTCACCAGCTGCTCCTTGGAAACCCTATACAGGGGGATTATGAGTTAGCATCAACTCGACAGCACTTAACGACAACATTAGGGAAACGGAGTCCTTGTATGGTGCTATGGGTTAATGCTCTGGACTGCAAAGTACGTTTGAACTACAAGGTTAGCAGTCCAAACTCACCAGCCATTCCTTGGAAACCCTACACAGGGTCACTATGGGTCAGAACCAACTCAATGGCATTCAACAATAACAATCAGGGAAACCTAGGTTCCCATCTGGATTTACCATTTATTAACTAGTGGCTCTGGGCAAGTTACTTAACCTCTTGCTTCTTCAATATTCCTATCATGTTGTTGTGATTGTGTACCATCAAGTTGATTCCAATTGATAGAGTTCCCAGGTGATGGAGTAGAACTGCCCCATCAGGTTTTCTTGACCGTAATTTTTATGGCACAGATCACCAGATCTTCCTCCCAACGACCCAGTATATGGGTTCAAACCACCACAAACCTTTCTGTTAGCAGCAGAACACTTAAATGTTTCATCATCACAGCTCCCGGTATAAAACCAGAATAATCATTGTCTCCACCTCAGAGAGGAATCAACGACATAATGAATATAAAATGATTCATGTGTTGCCTGACAAATCATAAGCTCGCAATTAATTTTGACCATTATAATAAGCAATTCCCAGTCAATAATATTTTTTCATTTAATAAGTGCTTGTTATATTTATTTACAAAACTACATTTAGAGACACCATGACTTTGGCTCAGCCTTAGGGAGATAGAGCTAATGAGTGATTTATGCGTTTGAAGGGGTCTGAAACAAGACAACCCAGCGTATTTGCCAGAAAAGTAGTTTCAGACAGTCCTGTAGCAACTCTGACAATACATTAAATTAACAGCCACCACAGAAATGACTCCTATAAAATAATATTACATATCCAGTCATGAAATTGAAGGCTCAAAAAGTAAAAATTCCTATTCCTGGCACAAAATTGTTAAACACTCTAGATACAGCACTCCATCATTGTTCCTTTGCTTGAAATTCGACCTGTCAACTCTTAGGCTGAGAAGCTGTCTGTGTCCCCAAGGGAATGTGCAGACTAAGAATCTTGTAAATTTTAGCCCCAGCCTTTTGTGATTGGTATGAGTCACAGGGGTGAAATTATCAGGACTCAGGGTTGCATATTTATCACAGCAAAATTAGCATAAATCATGAGAAGACACTGGGTAGTGAATTAAAGAAAATGGAGAATATATTCTGAATAAAGAAGCTGAGCTTTTTAAAACCATTTAAAATGACTAAATTGATGAAAGGTTCGGGTATTAAGTTTCACCATTGCTTTTGCAACAAATTAAATGGTCTTCATCAGATTGCAGGAACACCCTACTCCACAAAGGGGCATCACAAAGAGCAGCTTGGGTAGATAAAGCTATTTCTAGTCCCTATGGACAGTCACAATAGTCTGTAATGAATATGGCTATGCAACAGACATTCTCCCTGGGTCCCTGTCTATGTAACTCCCCCCACCCCACCCCCAGCCTCATGTGATGAATGGTTCTGGCCATGGGAGGTGTGCATTGTGGCAAGGGAGAGCAGACAAAAAAGGGAAACCAACTGTAGCTCTCATTGTTTTTGTTTCTTTAATGTCAAACCATAATTTCATGTCAGCATCCCTCATCTATCTCTCCCTCAAACAACCTGATCCCCACCAAAAGAACTTACAACACTACTATAAACAAGGTAAGCCCACAGACTAAAAGAAATAAAATTGAAAATCTAGACATTCAGCGTAGAAAGAGAAGAGAAGAAACAAACAGAAATAATGCCCTCGGATATTTTTTAGTCTTTTTCTGGAGTTAGAGTTCTTCCTCTTCTTTGAGACTGCAATTCCCACTAACATTCTCAGCATTACTAAATTCCATTAAGCAGGGATTTGGGGTTGTTTTTCTGGTAATTTTGGGATTTAAACTGTGGAAGATTTATACTCAAGATTTTCTCACTATTCATTGTTCATTTTATGATAATATATAAACATCTACTTTGTACAAAGCATTGTGTTAGACTTGAAAGGACATATGATGGATAAATCTCAGCCTTCACAAATTATGAAGATGATGAGATGTTTGCCACAGATACCATGAACCAAACCAAATATGATTCAGTGCTATAAATATGAATGTTGCTTTTGTTGTTAAGTGATGTTGACTGGGTTCCAACTCACAGTGACCCTGTATAGGTTTTCTGAGACTACAAATCTTTGCAAGAAAATAAATTTTGCCTCATGTTTCTCCTATGGAGAGGCTGGTGGGCTTGAACCAGTGACCTTGGGGTTCTCAGTTTAGTGCTTATTGTACAGAGTTACCACACTACCCAGATATAGCCTGTTGTTGTTGTTGTTAATTGGCTCCTACTCCTGGTGACCCGTTTCCAAGGAGCAACTGGTGAGTTTACCACTGACCTTGAGGCTCAAACTAGACTTGTGGTCCAGTGCTTATTCTGCAGTGCCACACCAGATAAGGCCTGTTGCTGTTGTTAAGTGCAGTTGAGTCAGTTCCAACCATAGGGACCCTGTATAGGGTTTCCAAGGAGTGGCTGCTGAGCTCAAACTGCCAACCTTGGGGCTCAAACTGACTTTGCAGTCCAGCACATTAACCCACAGCACCATACCAGGACTCCTGATATAGCCTGGGAGATCCTAAAGAGAAGGTGCTAGAAAGACAACAATAGTTAGAACAAGGTCAGAACCAGGTTCATTGAGGTCACAGGAATGAGTAAACTCACCAAAGGAGGAAGCAGAGCTATAAGAGAGTCTAAGAATACCATTACCATACAATACTAAGTTTTATTTAGACACACTCATTCTATCTTCCTTTAAATCAGTCATAGGAAACCAACAGCATTGGAATTTTGTTCATATTTGAACACTTTAAATGTACTGGTTAGACATTTTTGAAGCATGAAGAGAAGAAAAAACCAAGCTCAAAAGCTCTGAGACCTCACCCCTTGTCAGTTTTCTGAAATGAAGTTGCCACTTTGACGATGTTATCGAGATACTGACTCCTTCAAACAATGAAAATAAACACAAGTCAGTAACAATAGAGCTAGCTCTAAAGGAGTTAAACTTTTTTGTTTTCAACTAACACAGTGTTGCTCAGAAATTATTTAGTTTGTTAAAATAATAAAATAGTTCTATCATATTAGCTGATGACTCACATAGATGGGCCCACACCTCCCACCTCCCTCACCCCACATTCACACCCTGTCATTCCACCTGGGTGTTTCTCTGCCATCTACTGTCCACTGAGATAATGACAGTTTCGCCTAAGCATTTGGCTCCCAAGTTCTAAACTTCAAAAAAAGATATGAAAAATAATATAACTGTGCAAGTAGATACAGATGTGTGTTTGTATACTAGAGACAAAGAGCATTAAGCACATCTCCATACAAAAACTCCATCATGGGTTAGGATTTGCAGCTCAAATCCACTAGTTGCTCCTCGGAAGAACTATGTGGCTGTGTGCTCCCAGAAAGATTTAGTCTCAGAAAACGTATCTAGGGTTGCTGTCAGTCAGATTGGACTCAGTGGCACTGGGTTAGGTTTCCAAAGGGAAATTAAATTAATTTTTAGATTTTAGGATTATGAAAGCACCTGACCTGGTGGGCATAGTTCATGCTGGTCTCCCTAGATCAGGAAAAGGAATAGGTAGGTACATCCTTGTAGCTTTTCCTTTTTACAATGTCTCATACAAAGTTATTAGGATTGTTGTTAAGTGCTGTCATAGCAAACCTATACAGGGTTTACGAGGCTGTTGTGGGAACAGAAAGCCTCATCTTTCTCCCTCAGAGTAGCTGGTGGGCTTGAACCTCTGACCTTGTGGTTCACAGTCCAGTGCTTATTGTATGGAGCTACCACATTCCTAGTTAATAGGATTGTTGTTGGTGTTGTTAAGTGCCATATAGTCAGTTACAACACATAGTGACCCTGTCTAGGGTTTCCAATGAATGACTGGTGGGTTCTAACCGACAACCTTGCAGTTCAAACTGGCCACACCCAGGCTCCAGTTAATAGGATTGTTATTAAGTGCCATCGAATTGATTCTGACTCATACTGATGCTGTATTGGCTTTGAACTGCCAACCTTGTGGCTTGTAGTTAGTGCTGATCCTATAGTACCACACCAGAACAGGTAGTCAAACAACTTTGGGGAAATCAACGTACTTCTAGAGATTCTGAATACACATAAACATACTGAAGTTTCTAAGCAGTATCCATAGCAAAGGACTCTCTATTTAATTGTGTTTCCTAAATGCTGTTGCTGTGTGTGGCCATGTCCACGCAAACTCATAGAGGCCCTCTAAGAGACCCTATAAGAGGCCCTACAAAACTGGCCCATATGGTTCCCTAGTCTGTAATCCTTACAGCAACAGATTGCCAGGTCTTTTCTCCCATGGAGCTGCTGGTGGCTTTGAACTATCAACTTTTGGGGTAGCAGCTGACCACGAAGCCACTGAGTCACCAGAGTTACTAAATGTATTGGGCCATTAAACATTTCTTTCACACACATGTATTGACATCTTTGGGTCCATGGAACTCAGTGTGGAAAATGCTAACTCAGGAATTGCTACAAAGTAAGCATGATTCATTCGCCCCAATAATGTAATTTATATTTCAAAGTAGGACTCTTCCGAGAGCTAAGGGGATGATTTTAAAATAAAAAAAGAAAAAGAAAAATATTTAAGTTTCTAATAATTAATTTGATTGACTCATTTATCAGATTGATAGACTTATAAACTATTATTGTAGAAAAATGACTTTCAAAAATAGCATTGCTACAAAGTAAGCATGATTCATTCGCCCCAATAATGTAATTTATATTTTAAAGTAGGACTCTTCTGAGAGCTAAGGGGATGATTTTAAAATAAAAAAAGAAAAAGAAAAATATTTAAGTTTCTAATACTTAATTTGATTGACTCATTTATCAGATTGATAGACTTATAAACTATTATTGTAGAAAAATGACTTTCAAAAATAGCATTTATTTTCTTTAAAAAAGTAAATTCAAGCTATGTCCCTAACAAACACTAAACCAGATTGTATGTACAGGACAGCAGGCATAAACCAGGATGTCCTGGGGAAACCAGGACATGACATCATGCCCCAAAGGCATCAACACCATTTGTGACCATCTTCTTAATGTACCAGGAGGTGGACATGGCGCTACACAGACAGCTGTGGGAGGCAACACTTCTCTAAAACACATTCAATTAAAGGACTGTCTTTCTAATTATCCATTCGGTATATGCCGTGGGGCAAGCTTGGGGATTGAAGAGGAGAACTAGCAAACCAAGGGGTTTGCTTTCATGTTAGAACATTTTTGTCTGTTTCTTAAAAACATAAATCTTAAAGTAGAAAAAAATTTTTATTTTAAATATATAACTTTTATTTGGGGATCTTATATAAAATATGTTCCCATGTATTAAAGTCTTTCATTTTGTTTTGCACAGGTTAACAACAACAATAACAATATTACAGACTGCTTGAAAACAAAATTGGGTTTATCTATTTACTGATTTGTTGTTGTTGTTAAGTGCCATTAAGTTTATTCTGACTCATAGTAACTCTGTATAGGGTTTCCAAGGAGTGGCTGGTGACTTTGAACCTCCAATCTTGAGGTTTCAACTGACCTTTTAGTTATCCAATGCTTATCCCACAGAACCATTATGATTTTTTGCATTTTAAAGTGTTCATCATACCTTGTATTTCTTTCAGCAGATCTGTTGGTTTCAGCATATACACCTGGTTTAGGTGGACATATTTGTCTATATTTTAAAGTTAAAAATAATACCTGTTAGATAAGAAAGTACTTCTTTGTTAAATTTTAAACAAAAATACTTATGTCCAAAAAGATCAAAACATGTTGAAATCATAGCACTACTTGAGATTACAAACTTGGCTTTAGTCTTTTGTTTGAGTAGAACACAATCATCTACTATTTGAAATCCTAAAGATTTCAAATAGTATTCAAAGATTCAAAATACCATTGTACAATGTAGCCTATCGCTTTTAATATATATTTTAAACCACTGGTCATACCTATACATGTCTGTTCTAAATAGATTCCATCCATCAATAAAGCACTCTTATACTCAACCCTCTTTAGATAATCACATAATCTTTTAAGACTAAGGATGCTGTTTTTTGGTTATTAAACAACAAAGTGATGATTTCTTTCTAAAAGATTTATTCCACGTGAATTCTTCAAAAAAACATATTTGTTCAGATAAAATGGGAAATACTTCTATATTTCAACTGTACCCACCATATTTAGAATAAATTGGTAGCTGATGAATTAAGTTTATGATGTTAGGGTCTATCCCAATTTATGTTTCTTTTCTCTGTTCTTTTTCTAAATATCTGGTTGACCTACTTATACATTCTTGCATGTTCTCAAGAAGCTATATTGAACAATTTTTGTACTCCTGAGGACATGTGTTAATTACAAAGGAAACACTTCTCTTTCATATTCTTTCATTAAAATCATCTTGCTGTGATCAAAGTAATTAGGGTTTAAGACATGCACATCATCCTAATTTTATTTTTAAGATCACTGGTAGAAGGAGAAATTAGAGAAGTGAAAATGGATTAGACTAATTCCCCTACAATTTAGCTTCTTTTGAATCTAAACAAGTTTATTTAGTTAGCACTACTGATTTTAGATTAATATTTAGGCTATACTGAAGGTACTTTATTTTAGTCCCTTTAAGAATTTTCTATTCAAATTAAGATTTAATTACTTAATACTGCAAAAGGAAAAACAATATAGGGTAACAGGCTTGAGAAATTATTTTTAAGAATATGATTGTAACCATCTTAAAATAAAAGGTACTAATCTGACCTATATTTTCAATTAATTCTGTGAGGATGTGTTTTCTTGACTCATTAAAAAAACGTAATTTGCCCTCTTATCCTAAGGACAAAATTTTCAAATATCTCATGATGTTTCACAGAATAGACGTTCCCATTTGGGATTTCACCCAGTAGAATGAACACCTAATGCTAGGTAATTCTGCTACTCAGTCAGCATTTGAGAGCTTAAGTTCCCGTTTGACTGAAGAATAGCAGTTCTATAATTGGGGTTTGCATGGTGTGAAATAGAAATCACCATCAAGAAGCAAAGGAAACTAAAGAATCAAAAGTAGGCAATCAAGCAGATCTAACATATTCAGTCTTCACTGAGATATTATTATTTTTTTAAGATTGCACAATCATGATGGAAATGTACAATGTATATCTTGAAAAAGGTTTGAAATTATTAACCATTTTAACAGAAACACATGGAAAGGTTTTCAGTTCTCTGAATTTGTTCCTAAGTACTAATTACAGAGTGATGGAGACTCAACACTGAGAAGCAAGTCTCTCTCTCTATTTTTTAAAAACTTCCGAGATAAGTTAATATGAACATTTTTCAAAGTTTGCAATAATTTTGAAATCAATTACAAATGCCATTGATGCCTTTTAGTTGTGGTGTTGGAGGAGAATACTGAAAGTGCCATGGACTGCCAAAAGAACCAATAGATCTGTTTTGGAAGAAGTGCAACCAGAGTGCTCCTTGGAGGCCAGGATGGCTAAACTTCGTCTCTCCTACTTTGGACATATTGTCCAGAGGAAACAGTCGCTGGAGAAGGATGTCATGCTGGGTAAGGTGGAGGGTCAGAGAAAAAGAGGAAGACCCCTAACGAGATGGATTGGCCAGGTGGCATCATTGATAGACTCAAGTGAGGCAGCAGTAGTGAGGTTGACCCAGGATCAGACATTGTTTCGTTCTGCTGTGCATGGGGTCGCTATGAGTCGGTTCCGACTTGGTGGCACCTGACAACAACAACAACAACATTGCTAAAACAAGATTTTGAATCTACCCAAGGGTATTTCTAACATGAGTAGGAGTTTGGGCAGTAACACAAAATTTCAAGAACATCTTTCATCGGAAAATAGAGCTATTAATGGGAAATTAAGTAGGATTAAATCGAAAGCAGATAGGTAGATAGGTAGCCAGGTAGGCAAGTAGACAGGCAAGTAGATAGATAGATAGATAGATAGATAGATAGATAGATAGATAGATAGATAGATAGATAGATAGATGAGGCTGAGAATGCCTGAGTATAATTACTTCCTGAACAGGAACACTGTTTATTTTTCTCTCTTAAAGGGTTATTTCCATAAGCAAGTAATAGTCATCAGCCTTCAAAGGTAAACTTTGTTGTTGTTAAGTGTTATCAAATTGGTTCTGGCTCATAGCAACCACGTATAGGGTTTCTGAGGAGCAGCTGGTGGATTTGAACTGCCGCTCTTATGGTTTGAAGGTCAGTGCTGACTCTATAGCACCACACCAGGAGTCCACAAAAACACCTAAATGTTGGTAAGAAAAATTAGAAAAAGTTTTAAAAGTGTGTCTTTGTTGTTGTTAGATTCCAATGAGTCAGTTCTGACTCATAGATTCCCTATAGACAGCTCCCAAGGCTGTATATCTTTACAGGATCAGAAAGCCTCATCTTTCTCCCACTAAATGTTGGTGGATTTAAACTGCTGACCTTGTGGTTAGCGGTACAGTTCTTATCCCACAGTGCTACCCATGCTCCATACGTGTCTTTAGTGAACATTAAACATATCTACACTTTGCACAAATCCAATAGACAGTTCATTTGCTTCATTTCCCTTTGAACTTGCACATTCTGACAAGACATTCTGAAGTTGGAAATCTTACCTATTATCCTGTCTCAGCAAGTCAGGTGAAGAAATTGGAGAACTGGGCTTTGGAGGAATCAGAGGGTGAGCCCTTGAAAACAGAACACAGTGGCTCACTTCACCATGGAAATACAGTAAATGTTAGCATTAATTAACCAAATGCATTTCCTGCTTATGTAGAAGTATTCTGTGCATCTCATGTCTGCAAGCATCAGGTACCTAAAAGGTCAGAATTCATGGGACATTAAACTTAAAAGAAGTCAATTACTACACCTATGAATATTTTAAAAATGTGTTTCATCAGGTTTTTAAAAACACTATCCTCTTTAACTTAAGCTTGAATTATCTTATTAAACAACTTACTATTTTGCTAGAATACCTAGCTCAAGTCCTAGCGTTTGGGTGCAACAGAAAATTAGCATAGTAAAGGGTCCTTAAGCATTAACATAGAAAGCTTCTTTAGGATTATGTTAACTACTAGGCTACTACAAAAGCAGCAAGAAAGGTTTTCTATTCCACAGACCTCAAGGTGAAGCTGATTCAAAGCTCTTAACAAAATCTGCCTTAAATATTGTCAGCACAGACCAGTTTGAAGCTAACACATATAACACAACAACATATGTGTGTTGCCAGTCTTCTCCTTCCAACAAAGCACCTGGGTAGCCTTTAAACGGGCATACTTTAACAGTCTGGGACCTGGAGATGGGCCATTACATGGGTATTTGGGATGGAGTCATCATCTAACAAAGGGTGTATCACTCCTCTCACATTCCAATGGTCCCTATTGTTCAGATAAATTCAAAAGCACCTGCTAGAGGAAGAAATTTAATAAAGGAACCAAGTATAAATTGCTACAATTTGATGAACTTGACCTACACTTATGGATGTAGTAGCTCAAAATACCAACCAAGAGGGAAGGAGTCTTCAAATCAAGGATTAAATCTATCCCCTCAGTATACAGGGTTCATAGGGATGGACAACTTAGACATTTGTTGTTGTTCTTAAGTGCTGTTGAGTCAATTCCAACCCATAGCAACCCTATACAGGGTTTCCGAGGAGCAGCTGGTGAGCTTGAACTGCCAACTTTGCAGTTCAAATGGCCTTGCAGTCTGGTGCATGGCTTTCCACAGCGCCACACCAGGAGCTCTGATAGCATAGTTGTTATGAATCGGGCTGCAAACTACAAGGTCAGCAGTTCAAATCTACCAGCTGTTCACGAGAGAAAGATGAGGCTTTTCCTCGGAAATCCTGTACAGGGTTGCTATGAGTCAGAACCGACTCCACCACACATAACCACCACTTGGACATTGGCTACCTAAAATTTGGGAGTGGGGGTGCTTTAAAGATATGAAGTTGCTGGCTTAAAAGTTTTCAAGAGGAAGTTTAGTTTCAGAGTGTGTGGGTGAAGGTAGAATACCCACTGAATAGTTTGCATCTTGTCTAGACAGGTCTAGTGAAAGGAGATGAGGATAGGAATCAATAATGAGTAACTGTTATTGTGACTAATTGTGATTGTCACAATTGTAAAGGTAGAAGTTTTGTGACATAAAGTGGGGAGTAGTTAATCTTACATTCCAGGAACAGAGGACTCTAGGACCATCATGGGAGAAGAACAAGAGTGGAATGTGGGACCTTATCCAGAGAAGCAACGACACCAAAGACTAAAGCAGAGATGATGGCATTGAGAAATAGAGCAGCTGAGGACTCTAGACTCGTGGAAAGAGAAAGGCTGGGTGCTGTCAGTCAGGAGACAGGCTTGCAGAATGTGCCCTTGAGTTGTTTAAATGATAATATGTTCCTGAGTGTTTTTGTATGCATTTAAAAAAAAACAACAGCAGAGGAAATAGAAGCAAATACAGTTAACTGATGATGCATGTTGTTGTTGTTGGTGGTGTGTTGTTGAGTTGGTTCCGACTCATAGCGACCCTGTACAGAGTTTCCAAGGCTGTAAATCTTTACAGGAGCAGAAAGCCTCCTCTTTCTCCCTCAGAACAGCTGGTAATTTCCAATTGCTGACCTTGAGGTTAGCAGCCCAATTCAAAACCACTATGCCACCAAAGCTTCTTGACAGTGCACGGAAGGAATGGTAATCATTGCAATGAAACAAAATATGATAGGATGAATGCACACTACATGTTCTCCCATGTAAACTATCACTCAATGTACAATAAGAGCTTTAAAAATAAAAAAGCAAAAGTACTTACTAAAAGCATTCTTGTACTCTAGACTCTAGTTACCCTCTGCCTTCTGCAGCCTACTATGAAGAAGCAGAGGCAATGGAGTCAGACTGCTTGAGTTGCCAGCTGCATGGCGATGGGTTAACCTGATGCCATTTCTTCATCTTTAATAGCCTATCTAATAGGATTGTTGGCAGTTCAGTGGTTCTGAGGATAGCCACTTCACTGTGAACCACAAGGTCAACAGTTCAAGCCCATCAGGAGAAAGATGAGGCTTTCTGCTCCCACAAAGATTTACAGCTTATACAGGGTTGCTACAAGTCAGAACCAACTCTGTGGCACTTAACAACAACAACAACAACAACAACAGTTGGATTGTTGGGATGTTGTCAGGACTAAGAAATATTGTGCTTTAATTCAATGCATATTTGTTGTTGTTTTTTCCTAGGCGAAAGGCACTCTTCTAAGTGAACAAATTCCCTGTTCTCAAAAGATTTATAATATATGCCAGGTGAAGAAAAATGCTATGAACCAAAATAAGAAGGGTAAGTAGATAAAGAGCTCTGGTAGAGTAGTGGTTACGAATCGGGCTGCGAACCTTAAGGTCAGTGGTTCAAAACTACCAGCCGCTCCACGGGAGAAAGATGAAACTTTCTATTCCCATAAAGATTTACACCCTTGGAAACCCAGTACAGGGTCACTATGGGTCGGAACTGACTCGATGGCACTTAACAACAACAACAAGTAGATATAGATTAAATGGGGTACAAGGCACTACTTTAAATATAATGACTAGGGAAGGCTTCTCTGTGAGGTGAAATTTAAGCAAAGGCTTAAGGAAAGTGATAAAATGAACATGAGGATATATGATGGAAGGATGTATAAATATGGGCATCACCAGCTTAGAGATGATATTTAACACTTGACATTACACCAGATCACCAAAGAAGTCAGTGTAGGTAGAGACAAAAAGAGGGTCAAGAACAAAATTGTGGGGTCCTCCAATATTAAGAGATTAAGAATATGAGAAGGAAACAGCAAAAGAGATTGAACAGGAGTGACCAAAGAGAAAAGGAGAGAACTAGGAAGGTGTGGTCAATTGGATCCAAGTGAAGAAAGTATTTCATGAAGGGCCAAATGCTACTGATAGATCAAATAAAACCAAATCTGGGAAATCACCATGGTTTTAGCAATGCTCTGGTCACCAGGGGTCTGATAACAGTGGTTTGGGGAAGCACTCTTGTAGGAGTGGATTTAAGAGAAAATGGGACACAAAGAGGTGGGGACATGCCTCTTTTGAGGCATTTGCTGTAAAGACGAAGAAATGGGTAGACATATGGAGGTTGATAGGTTAAGGAAGGTCACTCCATTATATAGGTATGATGATGGGAACGGTCTAGTGAAGACATGAACTGTGATAATGCAGAGGAATGAAGGGAAATGTACTAGACAGATGTCCTTGAGAAGCAATGGGACCTACTGAACAACTTTGGTTTTGGAGGCATAGAAAGCCTCTATGTAGCAGAAGGGGTCTGCATAGATATAGCTAAGGTATTTGGGTTGATTTGGGGAGAAGAATGTTCTTTTCTGTTTGCTTTAATTTTTCAAGAAGACAGAAATCATGAACATTAGCTTAGAATGGTGGGCAAGGAGCAAAAGTTGGATACATGGGAGAAAGTGAGAAAATGTATGAAATTATTTTCTTGGAGCATGAACACAGAAAATGTCATTGATAGTAATAATAGCATACTCTGATACTTTGATTATCATGTACCAGGAAGTTTCCTAAGCACCTTACATAGACTAATTCACTTAATTCTTTCAACAACCTCAGAGATGCCATTCTTCTTCTTGTCATACAGATGAAAAACGCTGATACACAAAATGTGAAAAAAAAATGTTCAAAGATCACACAGCAGGTAAGACGCAGAGCAGGGAATCTGAAGTAGGAACTCTGGCTCCATAGCACTCCCTATATTATGCTGCTTTTCCAGAGAACCTTAGCACAAAAGAGCTGACATTAGAGCTGATGGAATTAAAGTAAGGCCATTTGACATTGTTTTATCTTTCCAATCAGCTGCTCCAGGGATAGGAAGAGAATTGAACTGAACAAACTAAGCTTGTTATTCATCCAAATGAATGCACCCAAGAGAATGATAGCAAGCAAACGGAAAGAGTATACCAGGAAGAGATCACTGAACCATATGATTCAAAGTGGGTACCAAAGGGAATAAGGAGATGAGGGGTGAGAGACTATGAGGGGATGGTAGACTCAGTAGGTTGACAGTTACGATGAGGAATTGTTGAGACCAGAGAACTTGGGGGACATGAGCTTCAAAGATTAGAGAGTTTTGAAATTTTGTAGGCAATAGAGTTGTCATATTGGGTCAGGGTGTGATGCTGTGGAATAAAGCACCAGATCACAAGGTCAGTGTGAACCACAGGGTCGATGGTTGAAACTCATCAACCACTCCTTGGAAACCCTATACAGGCTTGCTATGAGTCGGAACTCACTCGACGGCACTTAAAAATAACAACAGTAATTCGACAGTAATTCTTAAGGAGTCCTGATGTGGCGCTGTGAGATAACGCGCTGGACTGCAAGATCGGTTTGAACTGCAAGGTTGAAACTGACTTGACAACAGGGTTGTTTACATAGTTCAAGTGTATGACTTCGAGGTAGAATGGAGGACAAAACCATTGAAGTCAATCACTGAGGTGAAGAAAGTGAGATACCAGGGTGGGAAAGGATCCTCTACATGAAACATTATGGCAAGAAGAGCATTTGTGAGAGACTGGCATCAAAGTCTTAGAAGAAAAAGGTGAGTTACAGATGACTCTAGTAAGGAGAGGAAGCTCATGATAGCATGGCTTAAAAGGAGATGGGGTATGTTAGGGAGGAGAGAGTTACAGTTGACAGATAGCAAACACAAGAAGGAAGCAGGTTTCCTCCAAGCCCTGTGGTACTTGAGATTTGGAAAAAAAGCAATCTTCATTAGAGGGAGACCGTGAGAGCAGGGTCCCCCGGAAGAGCATGACAAAGTGGCTGACAATCAAAGAGTTTTAATGATAATCAATGGCACATTCACTGAGGCCCAGATGAAGGATTTGAGGGTGAATAGGACTTTAAATTGGGTGAGGTTTGAGGATGTACAGACTCTGTGAAGACAGTCCCAGTGATAAGAAATGATATGTTTGGATCCCTAGGAGGACAAATGGCTAGAGGACATGATGAATTCATCCTGAAGATTTCTCCAGAGTGTGTAGACTGTGGGTATGGGTGTGGTCCAGAGCACTGGGAGCCCCTGGTTCTTGTGTTGATGGTGGTAGTGAAGCCAACAAAGGGCATGCACAGACATGTCTGGCTCACGGTTAGTGCTCAACAAATGTTATTACTATGGTTGTTGGTTTTGCCCCACATGAATCTAATGCTGCAGAGATGCCAAATCTCTTGTTCTTCCTAACCTTCTCCACCCACCATCACTCTCCTGGCTCTGGAACACCTCCTCTTTGTTGGGCATTACTGTCTCTCTCCAGTGGTACCCTAAGCCATGCTGAATACATTCATGAGTCTGTGCAGAACACAACTTCTCCATACCACCTACCCCACTGTTCTGAATTATATACACTATTCTGTTTCCACACTAGATTGAGAGTTCCTGGTGGCACAACGTTTAAGTGCTTGGCTGCTATTTGAAAGCTTGGCAGTTTGAACCCACCCAGTTGCTTTCTAGGAGAAAAGATATGGCGATCTGCTTTCATAATGACCGCAGCCTAGAAAACCTTATGGGGTAGTTTTATGCTGTCACATATGATTGCTAGGAATCAGAACTAACAACAAAAGAATAGTTATATTCCTGATTTGTTGTTGTTATGTGCCATGGAGTCGGTTCCAACTCATAGCGACCCTGTACAGGTTTCCAAGGCTATAAATCTTTATGGGAACAGAAAGCCTCATCTTTCTCCCATGGAATAGCTGGTAGTTTCGAACTGCTGACCTTGCAGTTCGCAGCCCAATTCATAACCAATAAGCTTCCAGAGCTCCTTTATATTCCTGGTATTTGGATACTATTTAACATGTTGTTGTTAAGTGCCATTGAGTCAGTTCTGTGTCATAGTAATAGGGTTTCCAAAGAGCGACTGGTTTGAATCACCAACTTTGCAGTCCAGGGTATTATCTTGCAAGGTCACACCAGGACTCTAATAAAGATGCATTCAGTGAATGAATGAATTTCTGACGGTGAGAGGACTTGAGATTGGATCAGGGAGAAGCAGGTTCTGAAGAGGGGCCTGAAGCTTTGGAAATCCCTACAAGTTTAACTTTCCCCTAGGAAAGGCCTTTGTTCATTTCACAAATGACCACGTACTCTTTGCTGGGCACTCTGTTGAGTGTTTCTGTTGTAGGTAGTGCCAGGCAGGACCATCTGCACTGAAATATTCTCCCATCCTGGCTTAGTGTCACATAGAATTGTTAGGATTCCACAATTGTGTTGCTGATGTCAAGTGCCGTCAAGTCAGTTCCAACTCATAGCAACCCTGTATAGGGTTTCCAAGGAGCAGTCCAGTGTTTATCCTAGGCGCCACACCAGGACTCTTTTCCACAATTAGATATTATTTTATTTTAATTGCCATTATCTTTTTATCTTTAAAAATATCCTTGTATTGGATACACATGCTGAATAATAATGAGTATGTTGGATCTCTGGATTTGTGACAGGAAGTGGGAGGGGCAGCTACTCCTGGGTAACTCCATAGAGCTGCATAGGGCTCTATATACAGGAGGACTGATGAGAGAGGCAACAGAACAGGAGAGATTATAAAAAGTGGAAATGGGATGGTGGTAAACTTCACTTACGTGAGAATTATGTTAAGAAAATGCTAAATTTCTTTCATTTAAGAATATCTAAGGCCTCAGAGATGAGGTCTTGGTAGCTCAGTGGTAGACTTCTTGACTTCTGTGTGACAGAATCAGGTTCAATTCCCAGAACCTGTATGTCAGTGGGGGTCTGTGTATTGCTACATGCTTTAAAGGTGGATTTTAGAGCTTCCAGACTAAAGACTGGGTAGAAAGACCTGGCAATCAACTTTTGCTAACTGAAAGGTTGGTGGTTTGAACCTATACTAGCCACTCCACAGAAGAAAGGTGTGGGAATCGGCTCTTATAAAGATTATAGCCTTGGAAACCCTATAGGTTAGTTCTACTCCATTCTATGGGGTCGTTATGAATCAGACTCCACGTGACAACAACAGGTTGGAGGAGGAGGAAAGAAAAGGTAGGTGTGCCCATGGTGAAAGCAGAGGACAATGCATTTGTTTCCCTGCTGGGCCAGGCGCCAGGCCAGGCCAGGCCACATTCACTGCAAAGGAGCATTCATTGACATCTCTTCAACAACAGCCACAGATGACAGAAGCCAAGCTTTCCATGGGCACTGAGAGAAATCATTCATGCTGTGCCAAGAGCATGATGTCATGCCAAGCAGGGCGATTAAAATGCAAGAACAAGACAGGAAGCGATGGTCCAGAATGTTTAGAAGAGACGGGGAAAAGAGACATCCATGTGAAACAATCCTGACTGACTATGACTCTGAAACTCACTATTTAAGTTTGATTATGGTGACCCACATTATACTCACTACACTTCTGCTGACCTCACAAAACTTTTGAAGGATCGATACCACCAAATCAGTACAGTCCTAAAGTAAAACTTTCAGGAAGTAAAAGGCAGCGTTCACAAGAAACATGTGAAAACTTATAGAAAGTAGCCAAAGGCTATGGCCAGTAGAAATAACACTGTAAAGAAAGCTGTCTATATTGTTTTGTTTTTACCTGCCGCAGGAATAATTACATTTCATCATGACTCTTTTTTGGCTTAACTTGCTTGGATCTCTGACTTCACTTATAGATTGGCCTTACGCAGAATATTTCTACATCTATTTACTATAGCACAGATCTGGATAGAACCAAGAATAATTTACTTCTATTTCATTGGGATTTTAGTTCCACTTTTCAATGTCCTTAACAAAAATAATTTTTATTTTAATAAAGGCAAAGGAGGTGGAATGTATATTTATTGGTGCCACAGTTAGTTCAGTGCTTGGTAGCTAACTGAAAAGTCAATATTCAAATATACCAACCACTCCACTGGAGAAAGATGAAGCAATCTGCCGCTATAAAGATTGTTGTAGTTGTTGTTAGGTGTCATCGAGTCAATACCAACTTACAGCAACCCGATGTACAATAGAGCTAAACTGCCTGGTCCTGGGCCAACCTCATAATTGTTGCCACACTTGAATCCACTGATGCTGCCACATGACCAATCCATCTCACCGGGGATCTTCCTCTTTTTCTCTGACCCTCCACCTTACCAAATATAATATCCCTCTCCCGTGAATAGTCCCTCCTGACAATAATGTCCAAAGTATGAGATATGAAGAGTGGCCATCCAGGCCTCCAGGAGCACCCTGGCTGTACTTCTTCCAACACAGATCTGTTTGTTCTTTTGGCAGCCCATGGCACTTTCAATATTCTCCTCCAACACTATAACTCAAAAGCATCAATTCTTCTACAGTCTTCCTTATTCACTGTCCAGCTTTTGCATGCATATGAGGTTATTGAAAATACCATGGCTTGGGTCAGGCACACCTTAGTCCTCAAGATGACATCTTTGCTCTTCAACACTTTAAAAAGGTCTTGTGCAGCAGATTTGCCTAATGCAATATGTCATTTGATTTCTTGACTGCTGCTTCCATGAGTGTTGATGGTTGATCAAAGAAAAATAAAGTCTTTGACAACTTCAATCTTTTCTCCATTGATAAGAATGTTGTTTACTGGTCCAGTGGTAAGGATTTTTGTGTTCTTTACATTGAGATGTAATCCCTACTGAAGGCTATGGTCTTTGATCTTCATCAGGAAGTATTTTAAGTCCTTTTCACTTTCAGCAAGCAAGGTTGTATCATCTGTGTATCGCAGGTTGTTAATGAGTCTTCCTCCAATCCTGATGCCACGTTTTTCTTCATATAACCCAGCTTCTCAGATTATTTGCTCAGCATACAGGTTGAATAAGTATGGTGAAAGAATACTTATTCTCTGCCCCACACCTTTCCTAATTTTAAACCATTCAGTGATCTCATGTTCTGTTGAACAACTGCCTCTTGGTTTATGCACAAGTTCTTCATGAGCATAATTCAGTGTTCCAGAATACTCATACATCACAATATTGTCCATAGCTTGTCATAATCCACACAATCAAAGACCTTTGCATAGTCAATAAAAGACAGGTAAACATCTTTCTGGTATGCTCTACTTTCAGCCAAGATCGATCTGATGTCAGCAATGATATTTCTCATTCCATGGCCTCTTCAGAATCTGGCTTCCGAACCTCTGGAAATTCACCATCAATATATGGTTGCATGATTTCTGTATTCCGTTGGGTCACCTCTCTTTGGAATGGGCACAAATACGGATCTCTTCCAATCAGTTGGCCAGTTTGTTGACTTTCAAATTTCTTAGCATAGAAGAGTGAGTGCCTCCAGTGCCACCTCACTTTGTTGAGAGATTTTAATTTGTATCCCATCAATTGCTAGAGCCTTGTTCTTTACAAATTCCTTCAATGCACCTTGGACTTCTTCCTTCAGTATCATTGGCTCTTGATCATATGCTACCTCTTGAAATGGTTGAATATCAACCATTTCTATTTGGTATAGTGACTGTGCATTCCTTCCATCTTCCTTTGATGCTTCCTGCATCATTCAATATTTTGCCCAGAGAATCCTTCAATAACAAAAGTCGAGGCTTGAATTTTCTCTTCAGTTCCCCTAGCGTGAGAGTTGCTGAGCATGTTCTTCCCTTTTGGTTTTCTAACTCCAGATCTTTGCCCATTTCATTGTAATAAGTGACTTTGTCTTCTCGAGCTGACCTTTGATATTTCTGTTCCACTCTTGTACCTCCTCATTTCTTCCATTTGATTTAGTACTTCTATGCTGGAGAGCAAGTTTCAGTGTCTCTTCTGACATTCATTTTGATCTTTTCCTTCTTTACTGCCCTCTTAATGACTTTTTGCTTTCTTCCTGTATGATGTTCTTGATGTCATCCCACAACTCTTCTGGTCTTCAGTCTTTAGTATCTAATGTATCAAATCTGTTCATCAGATGATCTCTAAATTGAGATAGGATATATTTAAGGTCATATTTTGGCTCTCGTGGACTTGTTTTCATTTTCTTAAGCTTCAGTTTGAATTTGCATATGAATAATTGATGGTCTGTTCCACAGTCTGCCCCTGGCCTTGTTTTGGCTTTTCCACCATCTCTTTCCACAGATGTAGTCAATTTGATTGACTCACCATGTGGTGAGGTCCATGTGTATAATCATCTGTTACGCTGTCTAAAGAGGGTATTTGAAATGAATAAATTATTGGTTTTGCAGAATTCTATCATGTGATCTCCAGCATAATTTCTATCACTATGGTCATATTTTCCAATTACTGATCCTTCCTGTTTGTTTCCAATCTTTGCATTCTAATCACCAGTAATGATCAATGCATCTTGATTGCATGTTTGATCAATTTCAGACTGAAGAAGTTGATAGAATTCTTCTATTTCATCCTCACTGGCTTTAGTGGTTGGTGTGTAAATTTGAATAATAGTGATATTAACTGGTCTTTCCTGTAGGTGCATGGATATTATCCTATCACAGACAGTGTTGTACCTCATGACAGATCTTGATAGTTTCTTTTTGACAGTGAATTCAATAGCATACATCTTCAATTTGTCATTCCTGGCATGGTAAACCATGTGGTTGTCAGATTCAAAATGGCCAATACCAGTCCATTTCAGCTCACTAATGCCTAAGGTATCGATGTTTATGCATTCCATTCCATATTTGACAATTTCCAATTTTCCTAGATTCATACTTCATACATTCCATGTTCTGATTATTAATGGATGTTTACAGCTGTTTCTCTTCATTTTGAGTTGTGCCCCATGAGCAAATGAAGGTCCTGTGGGCTTTTCTCCCACGGGCTTTACTCCATTTGCATCATCACTGTCAACTCTATTCTGAGGAGGCAGCTCTTCCCCAGTCACATTTTGAGTGTCTTCCAACCTGAGGGGCTCATTTTCCGGCACTATATCTGACAATGTTTCTCTGCTAGTCATAAGGTTTTCAGTGACTAAATATTCAGAAGCAGTGCCTCTCCTTCTTCTTAGTCTGTCTTCATCTGAAAGCTCATCTGAAATCTGTCCACCGCAGGTAACCCTGCTGATATTTAAAATTTCCATGGCATAGCTTCCAGAATCACAGCAACTCACAAGCCCCCACAGTATGACAAACTGACAGACAAGTGGCTAAAAAGATTACAGTCTTTGAAACCCTTTGGGGCAGCTCTGCTGTGTTTTATAGAGTCACTTTGCATTAAAATCACCTTAATGGCAATGAGTTTTGTTTTATTTATTTTTTTATCATGTCACATATCATCATACTTCGACATCATATTTGGTAAAGTAGAAGTTCAATGACAACAAGGGAGATCTTTAATGAGGTGGCTTGACACAATAGCCACAAAATCAGTTCAATGTTGCCAAAAATCATTAGGATCAGACAATGTCTCATTCTCTCATACATAAGGTCTCCAAGCCAGAGGCCACATGACAGCAGCTAACTACAACTTTATGCAAGGTACTTTGCCAGACTCTCAGAGATATTACTAGATTTAATATCTATACCTATATGGTGGGGTATGTATTATTATTCTTGTTTTACTGAGGCTCAGAATAGCTAAATAATTTTTTCTGGAACACAGATTTGGAAAATAGCTGTCAGTATTTCAACTTTGTTCTTTCTGACTTCAGAGCCACCACGTTTGGCTCTATATGCTAGATAAGCACTGGACCATAAGGTCAGTTTGAGTCACAGGATCTGTGGTTCAAACTCACCACCCACTCCTCAGAAACCCTATAGAGGGTCACGATGACTTGGAACCAATAAGAAAAGCAATACCAACAACAACATCCAATCAATATCCAATATAGAATCTGATATTTCCAATATCAAATCTGATTGATAATATGACATTTCCTTATCTAAAATAAAATTTTAAATATGGTTTATTAAAGCCATTTTGGAGAAAGATATAGCAGTCTACTTCCAAAAGATTACAGCCTTGGAATTCCTATGACACACGTCTACTCTGTCCTATAGAGTCGCAATGAATCAGAATCAACTCAGTGGCAATGGGTTTGGTTTGATTTGGTTTGGTTTGAGTGTCACAGGCCAAAAAAAAGCAAAGATGTCACTTGGAGGACTAAGGTTCACCTGACTCAAACCATGGTACTTTCAACCACCTCATATGTTTGTCAAAGTTGGAAAGTGAATAAGGAAGACTGAAGAAGAATTGCTATATTTGAAGTATGGTATTGGCAAATAAAATTAACTATACAATGGACTGCCAGAAGAACAAACTGATTTGTCTTGCAAGAAGTACAGCCAGAATACTCTTCAGAAGCAAGGATGGCAAGATTTGGCCTCACATATTTTGTTATTAGGAGAGACCAGTCTTTGAAGGACCTCATACTTGGCAAAGCAGAGGAAGAGCCTCAACAAGATGAATTTATGTATGTAATGGCTGTAACATGGGCTGCGAACCTTAAGGTCAGCGGTTCGAAACTACCAGCCACTCCGTGCGAGAAAGATAAGGCTTTCTACTCCCGTAAAGATTTACACCCT
>NW_006408523.1:41224326-41232623 GCF_000296735.1 Chrysochloris asiatica
TGGGTCGGACCCGACTCGATGGCACTTAACAACAACAACAACAATGGCTGTAACAATGATCTCAAACATAGCAAGTATTATGAGGACGTTGTTAAATTACCTTTTCTCTGAAAAAAACATGTTAAGTGACTGTAAAGACAAGTCACACATTGAAAAAAAGTTTACAGATTATATATCTAACAAAGGAGTTATAAACAGAATAAAAACTTCAAAACTCAACTATAAGAGGACAAACCAGTAAGTAAAAAAATCAGGTAAAAGATTTGAACAAATACTTTACCAATGATGCAAATAGTCTATAAAAACATGGTCAAAATCATGAACCTTTTGCTGTTGTTGGTAAGTGCCATGGAGTCGATTCCAACTCTTAGCCACCCTGTATAGGGTTTCTAAAGCTTTAAATCTTTGTGAGAACAGAAAGCCTCATCTTTCTCCTGCCAAGCAGCCAGTCGGCTCAAACTACTGGCTTTGTGGTTTGCAGCCCAGTGCTAACTTATTAGAATGTCTAAAATAATTTTTTTTAAATATGTATTTTTTAAACACAACCCTGACAATATTAAATGATGGCAAGGCAGTGGAGCAACTGGAACTCTCCTACATTGCTGGTGGGAATGAAAATGATATAGTCATTTAGAAAACAGTTGGAAGTTTCTTATTAAGTTAAGCATGCAATTGTCACATGACTTAACAATACAACTTGTATTATTTATTCAAAAGAAATGAATATATATGATCACACAAAAATCTTTGGGAATAACCCAACTTTTCCTCCGTGTGAGTGGATAAATGAACTGAGATATATCCATACAAAGAAATACTACTTTAGAATTGTAAGGATACGTGACATACGAGGGATGAATTTCCATGAATTATGTAAAACGAAAGAAGTTAGACTGAAAGTCTTTATACTTATGCTGTATAATTCCCTTGTCATAGCATAATGAATGATACATGGGAGAGGAGAAAAAGAGAAGAGATGAAGAAGTGTCTCCAATGTTCAAGTATGTGAACAGTAGTAAATGCAGTGCTAGTTCTTGTACCCACCTCTCTGTCCCAGGCTCTGTGGAACACAGCTACCCTACCATAGGAGGCTCCCTCACCCACACACCACACCACACGTAGGCATTCCTGCCCTCAGAATCTTCTTGCTCCATTTGCTCCATAGTCATCTTAGTCCCTGTCCCACAGAAGCCAAACCATCGTTTCTTCAGTGTGCTCAAATACTACCCAGTTTTAGCAGAAAATAAACTTGATTTGCATCATTGATGCTGAGATTTGAATGACTACAAGAGAGTGCTCACGGTTTCCACTGAGGTCAGTTTTATGAATCTAAAGGGCAGAACTTCAGGCATTATAGAACAGTAAAATGCATTTTAAAAAAGTAAACTGTTTGGTTTTATGGTTGAAGCAGAAGGGGTTGTAGCTTGAAGAGTGATATTTTTGGCAGAGGACTTGATCCGAACTACCCTGATTCTCATAGGTTCTTTCTCTTCCCTATTTCTGGAAGGTTCACTGAAAGCTTCATTTTATCTCATAGGGTATGGTAGTAGAAGAGGCAGCAGGAGTCCCAAGTGAGGAGGAGGGTGGTCAGTGGTAATCTAAATCAGAGGCAATTCAAATCCTTTTTGTTAACTGCTATTATTTAAATGCATAGGTTGCCTGAAACTAGTGTTAGGAAGTCAAGATATTTATACTGTCTATATGTTGTTGTTATTAAGTGTCATCGAGTCAGTTCCGACTCATAGCCACCCAGTATGGGGTTTTCGAGGAGCGGCTAGTGAGTTTCAACCACTAACCTTGTGGTTCAAACCAACCTCATGGTCCAGGGCATTATCCTACAGTGCCACACCAGGACTTCATACTGTCCTTTTATAGGATTGAGGAAAAAGCGATTCATTACTAAAGGTTAAAACCTTCATTTACACATTTAAATTAGCTTTTCCCCCATGCTTTTCAAACAACACCCTCTAAAAATAATCAATCTTAACTCTGGCTAATGTTTTAGTTATTTCAAATGCTGAGAATGTGTAATCTAGATATTTAGGTAAGATTTTACAATCATTGTACATTAATAGTTTACTGAGTAGGTATCTTAGAATATTTACAAAACATTCTAGTTAATATAAAGAAAATTTTTGTTGAGATAAAAAATAGAATTTGTGCTTTATTTTGTGTGGCATCAAATTGTACAGAAGGTTGGGATGGTTGGTTTTAAGAGAGTTAAAAATGTTTCAGCATAACGGCATAATGGAGAAGTTACATTTTACCATTTATAGTTATGGGTTGTGGGGGACCTTAGAGCAAGGTTGCCATGACAACTCACTTATCAATCAGGATTTTCCCTCTCTCTTCCAAGTTTACTATTCAGCAAAATGGAAATGAAAACCTCTGAAGGAAAGGCGGTTGAAACAAATAAGGATGAATAATTATGATGGCATGTAGCAAACATTTAATCAGAGTGATTTCCCTCGATGTGTTTTCACTGTTTTCCTTTTTATCGAACACTGTAGTTTTTCTCTTCACCTTAGATAATCCCAGAATTTTTTTTTTTTTAATTGTTGTTGGGGTGGCTTCCTTGCTGTTGTCGAATCACTATAATTGGGAGCACTCATACTGCCTGTTTGACATGTCCCTTCATTCTGCTTCCATAAAATTCTTAAATATATATTACATGCCATTTAACCATGTAAATCTCTTAAAAGTTTTTTTTTAATGTTGATCCAAAAGGGTACAAGAGACTTTCAAAGATATTCGCTCTAAACTAAAAATTTGGTTTGATCACCTAGGTCTGAACAGTTACAAGAATAATTAATAAGTATATTAATTACAAATAATTATTATATATAATTGTATTGATTATTAATAATATTCAAAAATAATATGTGACATAGGAAATTGAATTTTTTGGCTATAAAATATGGTTATTTTAGAAAAATCAATATTCTCATTGAAGCTCAAATTGAACTCATGAATCTTATGTTAATAATGTGTATTTACATGGAGATGTGTGGCACTGTGGGTTAATGCGCTGCACTGAAAAGTCGCTTAGAACAGCAAGGTCAGCAGTTCAAACTCACCAACCACTCCTCAGAAACTCTATACAGGGGCGCTATAGGTCGGAACCGAGTCAATGGCACTTAACAACAACACAGCTATCGAGGTAAATATAGAAATACATATAGACATACAGTGATAGGCATAGATATAAATGAACATCAGAGATAGACTGTTTTTAGTGCCATCGATTTGGTTCTGACTCATAAAGACCCTGTATAGGGTTTCCAAGGAGCAGCTGGTTTGAATTGCCAACCTTCTGGTTCATAGTCCAGGCTGATACTACAGCACCCATAGGAGCCTAGGTATTACAAGCAGTTTGCATGAATTACTGCTAATCAAAAGATGGGCGGTTCAAATCCATCCAGCAGCTCTGCCAAAGACAAAACCTGGCATCTGCTTCCATGAAGACTACAGCCAAGAAAATCATGGGGAGCAGTTTTTCTCCACAACGCTTGGGGTCGCCACTCTACAGCAATTCACAACACTAACAGCAACATACTAATAGATAAAGGTATCACAGTCACGAGTTCCTTTCTTGGTAAGACAAAATCAGGTCCTTTAAGTACAACTTACTTCTTGCAGATTCCTTGTAATAAAAAACAACAATGGAGAATCCTAGGACCTCTGGTAGCGTAGTAGTTACGAATCGGGCTGTGAACCTTAAGGTCAGCAGTTCGAAACTACCAGCTGTTCGGCGGGAGAAAGATGAGGCTTTCTGCTCCCGTAAAGATTTACAGCCTCGGAAACCCTGTACAGGGTCGCTATGGGTCGGAACCGACTTGACGGCACTTAACAACAACAACATGGAGAATCCTGGTGTGGCGCTGCGTTTAATGTGCTGGACTGGAAGGTTGCTTTGGTCGGAGTTTAAGCTCATCAGTCGCTCCTCGGAAACCCCATGCAGGATCGCTATGAGTCGGAAGTAACTCCTCGGAACTTAAGGATAATAACAGAGACTCAGAAATAGGAGGGAGAAAAAGAATTTCTGCTAGTTGTCTCTATGAATCTGCCTCCTTGCCATGATACCAGAAGAACTGGATTGTGCCTGGCTACCATTATGAACATTTTCAAAATCAAAGATTCTAAAGAAACATCCTGATCAAAAGGAAGAAAATGCAAAACAGAATCTCAAATTCTCATGGACTCTAGACTTTCTGGAGCCATGGTGGGTAAATGGACCCCTGAAAGTATTGTTCTGAGATAACCTTTACACTTTAAACAAAAATAAATAATAAAATTCTCTGAACTCTTCTTAAAACAAAACAATATTTTACTCAGGTGAAAAATGCCTGCCTAAGCATTGCCCTCTTCAAAGAGCTATCTTGTTGTTGTTAAGTGCCGTCGAGTCGGTTCCGACCCATAGCGACCCTGTACAGGGTTTCCGAGGGTGTAAATCTTTACGGGAGTAGAAAGCCTCATCTTTCTCCCGCGGATCGGCTGGTAGTTTCGAACCGCTGACCTTAAGGTTCGCAGCCCGATTCGTAACCACTACGCTACCAGAGCTCCTAGATGGGGTCAAATGGGCACCAGTGACTCAGAAGATTAGATAGCAATCAGAGAGAGAATAATGAGTTTATTGGGAAAGAATCAACTAAGAAAAGGAGGGTGAAAATGCTTTTATAGCACAAAGAATATAGTCAATATAACCGAATTAATCATCCATGCAGAAACTGTTGAATTGGTATGTGTTTTGCTGCGAATATTCTCAGCAACAACAAAATAACTAAATAAAACAGAAAAAAAAATTTTTTTTAATCCATACCACAGGAAAAATAAATACATAAAAATCACAGTGAAAAAGTAACTGAAATAGATTTTAATCCCAACACAATACCAAAACTAATTCTTAATCTAAGCACAAATTATTTATTTCTTTCACAGCATATAAATCAAGAAATGAAATACCGGGGTGATCCATGAAGTCACAGAGGTGATTTGTGGTGTCAAAGACAATAGATTAGTCAAGGAGACAAAGGACAGGGAAAGAGCTTATTTCTATAATAATTGGGAAGTCTACTGGTCTTTTTAGATGTGCTTGACAGAGAGAGAGAGGTGTGTGGGAGGAAATGAGATTTTAGGGGAAGACTAGATGGTGAGAAAAGTAATTTTCATAAATGAAGAATGAAAAAGTAAGAGTGTCAGTGTGAAAAGAAGATTCTCTTGGAGAAGTTGGGAGGGGACAGCAAAGGAATGAAGGAGACCAGTGTATAAATGAAGGGTGAAGGAAAATAACTTAAGCTTTGAGATATCAGCTAGTTTTAAAAATCATAGTCTTCCTTTTTTTCTATTTCTGACCTATTTTCATCTTCCTTCAGCTTTTGTAGGAACAAAGATCTTTTTTGAAAGCTTCTACTCCTTTTCATCATTATTTAATAATTGCTTCTACTTTTCAGAATTTACTAGAAAAGCTATTTCTTAGCCTTGGGAATGCAATAGCATTAAAGGTGCAAAACAGATGCTGTACTTTGAGCTCTTCCAAAGAAAAGCATTTTAGAAATCAAAGGCATCGCTATATTATCATTATTCTCTCCTTCCCCTGAAAGCCTGGAATGACATTATCTGTGATCTGCAAAGAGAAGTCTTTCATTTTAACTATTATATTAATAATCTGCGTCGCTGGAAAAGGAATGGGTATCTAAAACAGATCAACCTCGTCCAATAATTTTCTTTTTTCTTTGGTGCTATGGATCTGAGTCAAGAAGCAGAAATAAGATCATTGTAATGTATTTCTTCTTCCATGTAATTGTGTCCAGCAATGCATAAATTGTCAGAGCGTATGGCCAAGACTGTCAGCTCTAAGCAAGCAGCAATCCACAAACTCAACAGGTACTGAAAGGATGAGATGCTAACTCATGAATAATCTTTCTACATTTTTACATACTTATAATGCCAGTCACTTATTCTGATAATTTCCTTTCATATTTGAATAATGGAAAAAAGATAAAAATAAGTAATTTTGTAACTAAGTCACCAACATCTCTAAGAAAATTATATCCCATATTATCTATCAAAACAAAATTGAAGGGATCTTGACCAGGCTTACTGGTCAGACAGACTGATAGTACTCTCAAATCTATGGCCTTTAGATAAGTTTTAAGTCTAGAAACTAAGTTCACTACAGTAGTTCAACTTTCAACCAAACAATAGACAGGCAGTTAGTAACATCAGGGAGGTATACACTCTTAGAACTATCAACCATACAAGATCAAAAGAGCAGCACTTGCCCAAATGTAAAGATGAAAAGACCAGAAGAGATAGGAGGGAAGGACAGATGGAAATGGGAAATACAGGAAGAAGTGGGAAGATCGGTGTTGCATTGTGGGGATTGCGATCATGTCATGAAACAACATGTGCATGTATTTTTAAATGAAAACACAATTTGCTCTGTCAACTTTCACCCATATCATACTGAAAAGTTAAGAAAATAAACTTGAAAGGACTTTTAACACTTGGCAAACAATAGCAATAACAGAAGTAGCAGTATTTCTTCCACTTAGGTCATTCCATGAAAGCTATCATTCATAGGAAAATATCTAATAAAAGGGGATACAAATTTTAAACTGTAACTATAATCCATAGTTGGCACCTCAGGCGATTAAAAGTTTCTTGTGAATAATCAGACTTAAAAAGGAAGAAAACATGTTACCAGAAGGAAGATTCAATGTAATTCCAAGTTATTGATTGCTCATTATGTCCAATCATTTGATTTTGTGATTAAAGTAAAAAAAAGACAGATGCAATGACACATGTGAAAAAAAGCAACTTCAGCTTTTTTGTCTATTGGCCAGCTAAAATATATTCATGTCTTCATAGCGCCAATGTTAATTATAATAAAAGACAGGAGCTTATTTGAAAATAAAAAAGACTGCACAGAGATGAAAATTGAAGGAAACAAACCAAGTTGATACTAAGTCAGCACCACAAGTTAATAATACTCTCTTCCCCACTTTTGGAATTGAGAAAATAGATCCCACTGAAACATGGAGATATTTGGTGAAGATATCCTAAGGGTTGATAACAAGAAAACATCTTTGGTTACCTGAAAGCAAAACCAAATCAGAGCCCGATTTTTCTTTCTACGCTGGTGATGACATAGATAATAGGAGTTCTCTACATCGTCTGCTTCTTTGCATGTGAGAATGTAAACTCCATGTTTGGTTCATTGATGCATCCCAAGATACACAGAATCTGGGATACAGTAACCACTTGATAAATATCTCGTAGGTTGAATGGAAGTTATAGAACAAGGTGCCCATTGCATGATTTATTACAACAATCGCTCATAACAAAACTAAGACTAAAATCCACTCATTGCTTACTTCACATTTACAAAATACTGCAGTATCCCCACCTACTGCTCTGTGTCCATCAAGAATGGAAGCAGCTGTGAACCGGAGTCCACACTTATGCTCCCTCCCGGTGACTGACTAGGCTCCAAACCTCTGCCACCTCCTTACTCCTGTGGCTTGTTGGGTGTCTGGTACCCTAGGCCTCATTTCCACTGGGCATTATTGAAGTCAGAACTCCAGCTTCACAAAATAGTTTTCTATTTATTCCAAAGCACCCACAACTACATACTGTCAATAACTGACACATTCTGCCATCAAATTACTTATTAATTGTATTTGACACCTTTCCCTTACCTTCTGCTGGCTCCTGGGCTTGCTGTGGCATGAGAACCTGGAGGAGGTGGTGGTATCCAGGATTGTCTGTCAAGAAATGACATCAACTATAAACACCGTGCTCAAAAGGCCTGATCCCTCCCCACATGTCTGTAAAGAAAAGCTGAAAATAATTTGATAGTTAAAAAGGCAATGTAATACAAAACAGTATAGACAGACTGACTGACTACTACAAGAACAAGCAAGTTGCTTGCCCAGGAGACATCAAGGCAAGTGGTCGGGTCCCCTCAGAGCAAACCCCCTTCAAACATTAAGACTCAATGGGAATACACACTCTGATTGGTGACCACGTTTGTCACCGATAAGGGGAAGTGAGGGCAAAACAGCAATGAAGCTGGTTGGCCAGCAGTGTGGCAAGACCTGGGGACTCTTGGGCCCAGAGTCAGTGACATAGCCACAGAGGACTAGAATGGAGAGTGAAGAGTCCAGCTGATAAGAAGAGAGAGCGTATGCACAAGAACACCCACACTTGCAGATAATACCCACTTGATCTGGCTTCAATGACTGGATGATCAGAGCTCAAGTTGAAGAAGAAAGCAGAGGAAAAAAATAATAATC
>NW_006408523.1:41233368-41252565 GCF_000296735.1 Chrysochloris asiatica
GCCTTGGAAATAGAATGAAAACTATTTTATAAATGACAATCTGCTCCTTTAAGTAAGTTCCTTTTCTCATTTCTTTTGGCACTATTCAGTGTAGACATTTCATTTAAAAGAAATCTGAAACAAATCTGGAAAACAATAGCATTTATGACACGTAAGTAATAAGTACATGGGTGTTTATCACAATATTCTCTTTATTTTTCTCAAGATCTGAAATAGTTCATAATAGAAACAATAACAAGTTGATGTTCTGTTTAAAATGTGTTTTAAAAAAAAAAAACTGTAATAGAAAATCCTGACAAGGAAGACTATTGAAAATATAAATGAACACCATAGAAATTAACAAAGTCATCCCAGTATAAGCAAAGGATTAGGAATACGCAGTAAGAATATTTCCAACGAAAGAAATGTCCTTGCCTCACCAGGACACCTTTTAATTAGTAGAACCTGGGGAGAGCTAACTGTCAAATCTTGAAATAGGTATACGAGGGGAATTAAAAGTTCATGGACAATGGAATTAAAACATAGTAGGATTTTTCCACAAAGTTTTTGAAGCCTCCTGTATTCTCTGAGGCATCACAGGACAGAACTAAGACAAGGTGGGCCTTAAATCAAGGCAAATGACAGCTCACGGCAAGGAGGAGATAGTCCTTCAAAAGAGTTAGTCATTTAAGGAGCTCTGGTAGCGTAGTGATTTCGCATTGGACTGTTAACCTCAAGGTCAGCAGTTCGAAGCTATCAGTCATTTCGGGGGAGAAAGATAAGGCTTTCTGTTCCCATAAAGATTTACAGCCTCTGAAACCCTATACAGAGTCAACTCCATGGCACACAACCACCAACCACCACCAATCAAAGATGCATCTCAATATTGGCTTCTAGGTCTTGAATTAAATCTAAGCAGTTCAAGGAAAGATACTTGTACTGGGTAGGAGACTGATTATCACTCAAGTTGATGCCAACTCATAGTGACCCTAGAGAACAGAGCAGAACCACCCCAGAGGATTTCTAGGATTTCTAGGACTAATCTTTACAGAAGCAGATCCCCAGGTCTGTCTTCCACAGAGGCACTGGGTGAGTTCCAAAGGCCAACTTTCCAATTAGCAGCTGAAGGCTTAGCCGTTGTACCACCTGATCTTAAAGTTCCCTTCCAATCTTAGGAATCTGTTTTTAACAAACAAAGGGTCAGAAACATGTGAAATATGAGTCCAAGAGAAAAAGAAATCATGTGTTGTGAGATTGGCAAATGCAACCAGAACGCTTACTGCAGGAAACATACAACCAGTCGTTACCTCTCAGAGGACAGCGGCTGCACTTAGGCAACATCAGTCAGTCCCCCATCAAATATTTATTTGGCACCTTCCCAGTACCAGGCATGGTTCTAGGTGCAGGCAGAGGCAATAAGAATAAAATAAACCCAAGGTTCTCAAGGGTTTGTTTTCTATGCATCATGATGCACTAACACTGTATTCCTTTCAAGATAAAGAATTCCCTTCCACCATCACTTTTTGTCTCAGGAAGAATATGTCTGCTACCACAGGTCCTGTTATTCCACTGTGTCTACTAAATAACTGGTACTCAGCAAAAGCAGAATATGGGAGGTGAAGTCAGAAGAAGAATAATCATCTACAGAGGAGAAGAAGCAGACGCTGAAGCAGGCTGGTTTCAGGAGCATGGAAATATACATCCGTATCTCAGTCATTGTTTAAGGTTATGGCCTTCCTACAGAAGGACTGTTAAAACTCATTACCTGAATCAGTCCGCCCTTACTACCTAAGCTCAGTCATCAAAGATAGGAGTCTCTGGTGACATAAACTGCTCAGTTACCCGAAAATACCTCATAAGGAAGTCCTAGCAATCTACTTCCAAAAGATCGTCGCTGTTGAAAACTCTGTGGAATGAAGTTCTACTTTGGCACGCACGGGGTAACCATGAGTGGGAATGTACTGGACAGCTGCCAGTTTGAGTGGTATCATTAAAGACATACTTGGAAATCCAAGGCCAGACAGCAGCTCTAGAGTTCCTAGGTGGTGGAAGTAGTTAACACACTTGGCTGCTAACCTGAAGGTTGGTGGTTCAAATCCAAATAATCAGCCACTGAAAACCCAATTTATGGCAACCCCGTGTGTACAGAGTAGAACTTCACTGCACAGGGGCTTTAGTGGCTGTGGCCTTTCACAAGCAGATTATCAATCTGTCTTCTCAGATACCTCTGGGTGGGTTCGAAAGGTCAACCTTTTAACTAGTAGTTGAGTACTATCTGGTGACTTCATATAGCAGCCTGTTGTCGTTAAGTGCCGTTGAGTTGGTTCCCACCTATAACGACCCTATATAGAGTTTCCAAGGAGCAGTTGGTGAACTTGAACCACCGACCTTGCGGTTCAAACTGACTTTGCAGTCCAGCACATCAACCCACAGCGCCACACCAGGAGCATGAGGAAAAAGGACTGACACTGAGAATAGCAGAATGCAGACACTGGATCCTTGAAAAGTAGTGAGGACAAAGCGGAAGAAACCTTGAGTGCTGCTGGGAGCCTGGGTAGACCACTCCCTAGAACAGCGGCTAGAGGCCCACCCAAGCAGCCGCCATACCTCTTTTTCTTCACAGGAGTCGTAGCAGAGGTGGAAATCGTCGTGTTGGCAGTGCTTGCGTGGAACAAATCACCATGTTGCCTGTTTAAACACAAATAACCACATTCATGAAATGTACTCATTCTTCCCAATTTGGAATGCACTGGAGATTGACTCAGTCCTCACCCGCTCTCTACCCACCACAAAATGTTTCATGTAAGGATTGAAGCACAACAAAAGATGTCTTTCCTTAATGTGACCTATTTTATAAATTACCAGTCTTTCATATAGCTAACTAACATGGAAGGAATTGGATGCCTAAGTCATTTCTCATATGACATTACCTGTCCTAAATCCAGACAAATCAACTCTGGCATCCTATGGATTCAGGTCTTTTTTAAAAAATTTATTTCCTGGGTCCATAACAAAATTATATTGCAATTTTTATGTTCAAAGCATTAGTTTGTTAAAGAAAACAAATTTTAAATCCTGCCATGTGTTTGCATCTCTAATTAAGATTTATAAATATATCCAGACTCTCAGAAAATGGAAGCAGCTCAAGCCTGCTTCTACCACTGAGAAGTGTGGTCCAGTGCAAAACATCACATTAACATGTTCATACAAAGGAAGGAACTAAGAACAATTTTTTTGAAATCTGCCTAACTGGAGCTGCATGTAGTAGCCAGAAGCATATTGTAGGTTTTAAAAAACTGTATTTCTTCCATATACACTGTTAACAAACCCATGATTTTAGAACTCACTGAGGCAGGAGTTGAAGGGAAGGAGGGGGGAATGAAGCTTAGGGAAGAAAGATTTGATTGCCATGGGAGATGGGAGCAGTCTGTAGGGGGAGGAAAAAAGCATCTAGAATAAATAATAATAATAATAAATAAGATCTAAGTTTTGGTGTTTGGTTAGTGCAGTGGTCTGCAAACTATTTCTGTAAAAGTCCAGTCAATATTTTAAGCATTGTGAATCATTTTGGTGTCTGTCCTCAACTAGTCAATTCTGTTGCAGAGATCAAAAACACCCATTGTCATTAAGATGCTAATGCCAACTCACAGTGAGCATTTTCAAGCAGACTGCTGTATCTTCCTCCCATGCAGTGACTGGTGAGTTTGAACCACCAACCTTTCAGGTAACAGTCAAGTACTTAACCATTAAGCCACCAGGACTCCTGCTCTGCAGAGACAGATAATACCTAGTTGTGTAGGTGGGAGCACGGTGGCTCTGTAGGATAAGTGGTGGACTTCGAATCAAAAGGTCAGTGGTTCAAGCCCACAAGTCCCTCTGCAGAAGTTAAGATGAGGCTTTCTGTTCCCACAAAGATCTACAGGCTCAGAAACCCTACACAGGGCCGCTATGAATTGGAATCAACTGGATAGCATGGAACAACAGCAAGTGTGTGGGTATAACTGAATCCCAATGAAACTTCAGCCTGAGAGTCAGAGACCCAGGGTCAAGAGAATTAAATTAACACAAAGAAAAACAAAGCAAATATTTTATTCTTAAAGTGTAACTTCTGTTACAAAAGTACTTACGACTTTGCTACTTCTGGTGACCTAAATGTGGACAGGCTTCTGGTATGAAATACAAAAACAAAAAGTTTAAGCAGTGACGAAGAATGAAAACTTTCATTTATCTGCAATCATCTATGAATTTAGAGTCATTATTGTTAAAAAGTTAGACATTATTTGAGACAGGAAGAAAGAAAGAAACTTGATGATGTGATTCTATCATCTTTTTGTCTCTTATATCAGATTTCAAAGAACTGATTTTTTCTTTAGACCATCAGCATCTTTTAACCCCTGTGTTTTTATTTCTTGGGTAGAGTAATTTTCTTTACTAATAAAAATGCAAATTTTGCATTTACATGCATTTCACAATCTTGCCACCAGGAGAATTTAAACAGAAACATAATTGTGGGAAGAATGATGGCATGGAGCTAGGAGCTCACTGGATTTTTTGAAGCCAGACAATAAGATTTTGGCTTTCTCTAACCAACTTGAGTATCAAAAATATAGAGGGTGATAAGTTACAGAGAGATAGCAAGTATGAATGAAGCAATGTAAGTAAATAAATAATGCTTAGAAAAATATTGTACTTGAGTCTTCTCCAAGTTAGTAGAAACTGGTACCTATTGGTTAGTCGGTTATCCAAGGTATTGGCCTTATATGTTTTAGCAGCATCTTTTCTGTCTGAGATCCTTTATAAAGAAACAAGACAAAAATCTGGATAAACATTTTGATTATTAAACTCCTTTCAGAACTCATTCATGCTAGAATGACTTCACAACATAACTTTTCTCTAATAAACAAACACTGCTTTTCAAGTGTTAAGTTTTAGAGTTTTTACAGTTAAAAAGCTACTTATGAATGACCAAAAAAAAAAGATGAGACTATTTTTATACAGTTTGGATTTTTTTAAAAGTATTATGCTTTTTCTGTTTGCCTGTCTAAACACAGAAATCATGAACTATTTTTATAATGTGTATGATTTTATAAATGACAATACTTGTCAGTAAAGGCATCGATGGAATGTTTAACTAGTTTTTAACGTTTTGTGGTAGGGGAAATGCTATGTATTTACTAATCTCATTGTATTTTCCTTCTGAGCACACAAGGAGATTACACCTGTCAACTTACTTTGCAATTAAGTTGGGATCATGAGATTGAATTCTAAACTAAGAATGTGGACAAAATTATGGTCCACGAAAATCCCCACAACCTCCTGCATGCTCACTGTCTCCCCTCCATGAAGATTTTGGTACCCATGGGTTGAAGATTGTTGTTGTTAAGTGCTGTTGAGTCCATTCTGATCCATAGTGACCCTGTATACGGTTTCCAAAGAGCAGCTGGTAAGTTTGAACCATGGACTTTGCAGTTCAAACGACTTTGCAGTCTTGACGCATTAGCCCACAGTGGAGATAGTAGCATTGAAACATAGAAGGGACTAAGATCTCTGGGTATCTGTGTGGAGCAAAGAGAGCCCCCCCCACACACACACCCCCCATTCTTTCAGTCAATCATATTGGACTCCAATGAAAGCAAGCAGTAAACTTCTATTGTGTTAAACCACTGAGATTTGGGGTGAAGAGCAACAGCTATCTAATGTCCACCAGAGGCTTCAATGCCTCTGGTCTCAGATGTCATCAAGGAGGGTAGTTCTAGAAAAGCTCTGTTTGCATGGTTTTAGGATTGGTAGTGGTGGTGGTTGCATGCCCTTCACATAATCAAAAGAACGGAAGGAAAGTTATACTTCTACTACTGAACACTAGGGGTCTCCCTAACCTAGGTTTTCTAAATTCAGTTGTTTAATTATTTGTATTTGGGTTGGCTACATATGCTGTGTCTACCTGTTCTTGTGTGACGCTGTAAGATCAGCACTTCACTTCAAATCATAAGGTTGGCAGTTCAAACCCACCAACTGCTCCTCCAAAACCCTATAGTCCTCAGTATAGACTCAACCACACTTAACAACCACCTGCTCCTGTAAGGATTTAGTGTTGTTGTGCACTGAGTTGGTTCTGACTCACAGTGAACCCTGTATAGGGTTTTCAGGAGCAACTGATGCACTCAACCACTGCTAACCTCGATTCCACTGCATCGTTACTCAAACTAAAGGTTTTAACTTTGCTCTTGACTTGTGCTGCTACATCATCTTTAACAAACCTAAAACATGTGATCTGTAGAGTCCAGGGGGGATGCTATAGGATACGCATTAGACTGCTAACTGTTAAGTTTGGTGCTTCAAACCTACCAGCTGCTCCTTAAAAACAGGGTCGCTGAGTCAGAACTGACTCGTCTGCATGTAACAACACCAACACTTTAGCCAGAATGAAAACTTCTCAGTTTTCTCTGTAGAGATGACCCTGAATCCTCTGAGAATTAACCATAAGTCCAACGTGGTGGTCGTGTGCTGGTGGCTGTGTGCCGTGGAGGTGCTTCCAACTCATAGCGACACTGTATAGGGTTTCCAAGGCTGCAAATCTTTATGGGAGTAGAAAGCCTCCTTTTTTCCCCACAGAACAGTTGGTAGTTTCTAACTGCTGATCTTAAGGTTAACAGCCTGACTCGTAACCACTATGCCAAATAGTTTTACAAGCAAATGGTTACTCCAATGTGGAGAGAGTAGTTTCACTTTCTAAAGTAATGAGCTAATGCCTTTATCCTAGGGAGGATCAAAGCTGTTGTGTTATTAAAATTTACAGTGTCTCCATAAAGTAGCTGAACAGAAACTGCCATTCCTCCACCATTAGGAGGAGAGAACCAAAACCTAGAGTAATGACTACTCATCTTCACAAAAATAATGACACCATCAATTTTAAATTGAACTGAAAGATTCCACACAGTGTGCACACTAGCTAGACAGACATTAGTTCATCCCAGAATTGTTTATATCAATCTACTATTATAAGAATATTAGTGAAATATTATATCTTGTCAAATTTTGCGAAATTTGAAGAAGGAAATAATTCAAGTCTTTCTTTTTGTCTCTTCTATCTCTGAAGATAAAATATTAATGGTTCATGAGAATATCTCATCATTTTTATAAGAAATGGGATTCAACATATGTTATGGATTCTGCTTGGATAGTTCAAAACACCTTACCTGTCTAAAGTGTCATCAGATCTGTACCGACTAATTGTGGCTTTTGGCTCATCTCTCTCAGTGGTTTTCCTGTAGCCAAAAATATATGCAAAAGATAGATAAATTACTAGATAAATAGTTCATAAGACCCATCTATCATGCATTAGGAAAATTTTTCATCAATTAGGGTAGAAAATGTGCAAGTTACCAAGAAAAGAAGGATTTTGAGCACCCAGATTCTTCAAAGTTTTTACTTAAACAGAAAGAACTATGACAAATCTAATTCTCGATGTTAATAAAGGATTCTTCTCTAGCTCCAATCACTCTTAGCTACAATATGGGCCATAGGGATACAATAGGGATAAGACTATGTTTAAAAAAAAAAAAAAAAAAAGCACAATATGCAAAATTAGTAATAGCTAGTATGTATTCTTGTCAATGCTTGTCAATGTTGTGGATTTCTATATCATAACCCCCTACAATCCCTTTATAATCAGCTTTGTTTTGTTTGCAGAGTTTTAGCCATGTCAAAAGCCAGCACGATGAGTTCCGTAATAACAGGTTTATTTGTAATTCAGCACCGCGGACAAGTCTGAAAAAGAAAACTGCTGGTAGAAGGGAGGGAAAGGAAAGAAAATAAGTGATAGAAACAGGAAAAGTTAGAAGAAAATTAAAGAAGAAAGTGGAGTGTCCAGCTATACTACTAACTGTTCTGAAAGGGATCACATTAGAAGGTCCTGAATAGAGTGAGAGACCTATTGAATAAAGTGAGAGAAAAATGAGAAACAGAACTGAAAATTATAAAAAAGACCAAACTTACTGGTCAATAGAGACAGGTAGAACCCCTGAAACTATGACGCTTAGTCCCCCTTCAGATCTGGACATGAACTCACCCTGATGGCTGAATTCTCAGCCAAACAATAAAGAGGGCTACAAGGGGACACTAATCCAGTGAGGTGCGCACACATCAGAATAAGCAGCCATTTGAGATCAAAAGGGCAACTTCTATCCAAGGGCAAAGTTTTGAAAAATTAGGAAAGAAGGAGGAATAGAAACAAGAAATGCAGAGAGGAAATGGGATAACTGATGTTACATTGTGGGGATTGCAATTAATGAGGTAGAACAAAATGTAAAACTGATCTGCTCTGTAAATATTCACCCAATTCACAATGAAAAACTAAAGGAAGGAAAGTGGACAAAGGGAGAAGGGACTGAGGTAGTAAGGAGAAGAAAAAGAGAATAGGGACAAATATATCAAGAAAGAACAGATGAAAGGAAAGCACAAAGAGAGGAAGACAAGTGAGCAGAAAGGAAGAAGAGATGGTGGAAGAGAACAAGACAATAAGGGACAAGATGACAGCACTGGAAACAGCTTGATGCCACTGATCAAATGGATGGGGGTGAGGTGGGGGATGGGGGGAGGGAAGAGCCTCATAGTCTCCTGTGATACGGGAAAGCAAGCTATTTGGGAACTTACACCGGCTTGTAAGGAGCTGTGGTAGCGTACTGGTTAAGAATCGGGCTGTGAACCTCAAAGTCAGAAGTTCAAAACTACCAGCTATTCCATAGGAGAAAGATGAGGCTTTCTGCTCCCGTAAAAATGTACAACCTTGGAAACCCTGTACAGGGTCACTATGAGTCAGAACTGACTCCACGGCACATAAACACCATCGCTATGCGTTACAGTGCTTACATTTTAAAGTATCATTTGAAGCAGACAGCTCAAACTGCTTAAGTCAGAATAAATACTGAGACAGGATACTGTTGGCAGTACATTTTCACTGAGCAAATACTTGGAGGTAAACAACAGACAAAATTCTATGTTGGTGACCCCAGGAAAGCCCAGAATTAAACGATGTTGCCCTCACAGAGCTGGTTATTTTAAGGGACAAACACACCACATGCATCCAGAGGTAGAAAGCATCCAGTGCCACAAGAGGTTCAGGGAGAGTACACAAAGTTCTGAGTAAGCAAAATTAGTTCCAAATATTAGCATCAGGAAAGGCTTAGTGGACAAGGTGAAATCTGAGCTGTACCTTGGAGAATAAAGATGAACATTTTCAAACAGAAAGAATTGAAAAGAAAAAAACAAAGCAAGAAGAATGTAAAGAAAAGTAACAAATGCAATTCTCTAAGTTTTTAAGCAAACCTCATAGTGAAATCATGATATATTTCACCATCATGGCACCTGGGTAGTGCTAATAGCTAATGTGCTCAGTTGCTAATCAGAAGACCGAAGGTTCCACCCAGAGGTGCTTCGAACGAAAGGTCTGGCAATCTCCTCCAAACATTGAACCATTAAAAACCCTATGGAGCAGTTCTACTGTGACATGCATAGGATACTGCTATGAGTTGGAAAGCAATGGGTATTTTGGTTTGTTTTCTGCCATCATGTGGGAAAGCACAAAGGAACTGCTGGACCATCTGAGACACCCTTCTACAAAATACCCTCCATCAACACCACCGCTCTATCTATCCCTCTTTGGCTGACTTTTTTCCCCCTAGTACTCATCATAATGTATTATATTGCATTTATTTTCTACCACTCCTCTTCCTGACCCTTAACTAGGATGAAAATTCTATGAAAGCAGGGACTCTGTTTTGTTCTCAGTCCTTAGAACAATGTCAAGCACACAGTTGGCTGCAGATAAATGTGTATGGAGTCAATAAATCTATAGGCTAATTGGGCAGAAGGCAGAACTCGTTAGAGGAAAGACAACAGAGTAAGTAGTGAATGCTGCAAACTTTGAACTGGTAAATGAGCATGTGGAGAAAACTAAAATAGTAGTCACAGTTAGCATAAACTTTATAAAAGACTTTATTTAAACATAATGCATTACGTCTACAAACTGGAATGGAATGTTTACCCTAGATAGAAAAGTCAGCAGATCTCTGGGTACTATTGGCGCTATCAGCCTCATTTAAGATGTTTAAATGATCTTGTGGTTGTTGTTGTTGTTAAGTGCTGTTGCATCTATTCTGATCCATAGTGACCCTGTGTAGGTTTTCCAAGGAGCAGCTGGTGAGCTTAAACCACCAACCTTGCAGTTCAAACAACTTTGCAGACTGACGCATTAGCTCACAGCGCTACACCAGGACTCAACTGATCTGGTAGAGGAAGTAAAATGTTCTGGTTTGTGGATAACACAAACCTATTGTCTAAGGTGATAAGGATATGTTATTCCTTTTCCTTAATGAGGAAAAATTATTAAATTATTCCTTATCCTTCTCTCTGCTATCTGAGTTAATTTTATAATCTCAAAATGTCTCCTTAGCTTTTTGAAATTCATATAATGAAAAACATCCCTACTCTTGGGTTAATTGTTGTTGTTGTTGTTAAGTGCCGTCGAGTCGGTTCCGACCCATAGCGACCCTGTACAGGGTTTCCGAGGGTGTAAATCTTTACGGGAGTAGAAACCCTCATCTTTCTCCCGCGGAGCGGCTGGTAGTTTCGAACCACTGACCTTAAGGTTTGCAGCCCGACTCGTCACCACTACGCTACCAGAGCTCCTTATCGATTGGTAAATAGATTACCAAATGAGATGAAAAGCTGTCTTCTGATGGGTGTGGTTGTGTGTATGTAAATGAATGCAGCTGTGCTTTAATAGGAATAGCTTAGATTATTTTCAACAATTATTTGCTGTTTGTTGTCTGATTTTCTCTGTTAATTCACATTTGTCAGTCTGTTTGCCATGGGGTGGCTTACTTGATAGGTTATTTTCCCATAAGCCCAGAAGTTTTTAGAGAGAAATGCACCATTTCTTAAAGCAAATGAACTTTGCAGTTGTTCTTTCTGCATTTCTGGGTCCTATTGCTATGAAAGCCCCTTCCTGCTGTCAGGAGAATAACTAAGTGAGATGGGCAGAGGGCTGACTGTACTATGGCATCCAGTCATTGTAGTTCTGGGAACAAGAAGTAGAAGCACAGAATCGACCCTATGGAAATCCCTCATATGTCAAAGACTCTTCTAAAAGTGACTAGAACATCAGTGGATGGCTCAGACTAACCACAACTATCCAGTTGCCTCCTTAAAACTACCATCTCTGTGTTTCCGCTAATGACATAACTTGTCTAAAACACCCACCTGTCCAAGGCTTCGTGGGAGTTGTGCCGGCTGAGCACCACCCTACCATAATTTTCATCTCTGCAAAGAAGGAACAAATTAGGTCACAAAAGGAGTTACCTCAGTATTTGGTAAGTGCAAAACAAAGAAGACAGACAAAGAGCTCACAACTTTTGGCAAGGTTCAGTCACTTTATTGAAGGCTTAAGAACACAACTGTTTATTTTAACCAGTCACCACTTGAAGGAGCAAGACGAAAAGAAGCAAGCTTGCCAGCACAAATGATGGCTATTCTGATTTATCCCATGAGTTTTCCGCATGATTCAACAATAGAATGAGTCTGTTGTGGTTTATGTTATGTTTTGTTGTGTTGTGTTTTTTTTGTTTTGTTTTGTTTTTTTCAGTCAGAGTGTGGGGACACAAATCTACCTACTTTTATCGATTCATCCATGGCTGTTGAGTTGGTGCGACTCAGAGAGACCCCGTGTGTTAAAGACTAGAACTCTTCCCTGTGGTGTCCTTGGTTGTAATCTTTGTGAAATCAGAGCAGCAGGCCTTTCTTTCATGGTGTGTTTGAACCACCAGCCTTTAGATTAGTTGTTAAATGCCATCAAGTCAATTGTGACTCATAGCAACCTTGTATAGGGTTTCCAAGGAGAGGCTGGTGGGTTTGAACCACCAACCTGTGGTTAGCAGTCCAGTGCTCATCCTACAGCCCCACTTCAGGACTCCATAAACATGTATGTTCCTGTGTATGTGTGTATGTGTTGTTCTTGTTTGGTACCAAAGAGTCTGTTCTGACTCTATAGGATTTCTGAGGCTTCAAATCCTTATGGGAGTAAAAAGCCTCATCTTTCTCCTGCTGAGCAGCTGGTGGATTTCAGCTGCTGGCCTACTTGGGGACCATTTGTTGTTGTTGTTGTTAAGTGCCATCGAGTCGGTTCCGACCCATAGCAACCCTGTACATTACCATTAGAAGGGTTTTTTCTGCTGGAAAAGCTTTCTACCGATATATACTTAATTTATTGAGGTCCATTATATTTGCAAGGAACTCTGGTAGTGTAGTGGTTATGAGTTGGGCTGCTAACCTCACGCACGGTCAGCAGTTTAAAACTACCAGCTGTTCCGTGGGAGAAAGATGAAGCTTTCTGCTCCCGTAAAGATTTACAGCCTCGGAAACCTTGTGCAGAGTCACTGTGAGTCGGAACCGACTCCACAGCACACCACCACCATTATATTTGGACATTTTAATTTCACGGACTTGACCGTTTGCCTGACAAAAGAAGAGTAAGTAGCAATATTTATATTAAAGTAGATTGATCATTCAAAGGAGACATAGCCCATTTTGAACTGTGGTAATACTCAGTTTGCTCCATTTGTCCTTGGAGTTATGTTATAAATTAGTCAGCAAAGACAATAGAGATAAAAGATAGTAAATATATAGACTCCCAAGGCACGTCTTTCTCACTTAGCACAACAAACATGAAAACACAGGCGACTTGAAGAAATATCAAAACCTGTAGTAGAGCCTTTGGATTTGAGCCAAGACAGAGAGTAAGTGCCAGCATGTCATCCCAGTCAATCATGAAATACCACATTTCCCATGGTTCTGCTCCTCCAGCACTACTCAACACCTACCAATCATTTTAAATAATGTTATAAAAGAATTGTCAAAGACAGCATTTTTTTTTTTTAAAGATGGGCAGTGAAACTAAAACAATGCCAACAAATATACATCTCCAGAGACCCCAAGAGAACGCTCCAGTTCACTAGGTAGCCCTTCGTGAGATTCATGAGAAACAGTAGCAGGCACTAGGGCCGCATTTTCCCTGAAGGAGAAAAACCGTAACACGCAGCCCAGTAATGCAGGGTTTCTCCACCTCAGAACTACAGACTTTTGGGCCTGAAAGACGAGGCTTTCTGCTCCCGTAAAGACTTACAGCCTGGGAAACCCTGTGCAGGGTCGCTGTGAGTCCGAACCGACTCCACGGCACATAACAACAATACAAACAATGTTATAAGACACAGTCCAGAAGTGAAAATGCTGGCTTCCCTGGGCCTTTGTAAGGAGGTCCACCTGGCACAAACCCCTCACTCCTAACGACTCTGATCTGTCTCAGACATCTTTAGTTAGATTTGTGCAAATATTCACAATCCAAAATTTATAGTCTACATATGACATCACTATATTACTATGGAAACACTTGTTGTTGTTGTTAAGTACCATGGAGTCGGCTCTGACTCAATAGTGACCCTGCACATGGTTTCCGAGGCTGTAAATCTTTATGGGAGCAGAGTGCCTCAAGTTTCTCCCACGGAAACGCTGGTAGTTTCGAACTGCTGACCTTGAGGTTGGCAGCCCGACTCGTAACCACTACGCTTACCAGAGCTCCTTATGGAAACATAGACGTGCCATATTAGGTTTTGATGGAAGCAAAAAATATCTCTTCATAGAAGAAAATTACTGTTGTCCAATAGTGTTAATGCCAAAGGAACCCTGGGGATGGGACACTTAAGCACTTGACTGTGAACCAAAAGATTGGTGGTTTGAACCCACCTAGCAACTCCGTGGGAGAGTTGGTGATCTGCTCCCATAAAGATTATTGCTGTTGTTAAATGTCATCATATCAGTTCCAACTCATAGCAACAACTCTGTATAGGATTTCTGAGCAGCGGTCAGTGGGTGCTTATTCTATAGCACCATATCAGAACACCCCCACTACCCACCCGTCTAAACATTGTTGTTGTTGTTTATTGCGAAGTGCCGGCGAGTCAGTTCTGACCTATAGCGAGCCTGTATAGGGTTTCTGAGGAGCAGCTGGTGAGCTTGAACTGCCGACCTTGCAGTTCAAACGCCTTGCAGTTCAAACGGCTTTGCAGTCCGGCGCATTAACCCACAGTGCCACATCAGAACTCCAGATTAGAGCCAAGTAAATCCAAGTGCACAGTTCTAGTTTGTCACACTCTATGAGTCAAAATCAACTTGAAAAAAATTAACAGTGACAACAGTGTTAACCCCAAACGTTAGTGTGATTCTCTAAATTTTAAAACAATAAGATTTAAACACAAAAGTTAACATAAACATTTTTATTTAATGTTGTAAGTATGTTCCTCAAATAACTTGATGTGCACAGCTTTGTAGAAAATAATGCAGGGTCTCTACCTCAGTACTATTGATATTATGGCCTGGATAGTCCTTGGTATGGGGGCTGTCCAGTGTATTTAAAGATGTTTAGCAGCATCAGATTTGTTTGAGATTTAGCAGCATCCCTTGCCTCTCCCCACCTGATGCAAGGATCACTCCCCAGTTGTGATAATCAGAAATATTTTCAAATATTGCTAAATATCCCAAAGAGAAAATTTTTCCTCATTTGAGAAAATGATATAAAGGAACAAGATGGGCCATGTTAAAATCTCAGCTCCACTAGTCAATAGATGTGCACCATTGGAAAACTGATCTAACTTCTCTGACCCTCAGATTCCTTTTCTATGAATGAGACTATAATACCTCCTTTGAATGGTTGTGGTATTTAATAATAGTTTGTTGAAGTATTAAACCCAACACAAGGGAAAATCAGAAAATGCATTCATACGTGTACATTTTGTGGTTAAGTGCCATTGAGTCAGTTCTAACTCATAGTGACCTTGTATAGGGTTTCCAAGGAGAGGCTGGATCATTTGAACTGTCAACCTTGTGGTTCAGTGCTTATACTACAGTGCCACACCAGATTGGTAAATGTCTATTATAAACCTATATTGGCAATGATGCTCAGCATAAAGCATTATAACCAACTCTCATATCATGCAGAAAAAGCTTTCTTTGTTGTAAAAAATGACACTACCACATTTACCAAACTTCCAGAGGTATGTGGCCACTTGGGACTAAAATGACCTGGAAACTTACATCCATGTGTTCAATTTTACTTGTACATATAGAAATTTTAGAACAATTCTATTAAATATATAAATTTGAAAAACATATTATTATGTGTTTACTTCTACTGCTTCATGGTGTGGCACTGTAGGATCAACACTGAACTGAAAACCACAAGGTCATCTGTTCAAACCCACCAGAAACCTCAGAAACCTTATACAAGGTCTCTATGAGTCAGAACCAATTCAACAGCACTTAACAACAACAACTTCTACTGAAAAGGAGCCTTAGTAGCATAACAGTTAAGTGCTTGACTACTAACTGAAAGGTTGGTGGTTCAAACCCACTCAGCTGCTCTATGGAAAAAGATTTGGCAATCTGCTCCCAAAAAGATTAACAATCTAGAAAACCTTAGGGGGCTCCTCTGTCACATGGTGTTGCTATGAGTCAAAAATTGACTTGAATATACCTAGCAACAACAACAAATGTCTACTGACATGATCAACATGCTTCAATAATTTTTTCACCATGGATCATATGCTACCTTTATAAAAACTGGAAAATCATATTGTCTTTTTAGTTTACCAAGCAAACACACACATCAATTCTAGGTGATAACCTTGAATTCTTACTCATTCTCACTAATGACAGCTTTTCTTATCCATGTAGGATATTAAAAATGGTAGAGATATTTTCGAGAGTCCAAGATAATCAATTTTTACTTTGTGACCTTACTGAACATTAGACCGCACAACAAATATGCTAGAAGAACACATTTGCTTTTCAAATGCTACTCTGTACCCATTCACCCACCCACCACTTCACCCCCTTACTTTTCTTCTTCAGGACGTTTCTTTATCCAGCTGCTATCTTGCAACAAAGGCCTTCTTTTGTTCACTTCGTGAAAACCCTGTTGCTTCAGCATGGTTCCCTGAGCAGTAAATTTCATCTCTATCAAAAGAAACATGAGAAATGGAGACCGCTGGTGTCATGGAATGGAGTGTGGGTGTGTTCACTTGAACATCTTCGGGGCTCATCTGATTGGCTAGCTTTGGTCTTCCAGGCTGGCAAGCATAGTACTTGTTTCAAAGTAGGGCTTACCGGCAAGAAAGAACAAATCCACACCTGCTCATCAGAGATAACATACAGAACGTGTTCAGGTGCCAAATGAAACTGCCAGTACAGATCACCAGCCCCATCCAGCTCCAAGAATGTGGAACCACAGGCTGGGATAAACCCATCCATGGCTTACTGGGTTGGCCCTTTTACTTAATCAGAAGCATCCAGAGGTACACATAGAACTGATCTTAAAGTACCTAGTAACTAATAGTAAATCATGTTGCATTAGCATATAAGTAACTTACTTCTTTAATCCTATGGGAGCCAGAAGCAAATAATTTACCTGCCCCTCCCAACACATACCCCCTAAAAAGGCCATTTTTATTGATAATTTAAATTGAAAATTACAATCTGTAGCACTCTTGCTTTGTCCTTAAACCTAACACTGTTGTTGCTGTTAAGTACCATTGGGTCGGTTCTGACTCATGTTGTTGTTGTTAAGTGCTGAAGAGTCAGTTCTGATTCATAGTGACCCTATATACAATTTCCAAGGAGCTACTCGTGGGTGTGAACCACTGACTTTGTAGTTAACAGTCCAGTTCTTAACCTACAACGTCACACAGTGCGTATCATATCAGAAATGCTAAAAAACAAAGATGTCACTTTGAGGAATAAGGTGTATCTGACCTAAAAGAGATGTGGTACTTTTAATCACCTCATATGCATGTGAAAACTGGACAATAAACAAGGAAGACAGAAAAAGATTTGATGCATTTGAATTACCATGTTAGAGAAGAATATTGTAAGTACCATGGACTGCCAGAAGAACAAACAAATGTATCTTGGAAAAAGTACAACCAGAACACACCTTAGAAGGGAGTATGGCAAAACTTTTGTGTTCTGTACTTTATACATGTTATCAGGAGGGACATCATTCTTGGTAAAGTAGAGGGTCAGCAAGAAGAGGAAGACCCTTAGTGAGATGGATTGACATAATGTAAGCAATGATGATCCCAAACGTGACAGCTGCTATACTGATGGCATAGAACTAGGCAGTGTTTCATTCTTTTGTATATAGGATTGCTATGAGTCAGAACCAACTTGATGCCCCTAATGGTGCTGTGGGATAAAACACTGAACTGCAAGGTTGATATGAACCACAGGTCAGCAGCTCAAACCGACCAGTTATTCCTTGGAAATCCTGTACAGGGTCACTATGAGTCCAAACTGACTCAAAGAAACTTAACAACTACAACAACAAATAATAATTAGAATACTGCTTCTAAGAAATGCTGGTGTGGTCCTGTAGGATAAGCACTTGATCATGAGATTGGCAGTTCAAACCCATCAGCCACTCCTTGAAAACCCTATGCAGTGTCTCTAGAATTGAAGTGACTTGATGACACTTAACAACAGCAGCAATATTGCTTCTAAACATTCAATATCTATATAAAAGAATTCAGACCTTTCTATAGTTTTCTTCCCGCCATATTTTTTAAGTTTTCTGAGTAAGAAAAGATCATATACATTACCATTTCCTTTTTGAGTCGTTTTTCTCAAGGCAAGATTTGACATGCTGCCTTCTGATAAGGCTCTAAAAGAAAAATGGGGTAGAAAAACACAGTAATGATTCTGTAAATTTACATGTGATTGTTTCATGGCTAACAGATAAATACATTTGTCAATGACATCAACCAAAACACATGGCCTGGCACTGTTAGCTAGCTATTGGGCTGCTACCCACAAGATCAGCAGGCAGTTCACACCCACCAGCCACCCTGTGGAAGAGAGATGAGGCAGTCTGATCCTGTGATAGTTATGGTTTTGTGTCAAATTGACTGGGCCTGGATTCCTAATGGTTTGGCAGTCAAGAGAGAGTAATCCACCATAAAGAGATCTAATATAATGTAATCACAACCATTATATAATCTAATACGATCGGTCCTGATCGGCTGTAATTTCCTAAGTGTTAGAAATCCTCACTTCTATGATGTTAATGAGGTAGGATGCAGTCTACAGGATTTAGTTGTATCTTGAGTTAATCTCCTTTTAGATATGAAAGGAAAGAAGAGTGAGCAGAGGAAGAAAGACCACTACCCCCAAGAAAGAAGAGTTGGGACTAGAGTCCATCCTTTGAATCTTTGGTCGCTACACTGTGATGCTCCTTGTTGCTGTTGGGCTTATCCTACAGTGTCATACCAGATGAACTCCCTAGATCCAGTGAAAGACTAATGCCAAGATACACTGAGATCTCCAAGGAAGGCTGGGCCTAAAGATACCTGAAAGGAAACAAGGATCTTTCCCCAGAACCAGAGCTCTGAATTCTGACTTCTAGTCTTCTAAACTGTGAGAGAATAAATTTCTGTTAAAGCCATCTACTTATGGTATTTCTGTTACAGAAGCGCTAGGTAGTTAACACAGACCCAATAAAGATTTACAGTCTCAGAAACCATATGTAGGATCACTGAATCGGAAGCAACTCGATGGCACTGGGTTTGATTTTTTTCTTTTCTTTCTTTCTTTGATTTCATGGCTAACTGAGGCATTGACCAAGTCATATGGTCTGTGATAATGACATTGACCAAGTCACATGGTCTGTGATAATGAATACATAACACCAAATTTTTCAAAGAGCCTGAGTTCAGCTGTTTCAAACTATTTATTGTGCAGATGAAGAAACAGAAGCCCAGAGCATTTAGTGCCATTAATGTCACACAATATGCAATTGGTTGAATCAAGCCATTAATTCATTTAGTCAATTAATAGACACATTTTCAGCACATAGTATATGTCAGTCACTGAACCAGGAGCTGCTTACAAGGAGATAAGAGAAACACAATTTCTGGTCTTCATCAATGAGGAGAGAGACACAGTATTATATGAAAACCACTCTAAGAAGTCTGTGTGCAGTGACCAGTGAGTAGCAAGAAGGTAAAGTTAGCTAAGATTGGGACCAGCCACTAGGGTCCTATTGTCATTTCTTTTGTTTATCCTATACCCACTCTGTTAAACAAATCACACTGTCCCTGAATGGACAAAGAATACTGA
>NW_006408523.1:41252985-41266568 GCF_000296735.1 Chrysochloris asiatica
GCATCATACTGTGGAGCCAGGAATCCTAGTGTGGTGCTGTGGGTTAACGCGCTGAACAGCAAGGTCAGCTTGAATTATAAGGTTGACAGTTCAAGCTCACCAGCCACTTCTTGGAACTCTTATCCAGAGACGCTATGAGTCGAAATCGACTCGATGGCACTCAACAACAATAACTGTGGAGTCAGAGCTTAGTGTACAGCCAGCATTATTCCCCCTCCCACCTTATTTTCTGCCAGTAAAGCACCTGCTAGTGCATGATAAACAGAGCCCATGTAATAATGTCACCATTACATTTATTAAATATTTGTATTAGAAAAGAGCCGCTTACTTTCTATAATTTTCAATGGAATTTTAAGTAAGCTGCTTACTTTCTATAAATTTCAATGTCCTGGAGAAGGACATCATGCTTGGTAAAGTGGAGGGTCAATGAAAAAGAAGAAGACGCCCAATGAAATGGATTGACACAGTGGCAGCAGCAATGGGCTCAAGTATAGCAACAATTGTGAGCATGGCGCAGGACGGGGCAGTGTTTTGTTCTATTGTGCATTGTTGTTGTTGTTGCTAAATGCTGGTAAGTTGGTTCCGACCCATAGTGACCCTGTATAGGCTTTCCAAGGAGCGACTGGTAAGCTTGGACCATCAACCTTACAGTTCAAACGACTTTGCAGTCTGCCACATTAACCCACAGCGCCACACCAGGACTCCCTATTGTTCATAGGGTCCCTATAAGTTGGAATCAATTTGACAACACCTGCCAACAACAACACTGTTGTTGTTGTTGTTGTTATGTGCCATCGAGTCGGTTCCGACCCATAGCGACCCTGTATAGGGTTTCCGAGGGTGTAAATCTTTACGGGAGTAGAAAGCCTCATCTTTCTCCCGCGGTGCAGCTGGTAGTTTCGAACCACTGACCTTAAGGTTCGCAGCCCGATTCGTAACCACTACGCTACCAGAGCTCCTTAACAACACTAGGATCAGATTATTAGAAAATATCTTACTCTGCTTAAATCTCATGGCTGTAATATATCCATTGCCCAAAGATTTCATTCTTTAATATTATAATATATCCATGATCACTCTAAGAAACCCTGATGGTGCTGTAGGATAAGCACTGTACTGCTAACCACAAGGTCAGCAGTTCAAACCCACCAGCTGCTTCATGGGAAAACAATGAGGCTGTCTGCTTTGTAAAGATTTTCAGCCTCAGAATCCCTATAAAGGTTCACTCTGAGTTGGAATCCACTCCATGACAGTGAACTTGCTTGTTTATTATTTTTTTCATGATCACCCCAGTATATAGCAAACAAACAGGACTTTGTTTCTATCCCCCAAATGTGTCGGTGATATCCAATATAAAAACAAGTGGGCTTTCAAGCCACTGATCAGCCATCCATCATTCTTCACGATGTCCCTTCCTAAGTTGTTAGAATACTTTGTAACATCTTCCATAGTAAAACCCAAACATCCATTGCATTGAGCCATTTCCAACTCATAGTGACCTGCAGGACATGATTGAACTGCCCCAGAGGGCTCCCAAGCGTGGACTCTTTGGGGAAGCAGACTGTCACATCTTTCTCCTGTGGAGCTGCTGGTGGGTTCAAACTGTTGACCTTTCAGTTACCGGTCAAACATTTTAACCTCTGCAAGGCTAGGACTCCTTTCTTCCCATATCATACTGCTTTGTAACTGTCTGGATATCTGGTACTTTCATTACACTGAACTTCCAAAAGGAAATCATCGTGGTTTTTTCATTCTTACAGTCCCTGAACTTAAAATAGAAACGGATACATTTATTGAATGAATATTGTTGACTAAATGGGTGACCTAAGGAAAGAAATATTTTTTAAGAAAAGAAATTGAAATTGAATCAGCAGACAAAGAAACAGATTGATTGAATCATCTTCCTCAATATTCCTGAAAATTTTATATTGCCCATAAGAGTAGATATGAGGAAGAAAGATGAAACTTTCTGCTCCTGCAAAGGTTTATAGCCTCGGAAACCCTATACAAGGTCACTGCGAGTTGTAACCAACTCGATGACACTTAACAACAGCAACATAGGAATAGATAGAATTTTTTTTTCATCTGGAAAGGTGTTCAATATATACACATTCTCCTTTTACTTCACTTTGCAGAGATGTGGGCTAACTTACTTGGACACTTTTTGAGAGTGAAGGCCTGAAGTGGCTGACTCTGCCGGGGCCTTCAGGATGAGGAGACAGTGGGTCTAGTCCACACACTTTCAGGAAAAAAAAGACTAAGGAGATGTTTATTGTTTTGAGCCCAACACAAGAATGTGACTTCACCAGGAATACTTTGCTTTTCTCCAGTGGGATTTTTCACTGATCTTCTGGCCGGCTAGATCTTTCTCAGAGAAGCCAAACTGATCCTAAGCCACTAATATGTGATTAGAAGGGAAGCAGCTAGACATATACAAATCACAGATTTGGTGAAACATTGACTCTTTGAGGCAATCACTACATGGGGAAACCCAAAGTTCCTTAGCACCATACAAAGTCTAATTAGCTGAATTTGGGCTACTAAAACGTCATCATGTAAGTGTTGAGTAGATTTGAAGCCCAGAATAACCTCAGTCCCTGAAACCAATTATTTCTTTAAAATTTTCATAAAAATAAACTTTTGCTACATTTACTTTTAAAACAACTAATTCAGGAGGCTTGCAGTCTCTTAACCACTCTATATTAGGTTATTCTTAACAATTATTTAAAGGGTCTTAAATTGTTAATTAATTTTTAGTGACTATATACATGTTTTTGTTGTTGTTAAGTGCCGTTGAGTCGGTTCCGACCCATAGCGACCCTGTATAGGGTTTTTGAGGAGCAGCTGGTGAGCTTAAACCACCGACCTGTAGTTCAAATGGCTTTGCAGTCTGGCACATTAATGCACAGCGCCACACCAGAACTCCATATATATATAAATATAAATATAAAGATAAAGATAAAGATAAAGATAAAGATAAAGATAAAGATAAATATATATACTGGTACAATAGGGTAACCCTGTTTCCAATCAATAGTGAGAACTGGCATCTGATGAAGAGACTGTTATTGTTATTAAGTATTAAGTGTCTTGGAGCAGGTTCCAACTCATAGCTACCCATGTAGGGTTTGCAGGGTGGGTTTGAACGGCCAACCTTGTGGCTAGCAGTCCACACCAGTGTTAAATTAGAACATCTCTCCATACGTATTTGGCACATTTGTGTGGCTTTTGCTTGTTTGTTCCAGGTCTATTTGTCATGACTGCACATTTGTGTAGTGGTATAGATGAGAGAGCATGTTTTCATATCCAGTCCTATTAATGATCCACGTTTTGCTCAAAATGCCAGACAATAAAGATTGTGACCCAGTGGAGGTTCCACAGTTATTAGCAGTGGATGGAAAGTACATATTTGTTTCTAAACTTAAGATAATCTTGTGAAATAGAATTTGAGTCCATTTTATTCCTGCAAAACCACACAGGATATACAAGCATTAAGTTTGCTGTTTCTTATGCTCAGGTGAAGCCCTTGTCTGCTGCTGTTTTATGCTGTTGTTGTTGTTAACTGTTGTTGAGTTGGTTCTGACTCACAACAACCCTGTATGGGGTTTCCAAGGAGTGGCTGGTAAGTTTCAATCTCCGACTTTGTAGTTCAAACTGAACTTGCTGCTCTGTGGGGTCTACCTGCAGGATGGCTCCTGGAGAAGCCACCCTGATTCTCTTGGTGCCAGGTGGTAGTGATAGAATTCATGAGACATCCAAAGAATGAGGGGTCAAAGGCAGACAAGGCCTCTGCTATCTACCACTCCCCATTCACTCAAATACCCTTGTACTAGGTTACTCTTGCAATGAGTGGCACTTGATGAACCGGATTCTGAGGAACGAGTTGGTTTTGGTTTAGAAGCTGGCTCTACCCTGGGCATGTCATGCTCTCTCTGAACTTCAATTGTCTTATCGTGGAGGTGGAGGTAGTAAAAGTCGCCATTCAAAGTTTATGTGAAAACAGAGAGAATGTCTGGGAGGTACTTAGAACAGGAATTCAACTTAGGGACATTTATGCTCCTAGTCATTCCCTTGCACAATAGGGCAATTAAAGGCACAAAGGACATGGGCCAAAGACCAGTGCAAAGCTCTTTGAATGACAGGATTTTAGAAATGTTGAGATCGGTTTTTTTTCAGTAAGTACCTGGGAGCATTGAGGAAGATAGAGGGAAAAGACTTATCTCTTCCAGACAGACAAAAAGCAGATTATTATAAAATGCCTTTCCTCCATTTATGCTGCCCCAGGCTTTTTATCCCTGCCATTGCCTCTCAACTGAAATTGCAATTTCTGAAAATCCATTATCAAATACATCTTTAGCATTTGACCACCTCAGAATCCCTGAGAACTCTTTAGGTCTTCATAACTAAGGAGAAAGGAATTTGTCAGAGCCAGTTAGGAACAAGAATAGGTAACTAAGAACCTAGACAAGCAGGGCTAGACTAAGGCAAAATTAACACGTCGGTGAGATTTGTCTTTTGGCCAAGTTTCAGCGACCTCACAAACACCCAGCTGCCATTTCATGGAAAAATCCCATTAGCTTCTGATTCCATGAACTCTTTGAAGCCCCCTCATATGTGGAGAAAGGAGCCTTGTTAATGTAGTGGATTCTGAGCTGAACTGCTAACCACAAAGTCAGCAGTATGAACCTACCAGTTGCTTAGAGGGAGAAAGATGAGACTTTCTGTTCCCATAAAGATTTATAGCCACAGAAACCCTATACAGGGTCACTGTGAGTTGGAATTGATTTGGTAGAACACAACCACCATATATGGAGAAAGGACCCATAAAGACAAAAGGACTTAGTATTCATGAAAGTCATAATGTGGTTCTGGAAATCTCTATGTCATACACAGGCAAACTGGGACAGTGGTTCACTTTAACTTCTTAGCACAGTAATGGTAGTTGTTGAGCTTTTTTGACATTTCTCTACCCAGAACTATTTGTTTCTCAGAAATCACTGGAAATAGGGTAAGCATCTCAGAATTGGGAAATGGCTAATGTTATAAGACCATGTTAACAGAAGGTGAAAAGGGTCTAATAATTTAAAAATAATCAACAGATGAGCTATTTTCAGGTGCATAAATAGAAAAAAAAAAAATCTAACAATTCATTATCACCTAAAAAGAGTTGAAATAGTCTATAACAAGAAAACCAATAGGGCTTCACAAGTGTCCATGTTGTGATGTCAATTTAAATTAATTTTTAAAGATTTTACTAGACACCAGCAACAATGTTTAGCCTAACACTGCAGTGCAGAAGGAAATCCAAAAATTACCAGCCTGGACAAGACTCATTTCGCCTGTGAAACAGACGATTTTTTTTTTAATGTCATGCTCCTTATAGTTTGAGAATTATTTCGTTTAGTGAAACTTGCTTACTGATGGTGAATCGGGGCTCCGAGTATGTTAAGTGACGTCAAGTTGATTCTGATCCGTAACGACCCTGTATAGTTTCCAAAGAGCCGCTGATGAGCTTGAACCACCAATCTTGCAGTTCAAACGACTTTGCAGTCTGACACATTAGCTCACAGTGCAGCACCAGGTTCATAAGATTGCAGGAATGAAATCCTTTATCCAGCTGTCTGTGTACTACCAGCTTTCTGCGTCTAATATAGCTCCCCTCTCTCCACCGTCAATGTTTCTTGAAATCCCTTGGTGGCATAAATGGTTAACACACTCTTACTCAAAAGTCTGGCAGTTTGTGCCCACCAGAATTAATTCAGAAGAAAGACCTGGTGATCTACTTATGAAAAATCAACCGTTGAAAGTCCTATGGAGCACAAGCCCATCTGATACACAGAGGTCACGAGGAGGTAGAATTGACTCATTAACTGACTTGCCAAAGTTGTTTTACTATTGTTTTTAATAGGTGGCTCTTGCTTCTACCACCTGTGTTATTGTAAAATGACAACATAAAGTGTTAGCATAAATTGAATTCTACTCTCTAAGACAATTATCTATTTGATTTTACAAAAGACACTGGTCTAATATTTAGTAATAAAAGTATTTTCTGACAAAAATGATTTACCACTTTAACCCCTCATGGACTATCTCCAGTTCTAGCTGAAAATGTAGGTCACTGACTGTGAGTCAAATACCTGCTTTTAAGTTGATTCTAACTCATGTCAACACAGTTAACTGCTCCACTGAATTTCCAAGGTTGGGACCTTTAGGAAACAGACCACTGGGCTTGTCTTCCAAGGTGGCTCTAGGTAGATTTGAACTACCAACCTTTTGGATAATAATCAAATGCTTAACTGTCTAATTACCTTAAATACTTTCTCATTTTTCATATTCATAACAGCTTTCTCATGTGGCCATTCATTATCCCAGTGTTATACAGTATTTCAATAGCCACCTTCTAGTACTGTTGTTGTTGTTATGTGCTGTGGAGTCAGTTTGACTCATAGTGACCCTGTACAGGGTTTCCAAGGCTGTAAATCTTTATGGGAGCAGAAACCTCATCTTTCTTCTGTGGAACAGCTGGTAGTTTCGAACTGCTGACGGTGAGATTAGCAGCCCAATTCAGAATCACTACGCTACCAGAGTGTTACTAATACATTATCACCATAAAAAAAAAAAAAAAAAAAAAATCTGTTAAAATTTTTAACAAGAAAAGAAATCAGGCATTTTCATCAGTTATTAGTTTTTGCAGAATTTTCCTTTGCCTACTAAAGCCTGTTGTTGTTAAGTTAGTTCTGATCCATAGCAATCCTGTAAGGGTTTCTGAGGAGCAGCTGGTGAGTTTGAAACACTAACCTTGTGATTCAAACTGACCTTGCGGTCGAGTGCTTATCCTGCAGCACCACACCACTGATATATATTTTCCAATGTAATTTAAATTACTTAAATAATTGTTACTAATATAACTTCAAAATATTTCAATTTATGGATTTATGCTGAATTATAATTCCTGTTATTCTTACAATACCATACAAAGTCTTTAACTACATCTCTGATTATGTTCTTTGGATAGATCTCCAGAAGTGAAATTATAAGCCAAAGGGTAAAACTTCTAGAAAGGTTTTGCTCCCTATTGCCAAATCTCTTTCCACAAATTGTATACCAGATTACACTGCACCAGTAGCATACTGAAGTGTATACATTTGCCAGGACTTACACTTAACATTTATTGTCTCTAGTAATGGAGTCCTGGTATGGCGCTGTGGGTTAATGCGTCAGACTGCAAAGCCGTTTGAACTGCAAGGTAGACAGTTCAAGCTCACCAGCTGCTCCTTGGAAACCCTATACAGGGTTGCTATAGGTCGGAACCAATTTGACGGCACTTAACAACAACAACAAATAATGTAATAGGTGATACTAGAATCATGATAGTTTAATTTGCATGCTTTACATTTACTGGGTTTTTAAATTTCTTGTTTCATGTATTGTCTATTGATGTTTGTCGTTGTCATTGTTAGGTTCCAACTCATAACCACGCTGTGTACAATAGAACCAAACACTGTCTGGTCCTGCGCCATCTCACAGTTGTAAATGTTTGACTCCACTGTTGCAGACACTGTGTCAATCCATCTCCTTGAAGGCCTTCCTTTTTTCAAGCATGATGTCCTTTAACAGGAACTGATCCCTTCTGATAGCATATCCAAAGTACGGAAGGCAAAGCCTCACCATTCTCACTTCTAAGGAACAGTCTCATTGTACTTCTTCTAAAATGCATTTGTTCTTCTAGACATCATGGGAGTGTTAATATTCTTTGCCATCACCATAATTCAAATATATCCATTTTCTCCAGTCTTTCTTTTTCATTGTTCAGCTTTTACATGTATATGAGGTGATTGAAAATACCATGGGTCACATACACCTTTGTCCAAGTGACATCTTTGCTTTTTAACACTTTAAAGAGGTTTTGTACAGCAGGTTTGCCCAAAACTATACATCCATTTTTTTACTGCTGCTTCCATAAGCACTGATTGTGGATACAAGTGAAATTAAATCTATGACAACTTTGACCTTTCCTCCATTTATCATGATGTTTTTATTGGTACAATTGTAAGTATTTTTGCTTTCTTTGATATTTATTTTCTATTTTTTCCATTAGTGTCTTGTGCTTTTCATACTGCTTTCTTGTTTCCTTTATATGCGAGAAGCACTTATCCTTACATCACAAGCATTTTATTTTCCTATGTAGTTACCTACAGTTTAGTTATCTGAGATTCTATAACAGAAATACCACAAGTGAATGGCTTAAAAAGAGAAATGTATTCCCTCAAAGTTTAAGAAGCCAGAGTCTAAATTCAGGGTCCTGGCTCCAGGGGAAAACGTTCTTTCTCTGTTGGCTCTGGAGAAAGGTCTTTGTCTCCTTTCAACATTTTTGGGCCTGGCATTCCATGAGGATCTAAATGCTTCTTGGCACCAATCTTCTCTGTATAGGAATCTCTGGTCCAAAAGACATGCTCCACTCCTGGTTCTTCTTTCTTGATGGTATTCAGGTCCCTTCAATCTCAGCTCTTTTATATTTCTCTTTTATAATTTCAAAGGAGATTAATCTCTTTTATATTTCAAAGGAGATTGCCTCAAGATGCAACCTAATTGTGTAGATTAAATCCTACCTCGAATTTTAAACACAAAGGATAACTGTTATAAGAGCACAAAATGTAGGATAATGACATAATACTAAGAATCATTGCCTAACCAAGTTGATACATTTGGGGGCGGGGGGGGGGGGCACACACAATTCAATCCATAACATTCCACCCTTTAAACCTACTGCCATCAAGTGGATTCTGACTCACAGTGACGTTGTGTAGGATTTCACAGACTGTAAATCTTTATAAGAGCAGACAGCTTCATCTTTCTCTCAAGCAGCAGTTGGTGAGTTTGAACTACTGATCTTGTGATTAGCAGCCCAGTGTCTCACCAACAGTGCCATCAGAAATTCTTACTCCACCCTTTACCCTGTAAAATTCATGTCCATGCCATATGTTTTACATTTTCATCCCAACTCCAATTCTAAATTCCATCCTGGGACAAAATTCCTCTATGTTTGTGAACCTATGAAATATAAAATGCAAGTTATCTGCTTCCAAAGTAAAGTTGTGGAACAGGTACAAGGTAGATATTTCCATTACAAATGAAATGATTTGAGAAAAAGAAGGGGGAATGGGCACCAAGCAAGTTAAGAACTCAACAGAACAATTTACCTTAGCTCCCCAAATTTGAAAATAATCCCCTCCTCTCTAAAACTCTCTAGACAGTAGCCCTGACCTCCAGACTCCGGGTATTGGACATATTTTCTGGATTATGGGATGGCAACTAGGCTCCCTTGGCTATGGGCAGCCCCATTCTTCCAGCCTCTCTAAGTGACAACCACACACACCTCTTCATCCAGACTTACTCCCTCAGTTTTGGAAAATGAATCCAGTCCCATCCCCTAGAACTCATGGATGGCAGCCCCACACTCTCAAAGAGAATTGGTGACGATATGGCTGCAACCTAGGAGGCTGTGGCCCCATCTTTGAGACACTAGAGATAATGGCTCCATCCTTTGAGACCAAGGCAGCTTTGCTTTCCATCTTCTTTGTCTCTTCAGTTTCTGATGACTGGTTCCTTGGCCACTTGGCTTTTCAGGCTTCTTGGTCTGGGCAAACTTCTATCCTGTTCAGCCAAGTGTTACAAAGCTTTTCAGTTCTGCCGATAAGTATTCAAAGGCAACCCACTCTGCCAGTAAGACTTATGCTTGAAGGGGCTCAGCTTTCTTGCTTCTTGTGTCAGTAAGCCTATCTCTGTCAACAAGTTCCCAGAGGTATGTCATGGTACCATGCAACATCCTGCCTGAAGGCATTCAGCTCTCTTGCTCTGTAAGTTGGCTCCCACATCATCCTGGGCTTGTCTCGGGTTCTACTCTGTTGCTGCTTCTCACCATCTGCACTATCACCAGTATTATAGTCATGTCCTCACAACTGTCTTTGATGTCCTTACCCCACCAACAGCCTCTTCAAGGCAATCTAAACTTTTACTATTAGGCACTTTGAAACTTTCCAAGCCTCTATTCATTAACCAAGTCCAAACCCACTTCCACATTTTGGGTATCTGTTAGAGCAGAACCCTACTCCTAGTACCAAATTCTGTCTCTTGGTTATTTAGTGCTGTCATAACAAAAGTACCACCAGTAGATGGTTTTATCAACAAACATTTATTCTTTCACAGTTTAGGAGGCTAGAAGTCTAAATTCAGGGTATAGTTTCTAGGGAAAAGACTTTCTCTGTTTTGGAGGAGGGTCCTTGGCTCCTTTCAACAACTGTGGCCCCAGTATCCACTGGAGATGTACATGTGTCTTGACATCAATCTCCCCCTGGGTCTATGAGGCTCTTCTGCAAAGATGTTGCGTCAAAGATATTCCATTTTTTTCTTGGTGGTACTGAAGTCCTTCTAACTCTTTTGTTGTTGTTATTAGGTGCCATGGAGTCAGTACCGACTCAAAGTGACCTTATGCACAACAGAACAAAACACTGCCTGATCCTGGGCCAACCTCACTACTGTTGCCACATTTGTGTCCATCGATGCTGCCACTTCACTAATCCATCTCCTTGGGGGTTTTCCTCTTTCGCTGACCCTCGCTTATTTAATCAATTTTATATTTCATCTAATCCATCTCCTTGAGGGTTTTCCTCTTTTTCTCTGACCCTCCCTTATTTAATCAACTTGATATTTCAAAAGAGATTGACTCAAGCTGCAATCTAATCCTGTAAATCCTACCCTGACTCTTTAACATACCTGACTTCACTCCTATCTCATTGACATCAGAGAGATTAGGATTTATTTCTAACACAGAAAGTAATTATATCAGATTACAAAATGGAAGATAATCACATAGTACTGAGAATCATAGTGTACCCAAGCTACTTGCGGGGGACACAAATCAATCCATTGCACCCACTTTTCTAATTTTATATCATTTTTAGCAGGAGTTTTCAATTTTGTATTCTCCATATTTTCCTTATGATTTATTCAACTCTAAAATTCTGTGTACATTGTCCATAATACTTCACTATTACTCAAAATCCAATCTATCACCAAGTCTTATAACTCTACTCTTGTTTATCTCTTGATTTTATTTCCACTGTCCCCTCCCCAATCCAGGAGTTCTGGTAGCGTAATGGTTACGAATCGGGCTGCAAACCGCAAGGTCAGCAGTTCGAAACTGCCAGCTGCTTCGCAGGAGAAAGATGAGGTTTTCTGCTCCCATAAAGATTTACAGCCTTGGAAACCCTGTTCAGGGTCACTATGGGTCAGAACCGACTCGACAGCACTTAACAACAACAACTCCCCAGTCCAAGATACTGTAATCTCTAAACTATTGTAACAGCTTCCTAGCTATTATTCCAATTTCCAGACTTACTCTCTTCAAATCTGTTCTTTTTATCAGTGCCAAAGTAGTCACCATCTTGTTTAAAACTCTTCAGTGGTGCTGCATTTCTGTCATGATATCTTACGAGGCCAAACCCTCAATGTGATTTCTTCTGCTCCCCACTTCTTACTCAAACTTTAATTTCAGCCAAGATGAGTCATTCCAGTTCCTTCAAGGCTCCATCTTTTCATCACTGCCATACGTTTCTTAGTCTATGCTCGTTGGCCAGCACATTCTTCATTCTGATCTTCCCCCACCTCTTCACTTTGTTTTTAGGAAAGATTTCCTTTCATACTTCAGATCACACATTAGAGTCTACATCCTTCAGATCACACATTAGAGTCTACATCTTTCAGATCACACATTAGAGTCTACATCCTTCAGATCACATATTAAAATAGACATCCTTCAGATCACACATTAGAGTATACATCATTCAGATCATACATTAGAGTATATATCCTTCAGATCACACATTAGAGTCTACATCCTTCAGATCACACATTAGAGTCTATATCCTTCAGATGACACATTAGAGTATACATCCTTCAGATCAAACATTAGAGTCTACATCCTTCAGATCACATATTAAAGTATACATCCTTCAGATCACACATTAGAGTATATATCCTTTAGGAAGCACTCTGTGACACCACAACCTGTATACCTCCCTCCTCAGGCTGAGTCAGGGGTCCTCCTATGTGCTCAAATAGCAAAAGACACTTCTTCATAACAATATTTACTGTACATACAGACAACTTGTCTGTCTGCATACTCACCCTTTCACCTATAACATGTACACACATGTACATGCCTGCCCCCCCCCACACGCACACACACATAAAATCTTGAAGGCAGTGACCAAACCTGTTTGCTCCTCCATTGTATTTCCAGAATTTATTAAAGTACCTGGCATATAATCATTCATAAAGCAATATTATCCAAACAAACATAAGATTAAACATTTATGCATATTTGTCTTCAGATTTAAACATTTTTAAATTTAAATTTAAATTTTAATTATTATTGAAGCCCTAATCATATGGCTTTACTTTGAGAGTAATTGAGTTTTCCCATTTATATGTTATTCCTCTTTGCCATATATTAAATTTATGAATACTCTAGGATGCATTTCATGGCTCTGTTCTGTTATAGGAAACTGTCTTTAGTGTCTTGCAATAGAAATACATTATTTTAATTCCTGTTTTTTTTATAAAGACTACATTTTTAATATCTATCGATAAAAATACTCTATACCACACAATATATATATATTTTAAATCCATTAGCTATTTCTACTCATTCATTTAAGTTTGAAATTATTTTCACAGGTTCCAAAATTGATATTGCATCTGGCTGGAAAGATTCAACGTTTACAATATTCAATCTGTATTCCCAAAAATAGCAATTAAACCACCTCTTACTCAGAAAAGCTTTCATGTTTTACAGTAATATTTTGTGATTTCTTCATATGTATACCACATTCTCATGAAGGCTTGTTCTAGTTGCTTTTCATTTCTCTGTACTTTTGTAGAAAAGTATATATCTATTTATATGGGAGGTTATAAATATACATATTATTCAGCAAAAATCTTAAATTATGTCTTTTAATCTACTGGTAAGTATTCTGAAATGTTATCATTGTTAGGTGCCATTGAGTCTATTCTAATTCATAGCTTCAACAGAATGAAGCATTGCTGGAGTCCTGTGCTATCCACACAATTGTTCTTATGTTTGAGCCCATTGTTTCCACCACTGTGTCAATCCATCTCATTAGGAATCTTCCTCTTTTCAATTGGCCCTACACTTTTCCAAGCATGATGTCCTTCCCCAGGGAATGTTTTTTCTGGACAATATTTCCAAAGTACGAGAGACAAAGTCTTGCCATCCTCACTTCTAAGGAGGACTCTGCATGTGATATTAACGACATGCTTTCCACACAGATTTGTTTGTGTGGAATACTTTCAATATTCTTCGTCAACACCATAATTCAAGTGCATCAATTCTTCTACAGTCTTCTGTATCCATTGTCCAACTTTCACATGCATATGTTGTTGTTGTCAGGTGCCATCGAGTCAGAACCGACTCATAGTGACCCCATGCACAGCAGAACAAAACAATGTCCGATCCTGGGCCAACCTCACTATCGCCGCCACACTTGACACCATCAATGATG
>NW_006408523.1:41268596-41269631 GCF_000296735.1 Chrysochloris asiatica
TGTTCTTCCTTTTTGGTTTTCTGATTCCAGATCTTTGCACATTTTGTTGTAATATTTGGCTTTATCTTCTCGAGCTGATCTTTAAAATTTTCTGTATAACTCTTGTAGATCCAAGCAAAATGAAATCTTGGGTAATTTCAGTCTTTTCTCCATTCATCATGATTTCTCCATTCATCATGATGCTATTTTCTCCATTCATCATGATGTGAGGATTCTTGTTTGCTTTACATTGAAGTGCAATCCATATCTTAGGCGGTAGCCTTTTATCTTAATCAGTATTTTAAGTCCTTTTTGCTTATACTGAGCAAGGTTGTATCATCTGCATATCACAGGTTGTTGATGGTTCTACCTCCAATCCTGATGCAAAGGGCTACACGTAACTCATCTTCTCCATCTATTTGCTCAGCATATATTGTGGAAGTATCATGAAAGGAAAGGAGCTCTGGTAGCATAGTGGTTACAAATTGGGCTGTGAACCTTATGGTCAGTAGTTAAAAACTACCAGCTGTTCTGCAGGAGAAAGATGAGGCTTTCTGCTCCCATAAAGATTTTACAGCCTCGGAAACCCTGTACAGGGTCGCTATGGGTCAGAACCGACTCAACGGCACTTAACAACGACAACAATTGTGAAAGGATGTAATCTTTGAGCATACTTTTTCTGATTTTACACCATTCAATATTCCCTTGATCTGTTTGAACGACTGCCTCTTGGTCTATGTACAGACCTCTCATCAGTACAGTTAAGTGTTCTGGATTACTGAACTTTCCAATGTCATCTATAATTTATTATGATCTACACAGTTGAATGTCTTTGCATAGTCAAAAGGCACAAACAGACGTCTTCATGGTATTATCTGCTTCTAGCCAAGATCCATTTTTTGTCAGCTGTGATATTCCTAGTTCCATGTCCTCTTCTGAATTCAGCTTGAACTTCTGACAGCTCCCTATCAATGTACTACTGCAAACATTTCTAAATTCTCTTTGCCAAAATTTTACCTGCATGTGATATTAATGATTTTGTTCAACAAATTCCAA
>NW_006408523.1:41270841-41272946 GCF_000296735.1 Chrysochloris asiatica
TTTGATTTCTTGATTGATGCTTCTATAAGTGTTGATTGTGGAACCAAGCAAAATGATGTCTGACAACTTCAATCTTTTGTCCATTTTTCTTGATAGAATTTATTGGTCCAGTTGTCATGATTTTTGTCTTCTTTACATTAAGGTGCAATCCATATTGAAAGCTGTAGTTTTTGCTCTTCATCAATATTTTAAGTCCTCTTTGCTTTCAGCAAGCAAGGTTATATCATTTGCACATTGCAGGCTGTTATTGAATCATCCTCCAATTCTGATGCCAACATCTTCTTCATATAATCCAACATCTCAAGTTATTAACTCAGCATACAAATTGAATAAATATGGTGAAAGAATACAACTTTGGCACATATTTTTCCTGATATTAAACTATTCTGTATTCCACTGTTTTGTTCCAATGATTGCCTTTTGGTCTATGTTTGGGCTCCTCATGAGTACCATCAAGTGCTCTGAAATACCCATTATTTGCAATGTTACCCATAGCATTTCATGACCCATGCAAAATCCTTGGCATAGTCAATAAAGCACAAGTAAACATCTTTCTTGTATTCTCTGCTTTCAGCCAAGATTTATCTGATGTCAGCAATAATACCCTTCGTTCCATGCCCTCTTCTGAATCCTGCTTGGATTTCTGGCAGCTCCATGTTGATTTACTGTTGCTGCCATTTTAAAAATTATCTTCAGGAAAATTTTACTTGCATGATATTAAATATATTATCTGATGATTTACACATTCCATTGGGTCACCTCTCTTTGGAATAGGTACAAATATGGATCTCTTATTATTGGTTCACCAGGTAGCTGTGTTACAAATTTCTTCGCATAGTTGATCAGCTCATTGAAAAATTTAAATGTGCATTCCATCAATTCCTGGAGCCTTGTTTTTAGTCAATGCCTTCAGTGCAGATTGGACTTCTTCCTTCAGTACCATCAGTTCTAGATCATGTGCTACCACTTGAAATGGTTGAATGTCCGCCATTCCTTTTTGGTACAGTGACTTCATGTATTTCCTTTGAAGCTCTCTGCATCATTCAATATTTTGCCCATAGGATCCTTCAATATTACAAGTGCAGGCTTGATTTTTTTTCTTTAATTCTTTCAGCTTGAGAAATACTGAGCATGTTCTTCCCTTTTTTACCTCCTAGCTCCAGGTAATTGTACATTTCATTATAATATTTTACTTTATCTTCTCAGGCTGCCCTTTGAAATTTTCAGCTCTTTTACTTCCTCATTTCTTCCATTCACTTTAGCCACTCTATACTGGAGAACAAGTTTCAGAGTCTTTTTTTTTCTTTCCTGTCTTTTGTACTTTGGTCTTTCCTTTCTTTCTTTTTAATAACCTTTTGTTTTCTTCCTGTATGATGCTCTTGATGTCATCCCACAACTTTCTGGTCTTCAGTCCTTAGCATCTAATGTATCAAAGCTGTTATTGAAAATGACTTTAAATTCAGGTGGGATATGGTCAGGTTCATATTTTGACTCTCCTGGACTTGTTTTATTTTCTTCAGCTTCAGCCTGAACTTGCATATGAACAATTGATGATCTGTTCCACAGTTGGTCTTTGGTCTTGTTTTAGTCAATGTCACTAAGCTTCTCTATCATCTCGTTCCAAAGATGTCAATTTGATTTCTGCATATTCCAACTGTTATGGTCCATGTATATAGTTTACTTTGCGTTGTTTAAAATAGATATTTGAAATTAAGAGTTCTTGCAAAACTGTACCATGTGATCTCCAGGATCATTAAGGTTATATTTTCCAACTACTAGTCCTTTTTCTTTTTTCCCAACTTTTGTATTCCAATCATTAAATATTAATGCATCTTGATTGCATACTTGATCAATTTCAGACTAAAGAAGCTGATAAAAGTCTTCAATTTCACCATCAATGACTTTAGTGGTTGACACATAAATTTGAATAATTTGGCATTAGCTGTTCTTCCATGTCAGAGTATGGATATTACCCTATTGCACAGAGCATTATACTTTAAGACAGATCTTGAAATGCTTTTTTTTTTTTTTTTAATTTAAGGTTTTTATTGTGGATTGAATGATAGTTTACAGGGCACATCATCAGTTTCACATTCAACCATTCA
>NW_006408523.1:41276126-41278166 GCF_000296735.1 Chrysochloris asiatica
GATATTGTTCTTTATACATTCCATTTAATTTTTGATGACCTCAAATTTTCCTAGTTTCAGACTTCGTACATTCCATGTTCTGACTATTAATAGAAGCTTGTAATTGTTTCTTCCCATTTTGAGTTATTCCCTATCAATAAATGAAGGTCTCAAAAGCTTTGTCCATGCATGTCATTAAGGTCATCTCTACTTTAAGGAGCAAACTCTTTCCCAGTTTTATTCTGAGTGACTCCCAACCTGAGGAATTCATCATCTGACACTATATCAGACAATAATATTTCACTGTCATTTGTAAGGTTTTCAGTGACTAAGCCTTGAGAAGTGGTTTGCCTCTCCTTCTTCCTAGTCTGCATTAGTCTGGAAGCACCGCTGAAACCTTCCCACCATGGGTGATCCTGCTTGTATTTAGAACACAAGTGGCACAGCTTCCAGCATCACAGTAGAACGCAAGCCAACATAGAACGACAAACCTACAGATGACATCAACCATATCATACAATATGGACGCCTTGCAGCTCCAAAACTTAAACAGATTTCTTTGGGTCAAAAATTGAATCTGGTTCAAACCCAATTCTATCTGGATCTCAGCCTCCTGTACATTTCTATTTCATACTGCTGTGTACTGTGTTCCTAAAGATAAGAGAAAGGATTCTAAGGAAGTGTGGGGAGGAAGCAGAGTGGTAGAGACAACTTTCTAAAAAACTTAAACTAAAATGAACTCTCCACACAATTGTATCATTGTTATCTCAACAAGAAAACTTTGCTCTATAGTTCATAATCCTTCCCGGAAGTTCTAATATAAAGAACATTTAATAATATTTTGGGACCATAAAAACTTAATAACATTTTAATGTCAGGGTCTAGAAGCAGAATAAATTATTTAGGTCCATAGAGTTCTCAGGTGTACAATTAATATGAATATTCACGACTACAAAAAAATCCATAGCCGTTAAGCTGATTCCAACTCATAGTAATCCTATGTTACAGAGGAGAACCGCCCCTATAGAGTATCCAATGCTGGAATCTTTGCAGAAGCAGAATGCCACATCTTTCTCACATGGAATGGTTGGTTGGGTTGAACTGCCAACTTTCAGTTGGTTGGGAAGTGCTGTCACCACTGCATTACCAGGGCTTCTTTGTCATATAATGAGTCATTACAAAATGCATTATCCCAGCTAATGATCACAATAAAATAATGATTGTTGTTTTTGTTAAGTACTGTCAAGTTGGTTGTGACCTTGTATAAGGTTTCTGTGGAGCAGCTGATGAGCTTGAACCACCAACCTTGCGATTCAAATAAACTTTGCAGTATACCCCATTAACCCACAGCACCACACCAGGTCTCCAAAATAATGAAACACATCCTTAAAAATCTTAGCATCTGAAGGTAACATGCAAATCTAATAAATATAGCGTCATTTGAAAAAGCCTCCTTTTGAGGTAAGGTTTTTGGTAAATTCTAGAATCATGTGGGTTTGTACAATGGTAAATTGGAAACTCTTAAGAAATAGTGTTGATACACACTTTTTATTAATAAAAAAAACATTGGACCACTACAGGCAGGTACATATTAATTAATATATCAAACCCTTATGCCAAAATTCTCAGCACGAGAAAATAGAAAATGGTCAATACATTTCCTGGATGAAGGATAATAAAAGAGAGATGCTCTATCTGTCCAACACACATTTCCCTTTGGAGGTAAGTTGTTATCATCTCCCTCTTTAGGAATGCTTGGAGCTAATGTCCAAATTATATGGGATATTATCAATTAAATAGTGTTTGCTTAAATTGACTGCTCAGGTAATTACATGCAGTTCTTTCTACAGTCTGAATTCAGCCATTCGAAACATAACTTATTTGTTTGATTTACAAAGTTCCTAGAAAAATGTATCTCTTAATTATTTCAGTTAAAAATATGGTGGTCAGAAAAAGCAGCCAGGTAAGCAGCACCTACCAAATGCTCACTAAGGTGAGGAATGTCTGCAACTGAATATTCCATACCCTTTAAGGAGCTCTGGTAGTGTAGTGGTTACAAAT
>NW_006408523.1:41279056-41300125 GCF_000296735.1 Chrysochloris asiatica
GTGTTTCATTCAGCTTTGCATGAGGTATCTATGAGTTGGTACCGACTCAATGGCACCTAACAACAACAAATACTCACATATCAGTTCACCTCCTTACCAAGGGTCAGATGCGTACTGGAATTGAAATCCCATGAATATAATAAATAACAAGACTGATTCCACAAATTACAAATGTTAAAAAGAATCCAATTATCACAGTCATACCATAAAACTAAACACCAAATCCACTGACATCAAGTCAATTTTGACTCATAGCAATCCTATCTATGTAGGGTTGAGACTAAATCTTCACAAGAACAGATGAGGTTGAAATCATACTACATGCACTGTAATAAAATTTTCAGGAATTACTGGTTCAGAAAATCCTTATGCCCATTATGAATTGTAGTCCTTTTGTCAAGATGGAATGGGGCTACTTTATTGCTACTAGGTATTTTATGGAAAAAAAGTTTGAAAATTATTGAAAATTTTCAGAAAAAGCAGAAGCCAGATGATCTGTCTTCACATTCTGGTTTTGTTGCTTTGATTCTGAAGTTGCTTCATACTTGCATGTTTGTTTCCTCTTTCTCATATGGAGAATTCATGAGTTAGACCAGATGAATAAGAATCTACTCAATGACAGCCAACAATATCAGGTCAGATGATACTAGGCTCCCTTCTGGTGAAAAACTATATCAATTAAATCAAAGATTTACATGAAGCTAAAAGCTTAATTAAAATCCTGTTCTGTTCAGGTAAATACCTATCCTAACACTTAGAATGGTGGAATGTTCTACTAAAACTTTCAGTGATGTCATAGTGCACTTTTCTAAATTTGACTTTTCCAATTCATTAAACAATGGAGTACAGCATGTACCAGAAATTTTGTATCTGCATTATAAATGATGAGAGTTAGTTTTAAATCTGACCACATCATTAGCCCTGACTTTACCTTTATAAAAGACAGCTCCCATTCTATGAAAACTAAAATTATAGTTCACAAATGCTATACCTTAACTTTTGGATGAATATAAAAATTTAAAAGCCAAATTAGAAATTTCTTCAGTAAACCATTACAAATTGAGCACTGATTTATCTAAACTTCTCTGAAACTCTGGGTGGCAACCTGATCAGCAATGGGAAACTCCAATAGCTAAGGCAGAACCAAGTGTGGGAGGACACAGAACTGCTTGTTGCAAACTTCAATTGACCCCTAGGGCTTGATTCTCACAATTTGGCATCATAAATGGAAATGGTGAAGAAAAATAAGAGTCTGACTATTAATTATGAAAGACAATCTGGTTAAAATAACTTTTCTCGTTTTATCAAAGGGTTTCCACAACTGGTTTTTCAGGATGAGGGTATGAATAGAGATCAAAAATTGCCCCCATATACATTAATCACTTCTCATGTGAGAACTCAAGGTATTGCATAAAAGTTCTGGCAACATGCATCTGAATCCCTGTGAGGAACCACCCACCCCCACCCCCGCCCATGTAGCTGCCCTTGGTGCATTCAGCGCGAAATAGTGCGTTCTTAAGAGGGTGAGGCTATGAATGGCATTGAGCAGGTATGACTTGCAATGTTTTTATTAGGCAGGAAAAAAGAACTATAACTTATGAGTTGTTGTTGTTGTTATTAAGTGCCTTCAAGTCGGTTCCGATCTACAGCGACCCTGTATAGGGTTTCCGAAGAGCAGCTGGTGAGCTTGAACCACCAACCTTGAAGTTCAAAGCGCTTTGCATTAACCCACAGCGCCACACCAGGACTCCATAATTTATCCATTGTTGTTGTTATGTGCTGTGGAGTCTGTTACAACTCAAAGCGACCGTGTACAGGGTTTCCGAAGCTGTAAATCTTTACGGGAGTAGAAAGCCTCATCTTTCTCCTGCGGAACAGCTGGTAGATTCGAACTGCTGACCTTAAAGTTCGCAGCCCAATTCGTAACCACTACGCTACCAGAGCTCCTTAACTTATCCACAGAGGTTAGTAAATAATTTCATTAAGACCTTCATTTCTGAAAACAAAGAGGTCCTTGAACAACGTTTTTATATTCACTTGAGAAGATAGAGCAGTGGTATTGGCCCATTGCATTAAAGAACTTATCATCCCAAGTGTGACAGTATTCAGCAGCTGACAGCACCCACACAGAAAATCAAATAGGCTCTTACTCCTGTGATGCCCATAAATGTGTAAAACGGCCAAGACGTTAAAAGCAGTGCAATCTTAAAAGCATAGGTTAATGAGTAGAGCAGCCCTGTGGAGACTGTCAAAGCTTTAACTGAAAAAATAATAATAATAATAAGATGAAGATACTACAGTAGATTATAATTATAATTCTTTGGAAAGAAAACTGGAAAAGTTACACAAGTAAAGCAGTTGTATTTATGTTCACAGATAGAATTCAGCTTACCTCTCCCAAGCAGAGAACTGAAGTTCTATAGCTCAACAGCCTCAGTGATTCCCCAGGTCGATGGAACTGAAACGAATGTGTAACTGGCATTTACTAAATGGAGTTTCAACCTCCACCTGACAGTATTAATGAACAGTGCATAAGCTTCTCCCTCTGTGGCTGAGTCACTCAAGGAGGAGGTGGGTGGTGTAAAAGAGGGTGTCACCTTGTACAAATACCAATTCAATTAAAACAGTCTCACTCTTGGACCTTCTGTCATAGTTGAATTCTTTATATAATTTATGGCCTTATTTTACTGAAAAGAAAAAAAAAGTGCTCTGATTATCACCTTTTTAAAACTGATGTTCTTAAAACACATCCCAATAACATCTCTTACGAGGAGGCATCATATCCAAAGGCATTTCTCTCTCTGTTCCTAAGTACTTGAAGATTGGAGCACAGATACACAAAGGAAGTAATACACTCAGGAACATGGAGATCAAGAAACATGGAATCTTCTACGTCAATTCTACAAATGGCATATTTTGTGAAACTATCAGATGAAGGAGTCCTGGTGTGGAGCTGTATGGTAAGCACTGGACTGCTAGCCTCAAGGTTGGCATTTTCAAACCCAGCAGCCACTCTTTGGAAACTCTATACAGGATTTCTATGAGTCAGAAGCAACTCAACAGCACTCAACAACAACAATATCAAAGGAAAACTACCTTCCAGAATTCAATAATTCTGATTCTGATACTGGAAACCATAGTGGTGCAAATGCTTAAATGCTTACCTGTTAATGGAAAGGTTGGTGGTTTGAATCCACCCAGAGGATCCTCAGAAGATAGGCCCAGTGATCTCCTTCTGAAGGAGCACAGCTTTGAAAAACCTATGGAACAGTTCTACTCTGTACACATGGAGCACTCTAGTTGGAACCAACTGATAGCTACTGATTGGTTGTTTTACCTTTTAATCCTTATGTTAATTTACCATATGTAAAAATCTGAAATGGTTGTTGGAATGGCTTTTCTTACTGAGGACAACAATAAACCCAACACCACACCCTACTTCCTTCAAAAGGAAGGAACAACCAGAATAGCCATCCTAGGTGGAAGTGCCTGCCGTCTAGAATAGACCAGAAGGGTTTAAAGGAGCTTAGTCAATGCGGAACACTGCTGAGAGAAGTCAGACCATTAGAATGTCCTGAGCCATCTTTATTCACCTATTATACCAGTAATTAACCAAATCTTCCCAATAAGACAGTTCTTGAAAACTACAATCCAATTAAACTAAAAATGATTATAATAAACAGTAGAAAACATCTTAGTGGAGGGCTCAGGTAATTGTAGTGCTCTGTCATTGAGACTTGGGAGACCACTTCCTTAATGCTCCCTTATTCTCAGCTGACAAATCTGAAAATCTAAAATAGTGTGCTCTAAAAGAATGTGTTCTCACCAAAATTCTAGCCAGTAGAATCCAACCACATATCAGAAAAAAAAAAAATAATAACACATCATTAGCAAGTATGTTGTATGCAAGGATGGTTCAACTTTAGAAAAGCAATCTACATGATCTATCATATAAATAAAACAAAAGGAAAGAACAACATGGGTATATCAATTGGTTCAGAAAAAGCTTTTGAAAAAATCAGCACTCATTCTTGAATAAACAACAACAACAAAAATTCAGCAAAATAAAAAGAAAAAGGAAATCCCTCAACATAATTAAAGGCATATATACAAAACGAATGGTTAGCATTACTCTCAAAGGAAAGAAACTGAAAGTATTCTCATTAAGAATGGGAACCAGAAAAAGATGTCCTTTACCACCCCTCTGTTCAATATTGTATTGGAAATCCTAGCCAGAACAATAAGGCAAAAAAGGGAAATAAAAGACATTCAAATTGGGAAAGGAGGAAATCATCTATTTTTGTTTGCAAATGATATTATACTATGCATAGAAAATCCCAGACACTCAACAAGAAAACTAGTGAAACTAATAGAATTCACCAGTGTCAGGATAGAAGGTCAGCTCAGATTTCTCTATACTAACTTGTATGCCCGTTGTGGCTTGCATGTTACTATAATGCTGGAAGCTATGTGATCTGCGTTTTAAGTACCAGCAGGGCTACCCATAGTGGAGAGGTTTCAGCAGATCATCCAGACTAAGACAGATTAGAAAGGAGAGGTGAAAAACTTCTGACTGTTTAGCCACTGGAAACTTTAAAATAGAAGAGAAACATTGTCAGATATAGTGCCAGAAAAGAAAAACATTATGAGTAGCACCAGAATATTGTCAGATATAGTGACAAATGATGAATGAGTCACTCACTTAGGTTGGAAGGCACTCAAAACATGACCAAGGAAGAGTTGTCTCCTCAAAATATAGTTGACCCTGATGATGTAAATGGAGAAAACCTTTACGGACTTTTATTTGCTGATAGGGCATAACTCACAATGAAGAGAAACAGCTGTAAACATACATTAAAAATCAAAACACAGAATGTATGAAGTATGAATCTAGGAAAATTGGAAGTTGTAAAAAATGAAATGGAATGCATAAGCATCAATAACCTAGGTATCAGTGAGCTGAAATGGGCTGGTATTGGCTATTTTGAATCAGATACTCACGTGGTTTATTATGTTAGGCATGACAAATTAAAAAGGAATGGTGTCACATTCATCATCAAAAAGAACATTTCAATATCTAGCTTGATGTCAATGCTGTCTGTGATAAGATAGTATCTATTGTTGTGGTTATGTGCTGTGGAGTCAGTTCCGACTCATAGAGACCCCGTACAGGGTTTCCGAGGCTGTAATTCTTTACCGGAGCAGAAAGCCTCATCTTTCTCCCATGAAACAGTTGGTAGTTTCAAACTGCTGACCCTGAGGTTAGCAGCCCGATTCATAACCACTATGCTATCAGAGCTCCTAAAGCCTACAAAAAAGATCAGTTAATGCCACTATTATTCAAATTTGCGCACCAACCACTAAAGCCAGTGATGATTAAAATGGAAGAATTCTACAAATTTATTCAATCTGAAACTGATCAAACATGAAATCAAGATGTATTGATAATTACTGGTGATTAGAATTCAAAGGTTGGAAACAAAGAAAAATTGACAGTAGTTGGTGATAGAAATAATGCTGGAGATCGCATGACAGAATTGTCCAAGACCAATGACTTATTCATTGAAAATACATTTCATCAACAAAATAAAAGGTGATTCTATGCATCAGCCTCACCAGATGGAATACACAGAAATCAAATTGACTGCATCTGAGAGAAAAGACAATGGAAAAGCTCTGTATCATCAGCCAAAGAAAGGCCAGGGGCAGACTATGGAATAGACCATCAATTGCTTACACGCAAGTTCAGGCTGAAACTGAAGACAATTAAAACTAAAGAAAGTTCACAAGAATCAAAATATGACCTTGAACATATCCCACCTGAATTTAGAGACCATCTCAAGAACAGATTTGATACATTACACACTAATGACTGAAGAGCAGAAGAGCTAGGCAAGAACATCAAGAACATCTTACAGGAAGAAAACTAAAGGTTATTGAAAAGACAGGAAAGAAAGAAAACACCAAAATGGATTTCAGAAAAGACTCTGAAACTTGCTCTCCAGCATATAGGTGCTAAAATTAACGGAAGAAATGAGGAAGTACAAGAGCTAAACAGAAATTTCAAAGGGTAGCTATAGAAGACAATTATTTATAATGAAATGTTCAAAGACCTGGAGTTAAAAAACCAAAAGAGAAGAACGCATTCAGCATTTCTCAAACTGAAAGAACTAAAGAAAAAATTCAACCTTCAACTTGCGATATTGAAAGATCCCATGGGCAAAAAAATATTGAAAGAAAACATCAAAGAAGATGGAAGAAATGCAGAGTCACTGTACCAAAAAGAAATGATCAGTGTTCAACCACTTCAGGAGTTAGCATATCATTAAGAACTGATGATAGTGAAGAAAGAATTCCAAGCTGCACTGAAGATACTGGCTAAAAAAAAACAAGGCTCCAGGAATAGACAGAATACAAATGGAAATCTTTCAATAAACTGATATAGAACTGGAGATGATCACTTGTCTATGGCAAGAAATTTTTAAGACAGCTACCCAGCCAGCCAATTGGAAAAACTCCATATTTTTGCCCATTCTAAAGAGAAGTGACCCAATGGAATATGGTAATCATTTAAAAGTATCATTAATATCACATGAAAGTAAACTTTTGCTAAAGATAAATTTAAAATGGCTGCAACATTGACAGGAAAATTCCAGAAAATCAAGCTGGATTCAGAAGAGGACTTGAAACTAGCAATAGCATTGCTAATGTCAGAGGGATCTTGGCTAAAAGCAGAAAATGCCAGAAAAATATGTTTACTTGTGCTTTATTGACCATGCAAAGGCTTTCAACTTTATGTGGATCATGACAAGCTATGAATGGGTATTCCAGAAAACTTGATGGTGCTCATGAAGAACCTGAACATAGATCAAGAGGCAGCTGTTTGAACCTACAGCTACAACAGTCAAATTTGCCTGATATTGGTACTAGGACAGACACGCAGACCAGTTAGAATAGAATTGAGAACCTAGCATTAAATCTACCTATGGACAGCTTATCTTTAGCAACTGACCAGAACTTATTAAATGGGGAAGAGATAGTCTCTTTAACAAAAGATGCTGGAAAACCTGAACATCTATTAGAAAAAATGAAACAGGATCCATATCTCTCACCATATATAAAAACCAATTCAAGATGGGTACATAGATAGACATACAAGCCTAATAGAAGTAGGTAGATGAATGGGACTACATCCACAAATATACATTGGTTTGATAGAGTATATTTCTGCATTTGTACTTATATATGCTATAAATATATCCATGAATACAGTGGAACATATAGGGGACAAATTTATGGAAACTCCTTAGCCATAAACAAACACCTTGAAGGAATGATTTGATAGGTTTGGGAGCTCAGAACCATTGTCTCAGAGGACTTCAAGGTCAGTTGTTATAGTATAGTCCACAAAGACTGTTCTACATCCTACTTTGGTGAGTAGTGACTGGGGTCTTAAAAGTTTGTGAGCAGTTCTCTAAAGTGAATATTGATATTTCCAATTTGGAGAAAAGAAGAATGAAGAAAATCAGAGATGCATGGAAACAATGAATCCAGAGGAATAATAGCGCAAGTGAACCCAGTATGCAGACCCTGAGACCAAAAGAACTAGATAGTGCCTAACTACCATTACCAACCATTCTGAAAGGGATCACAATAGGAAAATCTGGATAAAGAGGGAGAAAATAAGGAACAAAACTCAAAACAACTTTTTTTAATGGGTCTATGTTTGATGGTCTGATAGGGACTGGTGAAACTCCCAAGACAATAGCCCTTAGTCACCATTTAACCCTTTATGCCACCCCCGTAACTCAATGTCAGGTAAATAGTAGACAAGCCTGTAAATTTCACTGGAACAATAACACCAGTGAGGTATGCTTTCCCTAGAACAGTCAACCAATGAGATCAAAGGGCACCATTGGCCCAGGATAAAGCTCAGAAGGCAGGCTGGAATAGGAAAGAAAGACAAATGGAAACAGTAAACACAGAAAAAGTAGGACGAGTACTATTACATTGTGGTGATTGCAATCAATGTCACAAATCAAAAGATGTATGAATTGTTGAATGGAAAACCAATTTACTTTGTAAGCTTTCACCCAAATCACAATAAAAAGTAAAATTAAATTAAAAAAACAAAAGAATGCTCTCTTAAATGGAACATACAAATCTAGCTAGACCTTCTATTGAACTTTACACATGCAAAATATTTTTAAAATATGTTATATTGTTTGGATGTTAATATTACAAATGAGAAAGTTGAAGCGCAAAGACATGACTTGGCTCTGCAGTAGTACTGAACCCAAAGGAAAGGACTGACATCGTTTAAGAGCCACCTTGCAGGGACAAATGCTAACTTACATTACAGATTGCTTAAATGTGCACTTTAACCTTCATAAAGTATAGAATCAGAAAACAAAATAAGTTTTTATCTTATATTAAAGTAAAATATAGCTGTCTTAGGTATATTTTAAAAGTCCTGATGTGGCACTGTAGGATAAGCATTGGACAGCTAACCACAAGAATGACGGTTCAAACCCACCAGTCCCTTCTTGGAAATTACTATGATTAGGAACCGACTTGATGGCACTTAACAGCAAACAGGTACATTTAAGTCTTTTGAGCTTGCAAGCAATTATTTCTGCGTGTAAATGAGTGTTTCTCTTACTACCAAGACATATCCACACCACTAAGTCACACCAATGTCTTTTCATTTAGAACCAAATCTCTAATTTTTTTTTTTTTTTTAAAGAGCTTATTCTAAACATTGGAGCAAAATTCAGACCATCTGATGATGCATAGATATTTAGCAAAAAAACTGCCTAGAACCGAGAATCTCAAAGTTTGAATGGGTCAGATCAAGAATGTATTTGGGCTCTAGGTGACCAAATGGAATTGGCCTTGGTTTCACTGAGACTTTGACCTGGGAAGTCCTGAGCATGCTTAGAATAACTTTGGTTACACCACGCCTATTTCATTGTGACTGTCAGAGTTCTTGAAGTTGTTTTAGAATGTCAATTCCTAGGGACCGGCTAATGTGTTTAATCTCAGGTACTGATGCCAACTGATCAGTGGTGGCTGCCTGGAGGGATATAAATAGATTGGTAAAGTAAATTTTGACTCAGAAGGAGAGATTACTGTTGCTGGTAACTGCCATAGGATGGACTCTAATTCCTAGTGACCCCATGTACAATGGAATCAAACACAGCGGCACTGCACTGTCCTCATGATCAGTTGCAAATGTTACCCTTGTAATCAATCCATAGTCTTTTCATTGGTTAGTTTTTAGAAGTAAATCCCCAACCCTTTCTTCTCAATCCATCTTAATCTGTAAACTCCACTGAAACCCTAGCCAGCATTGTAACAACACACACACCTCCATAACAGACTGGTGCTAATTGCACATGAGGTGCATTGTTGTTGTTCCTGTTGTGAAGTGGGTTCCTGCTGTTGAGTGGGTTCCAACTCACATAGGGCTTCCCATGAAGGAGCAGCTGGCGAGTCTCCCACAGTGAAAGAACCAATGTCCTCTACATCCCTCAACAAGAGTGCCATGGTTAATTAGCAATGCTCACCAGCAGTCTTGGATGGGGAGTGCTTGCAGACACTCTCTCATAAAATAGAATGTGGCTTCATCTATGTGTAGTATCTAGTAGAACAACCAGCCAAAATAAGCAAATACTGAAAATAGCAAACATTGATGAAGTACTTTCAATGTGCCACACATTGTTCTAGGCACTTTTCATTAATTAGTTCAACAATTGTCATTCAGTGATTGCCCCCTCACCCCAGACAGATCCCAAAACGGATTATGAAAATGCAAATGATACAAATAGGACAAATCAACATCTGAAAGCTCTTTAACCTATTATGCCTAGACTTTGAAGATATAAAAAACAGAAGCCTTCTTTCCTCCCAGATAGAGAAAATAAGTGTTATGTGCATGTGAAAACAAAAGAGATACTATTCGGGTGGTAATTACAGAGGCAGCTTCTCTTTGACTGGGAGAAGACAGATGCCTGAATGAACGAATTAATGCCAAATAAAGCCTGGGAGTTGAGGGCTCTATTTGCATTTCTTGTACAGACTCACTGTTCATCATGGGTAAATTGCTTATCCTTTGTGTCTATGTCTCTGATGTCATGAAACTGATGACAACTGTTTCCTTACCAATTGGACAGGTCTCAGTGAAGACTTTAGGGTTTTTTGTTGGTTTGTTTTGGTTTGATTCTTAGCCAGGATTCCAAACCTGTCTTCTTTACAGACAACCATCAGAACTCAGCCCTGAGTTCCTGAGGCATTCTGACTCTTCTGTAAACTTCAAACAGGAAACCACTGGTGCTAGCAAGGAAATCAGTAGAGATTAGGCATGGTAGATGATGGTGAGCATCATAAAAATAACAATCACAACAGCAACAACAACAATAGCTAAGCATGTGCTAATCAGTGCTAAGTGCCTTCCATTCAAAATTTCATTTGATCCTCATAAAGACTCTACCCAACGCAAACTGTTCTTAGACCCTTATTATATGAATGCTCAAGATCACACTGCTAGGAATAGAAGTGTCAAGAACTCCAATGCAGGTTTACTCTCTAGTGTGTGGCACTCACTGTAAGATAAGCACTAGACTTCTAGCCACAAGGTTACTCCTTGGAAACTATGAGTTGGAATGCACTTGATGGCACTTAACAACAAAAGTCCTCTTTTATATCTTCTATTATTTGTTCATTTAACAAACATCAAGTACCTAATATATTCCTAATATGACAGAGATTAATGGGTGAGAAAAAAAATGAATGAATGCTTGCTTCCCATACATTTTTAATTTATTGGGGAGACAGAATTCAATAGCTAAATACATAATAACAATAACAGCCTAATAAAGTAATAGATGGATGGCTAGAGTAAGTAGTTGCTGTCAAGTCAACTCCAACTCTGCCACCTCTGGAGAGCAGAAGGAAATGTTGCCCAGTCCCACGTCATTCTTACAATTCCAGCACATCCGAGTCCATCAGCGCAGCTATTGTGCTAATTGTCTCTCCAAGAGACTCCCTAACCATCAGTGACTTTCTACTTCGCCAAACGTGTTGTCCTCCAGTGACTGATCCCTCCTGATGTCATGTCCAAAGCAAGTAAGTCAGACAAGGTTCTCTTGTGATTCATGAGGTTTTCACTGGTTCCGTTTTGGAAGCACATTTTCAGGTCTTTCTTTCTAGACTTTCTTAGTCTGTAGGCTCCCCTGAAACTTGGTCATCATGTGTGTATCTGCTGGTTTTTGAAACACAACATTACTGCAATATTTAAGTCACCACAATACAACAAACTAACAGATTTAATGGGTGGTGGGATAAAGTAAGTGAAAGGAATAGAAAGTTCCACTTGGATCTTGAAGGGAATATTAAGGCTGCATTTGAAGTGTGTTGTTGTTAAGTGCCATGGAGTCAGTTCTGACTCACAGCAACCCTGCACAGGGTTTCTGAGGCTGTAAATCTTTACGGGAGCAGAAAGCCTCATCTTTCTCCCATGGAACAGCTGGTAGTTTCGAAATGCTGACCTTGAGGTTGGCAGCCTGACTCGTGACCACTACGCTACAAGAGCTTTAAAGTGTGAGAGAATGATTATTAGATGGCCAACAAGGAGAAAATCCACTTTGCCATACTGTTGTTGTTGTTGTTGTTAGGTGCCATCGAGTATAACAACCTTATGCACAGCAGAATGAAACAATGTCCAATCCTGGGCCAACCTCACTACTGTTGCCACACTTGAGTCCATCGATGCTGCCACTTGGCCAATCCATCTCGTTGGGGGTCTTCCTCTTTTTCTCTGACCCTCCATCTTACCAAACATGATGTCCCTCTCCAGCGACTGTTCCCTCCTGACAATATGCCCAAAGTATGAGAGATGAAGCTTGGCCATCTTGGCCTCTAAGGAGCACTCCGGCTGTACTTCGTCCAAAACAGATCTATTGGTTCCCTCCAGATGTCTGTTTCCTAATGAATATATTTCAGGGCTTGGCATTCTGAAACTAGCACTCACACCGAGGGTCCAACTAATGACAGAGGGAGGAGCAGAGATATAACTGAGTATATGGGATCTACCACTAGGTTTCCTCAACAGCTATCATTGAAACTTGACAGCTAAAATGCAGCAGTTAGACTTCCAAATTCTAGACAATGCGCTACATCATAGAGGAAGGTTAAAAGTTAAAATAAAATAAGAATATCCTCTCATTTTTTCTGGACATCTCTCTTCAAGACCCACCACTCATCTGTCAATTTGTCACACTGTGGTGGCTTGTGTGTTGTGATTCTGGAAGCTATGCCACAGGTCTTTTAAATACCAGCAGGGTCACCCACAGTGGACAGCTTTCAGCTGAGCTTCCAGACCAAGACAGACTAAGAAGAAGGAGAAACACACTACTTCCGAATATTTACTCACTAAAAGCTTTATGCATAACACTGGGATACTGTCAACATTAGAATACTGAATATTGAAACATTATGAATAGCACCAGAATATTGCAGATATATGCAGGAAGATGAGACCCTCAGGTTGGAAGGCACCCAAAGTATAACAGGGGAAGAGCTGCCTCATCAAAGTAGAGTTGACTGTGATGACATGAATGGAGTAAAGCAATCAGGAACCTTCATTTGCTGATTGGGCATAACTCAAACTTAAGAGAAACAGCTGTAAACATCCTTTAATATTCAGAACATGAAATGTATGAGGTATGAATCTAGGAAAATTGGAAAGTATCAAAAATGAAATGGAATGCATAAACATTGATATCCTAAGCACTAGTAAATTGAAATGGACTGGAATTGGCCAATTTGAATCTGACAATTACATGGTTTACTATGCCAAGAGTGACAAATTGAAGAGGAATGGCATCACAATTACATGGTTTACTATGCCAAGAGTGACAAATTGAAGAGGAATTCATCATCAAAAAGAACATATCAAGATCTGTTTTGAAGTACAATGCTGTCTGTGATAGGATCATATCTATACGCCTACAAAGAAGACCAGGTAATTATTCAAATTTATGCACCAATCACTAAAGCCAGTGATGATAAAATTGAAAAATTCTACCAACTTCTTCAGTCTGAAATTGATCAAACATGCAATCAAGATGTATAGATAATTACTGGCAATTGAAATGCAAATGTTGGAAACAAAGAGAAAAAATGGAATATATGGCCTTGGTGGTAGAAATGATGCTGGAAATGGCATGATAGAATTTTGCAAAAACAATGATTTGTTCATTGCAAATACCTTTTTTAAACAACATAAGAGACGACTATACACTGGACCTCACCAGATAGAATACACAGAAATCAATTGACTACATCTGTGGAATGAGACGATAGGTAGAAAAGTTCCATACAATCAGCCAAAACAAGGTTGGGGCAGACCGTGGAACAGTCCATCAATTTCTCATATGCAAGTTCACACTGAAGAACTTTAAACAAGTCTGAAGAAAATTAAAACAAGTCCACAAGAGCCAAAATATGACCTTGAACATATCCCACTTGAATTTAGAGATCATCTGAAGAACAGATTTAATTCATTAGACACTAAAGACCAAAGACCAGAGAGTTGTGGAACAATATCATGAACATCATATAGGACATATTATCAGGAGGGACCAGTCCCTGGAGAGGATATCATATTTGCTGAAGTGAAGGGTTGGATAAAAAAAGGAATACCCATAATGAGATGGATTGGCACAGTTGCAGTAGTAACGGACTCAGGCGTACCTCAGGATTTTTACGGTTTGCCAAATGCCAGGTTTATCTATTTTGTAAATCTGATTTACCTATTGGATTTTTCTGGCCCTGACTAGAGGGCTATATTATCACTTTATATTACCTATACCCCTCATTGCTTTCTTAAAACAAAGGAAGATTTCTCTGCACTTTAGAGAGATTATTCAAATAAAAATGATCATAACTGAATTTATTGCCCAAGGTGGCCGACTCTTTCACCACCAGATCCCCTACCCTGTACTCTAAGCCACATCCAATTAATTGATCCCTGACCCATGACTGGCAATTCCACCTCCTAATTCAGTCTAACCATCCCTTCTGCTTGACTCCCACCTATAGTCAAGTGGCTGGTCTCTACCAGGAACCAACCCTACATGAATCACCAGCTAAATGGTATTCTTGCTACTCAGATCTGTCCCCTCCTGAGTCAGTGAGGTATTAAAATATTTCCTGTCTTAAGGATAAGCTCCAAGAACTTCAATTCCTGGAAGTGAGACAACAGTGGTGGTGAAACAGGGAAGACACATGGAACCCAAAAGTATAATACTTAGAAATCAGAGTTTATTACAGGAAACAGATTATAGCAACAGCATGAAAGGTATGCATTGCAACAAAAGACTTACACAGCAAACGGTTAGAGAGCCCATGTGTGAAGCTCTGTTTATCCTTCTTCTCTTCCATGAACCGCTTTCTTTCTCAGATCCATAACTACAGATGTGCAAACACAACACACAAATAGAGTCTCAGTTGGGATTTCTTATGCTCTGCCAGTTGCATCAACCTCTAGGAAGTCCCAACAAGATAAGGTACAAATCATCAATCTCACCATTATCAACAAACAATGCTGACAAGCTGGCACAAAACAACCAGAAACTTCAGATTCATGGTTACAAAGCAGCATTTTTCCTTAGTGTGTTTCTAATTATTCTACCTTTCTTATTTTAATAGAACAGCTAAGATTAATTCCAGTCCTGCTGCAATTAACCCTCTCAGCATTGTTGTTGTTGTTACATGCCATCAAGCCAGTTCTGACTCAAAGCGACCCTGTATAGGGTTTCCAAGAAGTGGCTTGTGGGTTCGAATAGCCAACCTTGCAGCTAGCAGTCCAGTATGGTGTGTTAATGAATAGATCCATTGTGATCTATGGACTATGATGAAGACAGAATACAGTCTCAGCAGTCTTTCTTAGAAATAAAGTGATACTGTCTGCTGGTTACTTTGCAGTAACAGTACTAATTGTCTAATGGCAAATCTGGGAGGCAATAAATCTAAGACTCTTTCATGTTAATGACTCAGCTCCACCACGTTCGATACCTGCTTCTTCATTCAATCCTGTTCTCTCTCTTTGTGTCAAGTTTCAATCCCCTGACAAGACCTGCTTGAGTTGATCCGCTATTATCCCATATTGGATTCTTTTGAGTATAGCTCATGTTCCAGAATCTAACCAGGTTATTTTAATTTAAATTAAATAATTAAAAATTCAATTCCTCAATTGCACTAGCCACATTTCAAATATCATATTGAACGAGGCAGCTAGAAAAATCAGAATGTTAGTCTAGAACGCAGACCGTATTGTAGTTGTTGTCAGGTGCCATCGAGTTGGAATCAACTCATAGCGACCCCATGTACAGCAGAATGAAACAATGTCCGATTCTGGGCCAACCTCACTACCGCTGCCACACTTGACACCATCAATGATGCCACCTGGCTGATCCATCTTGTTGGGGGTCTTCCTCTCTTTCTTCCATCTTACCCAGCATGACATCCTTCTCTAGTGACTGTTCCCTCCTGACAATATGTCCAAAGTATGAGAGACGAAGTGTAGCCATCTTGGCCTCCAAGGAGCACTCTGGCTGCACCTCTTCCAAAACAGATCTATTGTTTCTTTTGGCAGTCCATGGCACTTTCAGTATTCTCCTCCAACACCACAACTCAAAGGCATCAATTCTTCTACGGTCTTCCTTATTCAGTGTGCAGCTTTCGCATCCATATGAGGTTATTGAAAACACCATGGCTTAGGTCAGGTGCACCTTAGTCACAGACCATATAAGGCCCTCAAAATCATTTGTTGTGGCCCTACCAAGGCAACTGCAGTTCCAGCCATCACATTTGTTATTGTTGTTAAGTGTCCTCAAGTTGGTTCTGACGTATAGCGACCTTGTATAGGGTTTTCAAGGAACAGCTGGTGGGTTTGAACTGCTGACCTTGCAGTTCAAATTGACCTTGAGGTCTACGGCATTATCCTAATGTGCCATACCAACACTCCAGCCATCACATTTGGTTGGTTGGTTACTTGTTATGGAGTCAGTTCTGAAACCCTGCATAGGGTTTCCAAGGTTGTAAATCTTTACAGGTGCAGAAAGTCTCATCTTTCTCCATGGAACAGCTGGTAGTTTCGAACTGCTGACCTTGAGGCTAACAGCCTGACTTGAAATCACTACACTACCAGAGCTCCATAGCCATCACACTGTTGTTGTTAAGTGCTGGTGAGTCATTACCGACTCTATCAACCTTATATAGAGTTCCTAGAGAGCGGCTGGTGAGCTTGAACTGCCTACCTTGCCATTCAAAGTGACCTTGAAGTCCAGCGCATTAACTCACAAAGTCACAGTAGAACTCCATCTAGTACTCCATCACATTGTTGTTGTTGTTGAGTTAATTGAACATTTAACCAAATGTAGAAGGCTAATTTTTAAGTTGTTAATTTTGTATAGCCTGTGAATTATGTAATAAATATCCAAATGGCTCTTAGCAGAAAAAAAGTTCCCCACCTCTGGTCTGAGTCCTGGTGTGGTGCTGTGGGTTAATGCACTAAACTGTGAGTTTGAACCACAAGATTGGCAGTTCAAGCTCACCAGGCACTATACAGGATCGCTATGAGTCAGAACTGACTCGAAGCCACTTAACAACCACCACCTCTGGTCTAAAATGTTCTTTATAAGTTACTTCCAGCTAATTCAGGCTCATCACCCATCATTTTCTCCCATGCTTCCTAAGTTCTGTTGTTATTAGTTGATGCTGAGTTCATCCCAACTCACTGAGATCCCAGATATGCAGAGTGGAGCTGAACCACAGACTGTTCAAGGCTATGATCTTTCAGAAGCTGACCACCAGGCCTGTCTTCCAAGGCACTTCTGGTATGGTTTGAAATATCAAACTTTTGGCTAATAGTTGAGCATTTAAGTGTTTTTGCCACCCAGGGACAACCCCTACATTCTAGGCACATCAAAATCTCTGTTGATGCCCAAACATGTATTATGCTTTATGCCCTCTTTTGTCATATGGCATTCCTATGATGTCAAAATCCCTGCCTCTAATGTCCTTAGTGAGCAATCATTTACTACCCTTAAAGACTCAGAAAACACAGTAAGTCCTCACCAAAAGTTCAACTGTTTGAGTCCACCAAATGCTCTGTGCAGGCAAGATGTCGCAGTCTGCTTCTATAAAGATTTGCAACTTCAGGAAACCCTACGGAGCCATTCTAGTCTGTTCCGTGGGGCTGCTATGAGTCAGAATTGATTTAACAACAGTGGATCGGGTTGGGTTTTACAACCTAAATATAACCTTATTATTGCTTTAGTCTTACACAATTTTACTTGATAATACTCCATTCATCTTGCTAACAAAACCATGCTAACAAAAAGTTATTTTAAATAGTTGGTCTCCGTCATTTGAGATGTGTCTGTCTGCATATGTGTCAGCCCATTATGATGACTGAGAATTCCATGGGGCCGTTTGCTTTATGTTGTGCATCCCATGCTCTTTTCTTATTTTTTATATGTTTTCTGGTTTTTTATTGGGTTACTTTTTATCTTTAAATTTCTATATCTAATATTCAGTTCTCTTGAAATAAAAAGAAACCTGTGCGTATCCATTCTCATGACTTCTATAAGAACAAACATTGACTTTTACCAGTTCTTCTACTAACATCCAGTGTAAGGAGATGAGGAAACTTTTAAACAACAAAGCAATACAATTTTCTATGATAAAAAGAAAAGTAAAGAATGATTAAATTCATTTTTATATATGAGGCACAATGTTGTTGTTAAGTGCCACCAATCCTATGCACAACGAAACCAAGAAGGACAATGTTGTATTGTTAAGTGCCATTGTGGTTGTGACTCATAGCAACCCTACCTATATAGGGTTTCCAAGGAACAGCTGGTGGGTTTGAACTATTGACCTCACGGTTAGCAGTCCAGTGCTTATCCTACACCACCACACTAGGACTCCCCACAATACTAACCTATAATTCTTAAGTCATTGTCTGTTTTTACCAAAGAAAAAACACAAAAATCAATGCGTCTTTAAGAATGTTGTTGTTGTCAAGTGCCATTGAGTCGATTCATAGTGACCCCATATAGGGTTTCAAAGGAGGGTTCACTGTCCAGTGCTGATCCTACAGCTCCACACCAGGAGTCATCTTAAAAAATAGTCTCTTCCAATCAAGAGAAATTCCTAAGAATTAATCCAATTCCTTGCCCACAAATCCTATATTAGCAAATAAAATATAACAGACCTTGGCTCTGAGTGGTTAAGTGCTCGGCTGCTGGCCAAAAGGTTGAAAGCTAGAGTCCACCTGGAAGTACCTTGGAAGAAAGGCCTCATGATCTACTGCTGTAAAATTACAAGAAACAAGAACAACAAATCAGTTGTCATAGAGTCAGTTCCAACTCAAGGCAACTACGTATTGCAGAACACAACTGGGCTCTGTAGGGTTTTCAAGGCTATGAACCTTTGGAAGCAGTTTGACAGGCCTTTGTGCCAAGGTATTCTGAGCCAGTTAGTACAGCTAATTTTTCAGTTAGTAGTCAAGTGCTTAGCCATTTGCATAACCCAGGGACTGCTTTCTGTAAGTTAATGCTATTGTTATTAGGTGCCTTGGAGTCAGTTCTGACTCATAATGACTCTGTACAACAACAATGAAATGCTTCCTGGTCCTGTGCCATCTCACAGTTGTTGTTTTGTCTGCTCTCATCATTGCTGCCATGGTGGCAATCTATCTCCTTGGGGCTCTTCCTCTTCTTTACTGAACCTCCATTTTCCAAACACTATGTCTTTCTCCAGGGACTGGTCCCTCCTGACCACACATCCAAAGTATGAGAGATGAAGTCTCGCCACCCTTGCTTCTGAGATGTTTAAAATATTCATTTTAAGAAAAAAAATTCTTGGCTGTACTTCTCCCATCTCCCAAGACAGATTTGATTGTTCTTCTGGCAATCCATGGAACTTTCAACATTCTTCACCAACAGCATAATTCAAGCGTATTGCGATTCCTCTACCATCTTTCTGATTCATTGTCTTTCACACGCATATGCACTAATTGAAAACACCATGGCTTGGGTCAGGCACACCTTTTTCCTCTAACTGATATCTTTGGGTCTTGTGCAGCAGATTTGCCTAATACAATGCAACATTTGATTTCTTGAATGCTACTTCCATGAGTGTTAATTGTAAGATTATAGCTGTTCGAAATCCTATGAACACAGTACTACTCTAATGCACGTGCATTCACCATGGTTTTTTGGCTTTGATTAGAGAGACAAAGGTTGATATGAAAGTATCAAACAGCTTTGAAAGAATTATGAATGTTCTCATTATGAATAAAACTGATGGCAGCTTCACAATCAGCCCTCCTTTTTGCTCTTTGTCTCGGGCCAGAGATGGAGACTTTTTTTTCTTAAAATAAATATTTTAGACTTTATAGGCTACTTGTCTCTAGTGCAGCTACTCAACTCAGCTGTTATAGCAGAAAACGGCCATGGACAACAAATAAAAGGATGAGCTGGGTGGGCTGAGCCTCAGAGGACCTGACTGGGGAGCAGGTGACAGACTCTTTCCTAATCATTGCTAGTCAATGTTGTTTAAAAACATGTCTTCCTATTCACCTCCCTGTGGAGGGAGAACACTAAATGGAAAAAAGCTCATAAGCATGCAGTCAAGCCCTCATTTTCCAGATAAGATTACTGAAGTTCTTAATGATCAGGTGATTTTCTTAAGATCCCAGAGCTTTCAGTGGAAATGATGCCAGAAGCCATTAAAGTGATAGAACATTTCTCTAGTAGTTTCTAGGAGCCCTGATGGCTCTATACGATAAGCACTGATCTAACCACAAGGTCAGTGGTTCACCAGCCACTCCTGGGAAAAAGATGAGGTGGTCTGTTCCTGTAAAGATCTGCAGCCTTGAAAATCCAAGGGTCTCTATGACTGAGAATCAACTCATTGGCAGTGGGTTTGGTGTTGGTTTTTAGTAAGTCTGGAGAGCTTCTGAGCACTTAATGTGCCTTATCTGATTGAATCCTCACAGTACTAGTCGCACCTTCATTTCACAAGTGAAGGAATAGAGACTCAGAGAGGTTAAGTAACATGCCCAGAGTTTCACAGAAGGCCAGTAGTACAAGGAAGAACCTGGGCTTTCAGTCTTTCCACATGGCTGCTGCTGCAACATTGCCACCATGTCACTTTCCATTTCATGCTATTCCACAGTCCTGTTTAGATCAGTGCTTGTATTTTCTGGGTTTGGAGGCTACACAGGACTTCCCATCATTGCATCTGACCTACGTTATCATAGTTAAATGTTGTATTTTGTTCCCCTCTCCAACACTCACATAACCTAACTTGTCTATCCAGTTTAACTATATTCCAGCTACATAGAAACAGGGAGTGGATCCTGACTTTACACACCCATCACCAAACCCAGGTGGAATGTCTGAGAACTCTAAGTGTTAGACCATTTCTTATGCAACAACACCCACCCAACAAGGTGAACAAGCACAGAGCATAAGGAAAATGTACTTCATGCTCCTTTCTACTCTGAGTTGATTCTTGCAGTACTCACTCTCTGTGGCCCATCCCACTGTCTGCAGCCAATAGGGTCCAGGGCAGATCCCCAGAAAACCTGGACTGGTCTTCCCTTTTGGAGACGCAGCCAAAATACATGAGTCTTTTAGAAAGTTGGGCCTGTCCAGCACCCCTGACACACCCCTAACACAGTTGGGCCTCCATAGAGGGGTGGGGGTGGGGGGTTACAGACCACACACTGGGTGACACTGACAGAGGAGGTGATACCAAAATGACTGTCTATTAAAAAATGTTTCAGTGTTTCTGAGAAATTTATTACTTTTTAACAAAAATAACCTTGTAGTTATTTGTAACCACAAAACCCTTTTTGTCAGCCCAGCTTGTTGTTGTTGTGTTGAGTCAGTTCTGACTCATAGCAACCCTAACTAGGGTTTCCCACACTTACCAGCTTACATGTATCAGTCAATCTTTAATACTAAATTCTATGCTCATCTACTTTGTGAA